>NW_022111320.1:45268453-45291410 GCF_000313985.2 Echinops telfairi
GAGTGAGTAGGGAGGGAGTGAGTAGTGAGGGAGGGAGTAGTGAGGGAGGGAGTAGTGAGGGAGTGAGTGAGTAATGAGCGAGTAGTCCACAGACATCAGCAACATAATTTTGCTATTCTAGGAAACTTTTACCCAGTAAAATAAAAGTTTTAAATAATTTTATTATTCACTCCAAGAACTTTTTGAAAGAAACTTTAATAGAAAGCATCCAACCATAATTTTATGCCCTAAGTCTCTGAATCTTGCTATGCCGACCAGTCATACTTACTCAATCCTAACCAAGATATAGTTCCTTTTATTGAAAGACCTGCTTTACAGCAGACTTCAAATCTCAATATATGCCCTAACTTTGACCTTCCCAAGCTGAGATGCTATTAAGATAATGTCAGCATAGTTTTTGGCTCAACTTAGTCTTGTCAATAGTTGATGTGGTGCTATTGGGGGGAGCCAGAATTCAATAAGGGACATTGCTCCTACTTTACATTTTTGATTTGTATGAATATTCCTGTATATGTTTTGTGATGACTAAATGTGGTAGTTATATAATTGTCAATTAGAGGATTCTGAGTGAAGGGGTGGAATCTAGTCTGTCAATCATATCATAGCCAATGAGGCTTCTGTGTGAGCATGGCCTTCTCCTGAGAATTCTGGGAAAACTGGTATTTCTTCCTTGGAGGTGGGAGACTCTCTGCTCACACCCTGGGAGACATAGCAGCTGACAAGACACACGGACCCACCCTGATGCAGAGACCCCTGCCAGCGCTGAGATGTTTCCAATGACACTGGATCCAAAGACTTTCTACCCAGTGGCCTGTGATCTTCTACGTTCGGCGTCATTGCATGTGTTTTGTGAGTCTGAAGAGGACTTTATGGATTGGTATCGGTCATATGGGCTAATATTGGACTTAATGACTTGATCTGGACTGGGCTGGGATGTTTTCTCAATGTTCAATTGCTCTTGTATATTAAACTCTTTCTTATACACATATGTGTTTCCATGGATTTGTTTCTTTAGTCTACCAAGACTAACATACTAAAGTAACTCATTTTTCTCCTATAGACAGCTAGCAGTGAGATTGTGTGCTTGTGTTTTAGCTTTACCTAAAATGATATTGCTAAGTATCTCACTAAAACATGTGGAGATTTTAAATAAATCTAAGCTTTTCAGATAAATTTAAAGCTTTTAAAACTGAGATTTGGTGATGCTAGACCAGTATTACTCTAATGTTCATTGTTACCTAAAGTACCTATTCATTCCATATGAATATGAGCTTTCCACTCTGTCCCATCCATCCATCCATCCATCCATCCATCCATCCATCCATCCATCCATCCATCCATCCTCCATCCACTTTCCTTAGTAAGTCACCTGTCTGCTCCATTGGGAATTATGACCTCTGTTCTAGGCTTTAGAAGGATAACTCTAAACTCTTACTAAGTCCACTGTATGCTGGGTAACCAGGAGCAGGTGTTTCTTCAGAGTAGGACCTGAAGATTGGAGCCCCTTTGCCACTGTGAAAGGCAGACAGGAGAGAAAGGAAAGATGGCTGAGGTCATCATGATCCACGAGTTCAATTTAACCCAGACAGCATCTGTGCTCTCTGGAATGAGTCTGGGAGTAGCAAAATGAGAGGCCTGATTAAAAAAAAAAAAGACTTAAATGATTCTCTTGCTCATTATCATAATAAGTAAAACTGATAACAGTGTGTGTGTGTGTGTCTTTAGGGTGTTGGAGATGCAAGAGAGAATTAAAACAGCCTCCTCTTCACCTGCCACAAGAAGGAAGCTGATGAATTTAAATAATTTAATCTTATTCAGAGCCCTTTATAATATAGTCAATAAGGGCTGACATAATGTCTTTATTGTTTTGGTAGATTAGAACAGAGAACAGAAAAAATGCATTTCCACATAAGCTATGGAGTTTCATTGACCCCAAGAGCCAGGAAAGACTCCTTGCTAATTGAAGAAATAGCGCCTTCCTGAGTGTGCGCTTTGTTTCCATGCTAAAAAGAGAATTGGTGTGCTCGGGAGGCGAGTGTTTGCTGGTACACTAGGCTCATTAACAAATGGAAGTGGTCTGCTGTGGCTCATCTAGGAAATGAGAGACAGGAAACCACTCTTCCCATTACCTTGTCATCCAGGGGGGAAGACATTAACTTTTCACCTTCCTTTTGTATACACCTGCGCTTTTATTACTCAAGCCTTCTTGACCTTCGGACGATCAGGTGGTCAGTGGAGAACACAAAGGAGAGGTCCGAACCGCCCCGTCCTCAGCTATGGCATATGACAAAGTAATAGGATGTGCTAATTCTAGAGAAAGCAGACATCTAGGCTGCACTTGTATTGTTGACCGGCCATGTAAATCACACTCTCTGTGGATCCTTGCTTTCCTCGTGGAATCCAGGCTTACTAACTTCAATGGGGTGGAGGGGCAAAGGCCATCTCATGCAGGTCTTGATTTCAGTTAGAAGGTCTGGCGAAGATTAGCCCAGCAGTTTATCTTGTCTAATTCTGCTCCTCTTCTCTTAGTGAGCCTCACTGTACCTACCTTCTTTGAGGCATTTGTTTTTCCCTGGAATTAAAATGGCCTCTCTCTAGACCTTCATAAAGACTAACTGCTCAGAATCGACCTAATGTTCAAATTCCATTCAGTTTTGATGATTTTAAACACAACTATGGAACCATGTACATTTCAAAACCGTGGCATAACATATAAGCTAGCTTCCTTCCCCACTTTACTCATCAGTTCCTACAAAACAAAACCACCATTGCCATAGCTCTACTCCGACACATCACGACCCGTCAGCTCCGGTAGATAAAATCAAGTGAGACTTTAACCTACGAGTTTGTGAGAAATGTTAAGGATATAAAACACATTTAGGAGACATTAGAACGGCATCATAAGAGAATTAGGTTTAATGCTTTCCATTTTCTGGGTAATAACCTGTAGCTTCTGCCCTCCAAACTCATCAGTTTCAGTTGGACGAGATATTTCTAGAGGTCATTACCACACTTAAACATTTACATTGCCTTCTACCATTTAATAAGTTCATCCAACCCCGTCTCTCTGTGGAATCAATCTATTAACCCAATTGTACAAGAGCTGCTTGAGACAGAGCCCAGGCTCAGCAACCCCATGGAAGTCAGGAGGTGGCGGTGCTACCAGTGATCTCTTCCCCAACTAACTGTGTGACCTTGTGAGAGTCACAGTTTCTCAGCACCTCCTTTCATGATCTGAAAAGTTAAAGGGGTCCAGGGAGTCTCCAGATAAGGCATCTGACCCCAGCACCCCACTTTCTAATCGCAGTGCTAAGACCAAGTCTTCCTTTATAGAAAGTCTGGAACTGCAGCTGGCCAAGGGCAAGTATCAGGAATGTTGGGTACTGCACAGTGGCTTACTTAATGTGGCCCTTCGAGCTATAGTCTTTGTGACTCCCACACAATGATGGGGTAGAAGTATGCAAATCAGGTGACTGCAACCCAACAAGGGGTTTGGACAGTTTTTTTGCTAATGCAAATAAGGTGCATGAAACCCTGGTGGTTGTGGGATCATGCAAGTAAAGCTTAAAGGGAGACATGAGGAGAGAGAGAGAGGCTTCAACCTAAAGAGACTGGCACATCAGCAGTAAGAATGACAGATGTATAGAACCAGACACCTAGCACAAGATGGCTCTGGTGGCATTTGCCAGCCCGTAGAGCTAAGGATCATAATGCTTCCTGGAGAAAGGTCCCAGTAGGACCAGGTGGCCAAGGACGAGAAGAAGACTTTCTGATAGAAGAACTACATCTTGAATTTTCCCTCTCCCTTCCAAGTCCATCTGGATCCCAAGTTGTACTCTGTTCCTTCCCGAATAAATCACTTAACTGCAAGTACAGTTCATCCATTCTGTGAGACGTTGCAGCAAATCACAGAACCCAAAGATGAGGGGGCGAGTACTGAGGGGAGGAAGAAGAGTTGATGCCAGAGATGATGGAGTTCTACAGCAGTTTGGAAAAGTTGCCCATCGTTAACCTCCACCTGGTAGAAACCACTTTTATGCCGATCCTTATAAAAGAAAGCATTCACTGTGGGGTGGAGGCAAACTAGAGCGTCTGTATCCCATCCATAGCGGACTCTGTTGTCCTCTTCAGAGCCTCAGACCTCTTAGAGAGACTCTCTGTGCCCAGCGCTCAGCTCCTCCATGCTGCATCATGCGTGATTCACCCTGTGACCATCAGAGGCTGTTCTTGGGCCCTGAAAGTCTCTATGGCTCAAAACTGGCCTAGAGGGCACATAGCAACAACACAAATATCAACAAGGTTGTTATAAGATCTTAGGGTTCCTAAGGCATTTGATTCGTTCTGTTCCATATATCAACAGCTACTAGAAAGATTAGAAAACAGGACAGAGAAGGATCATACTGGGCTAGCCTGTGATGCAAAATAGAAATCACTATTAAAAGGAACCACTTGTTGTGGAGTTGATTTCAACTCAAGGCAACCTCATATGTATCAGAGCAAATTTGTGTTCTGTGGGTTTTAAATGACTCGGTTTTTTTTTTCTTCTTTCTTTCCAGCAATAGATTCCCCAGGCCTTTCTTTCAAGGTGGACTATAGCCTCCAATCTTTTGGTTAGCAGCCAAGCATATTAACCACCCATACTATCCTTCCTCATCTATGTTCTAACTGCCCTATAGTATTTTTTGTATTAGTACCCAATGTCTGTCCAGTGTTATGTACTTAATCAGCAAAGTACTTTCCAATGCATGATCCCATGCAATCCTCCCTATATCTGGGGGTCGTATTAGTAGCCCTAGCTCACACATGACCAAACAGTCTTTCAAAGTTGTCAATCAGACAAATATGGCTTAAACCGTTGATGTTGGTCCAGCACATAGAAATTGGGTAGAAAACCTACCGTTGTGGAAACTTAGTGATTGCAAAGGCCTGTATTTAATAGTGGGAGAAGAGCGTGTGAAAACTCACACAGAGAGAATCAGGTGAGAACATGATGGAGAAATGGCAGGAGGTGTGTGGAAGAACTCAGTAGAGGTGATGCTCAGAGAGTTGGGGGAAATGGTAGACAATGATGTGCTTCCTAAGGACGGTGGAGAGAGGATCCTTGGATGAAGACATCGCCCTAAAGATGACCAATGGGAACCGCCAGAAGAGCAGGGAGGGCTAAGGCTGAGTGGGTCAGGTTTTGAAAAATAATTTCTTCTCTTTTTTTTTTTTGGCTTATTGGTATTGTTTTCCCCAATAGTTTTATTGGCCCATTATTTATGTATCATACAGTTGAATAGTTCATTCAGTCATATCAAGGGGAATTGTACAATCACCATCACACCTATTTTACAGCATCCTCCCCCTAAATCCTGCCCCCCCAATGGTTAAATTGCCTTTAAAATGCGTTGTTCAATCACGATCAGTTCTATTGCTCCCGCCTCCATCCCACCTTCATTGTTTACTCCCCAAATCCCCTTTCCTGCCCTATTGCCCCTCCCCCACCCCTGCATTCCCTATAGCCCCTCGCACAGTTATTATCATTATTACGTCACTCCACCCATGCTTCATAGCTAGGAAACCCAACAGAAAACACTGAAAACCAAATCACACTAAGGTGGTCAGGATAAGATCATATAGACACAAATACAACTAACTATTGCATAAGAGGGAGAAGACCCCCATCAACATTCAAAAAGCCAGGGAAGAAATTTCTGTCATGGTACACCTAAGAGATACTTGCACCCTGAACAGATTCAGGTCGTGTTAAAGGGAGGCAACTCGCCAAGTATCAAGTTCAATCCAGCATAATCAAAATTACAATGGTCTCTGCCTGATAGTAAGGCTGTTCGGTACTCTGGCCTTTGGCTCGAGTGGATCTGCCAGTAAGTAGCTCAGTCTGACTAGGTCTTCTGAAGATAGGTTTTGGTTTCCCACTGTCCCTCATGGCCCTCCACAAATTGGGTGTTCATAATTTTAGCTCTGGCCCTTTTCCCTTCACCACATTGGAACTTTGTAATTGTCATCTTTGGATCGCACAAGCTGGTGTGCTTCCTCTATTTGGACTGAGTTGACTCCTCACTTTGATGCCGCTTATTTGAAGACAAGCCTTTAAGGCCCCAGAACTGGGCGTCCTCAAACTACGGCCCGTGGGCCATATGCGGCCCACCGAGGACATTTATGTGGCCCGCTGGGTGTTTTTGCCTGTTTTGTTTTTTTACTTCAAAATAAGATACATGCAGTGTGCATAGGAATTTGTTCATAGTTTGTTTGTTTTTTTAAATTATAGTCCAGCCCTCCAGCAGTTTGAGGGACAGTGAACTGGCCCCCTGTTTAAAAAGTTTGAGGACCCCTGCCCCAGACACTATGATTGATAGCCGGACACCATCTACTTGCTTAACCACACTTTACTATCGCACCCCTATTTTCAGTGATCATTTCATGAAGGCAAGTATTGAGCAGGGCCATGATGTAGGAACTAACTGTTCATAGGTCGGAGCTAGGATTTAGTGTGAGCCTAGAACTCATTCCTGGACGTATGCTTTTTCTTTTAATTTGCTGTAACTTGGGAATTCATACATATCTTCTCTATTTTTGTTGTCAAGAATATACACAGCAAAGAATACACCCATTCTAATTTCTACATGCACAATTACATGATAGAGGTTACATGCCTTAAGCTGGGCAGTCATTCTCACCCCGTTTTTCTGAGTTGTTCCCTCCCCCATTGAGTTAGTTAATTGTGCCAACCTGGCCCATAAACACATGTGGGGCTAATTGAAAGGCGGAGGGATAAATGGGTGGTGAGCCTCGCCTTTCTAGTTCTCGGGTCTCTTGCTTTGTGATGGTCACACCAGGGTGCAGCTGCCTTAGCAGTTCCCTGCTTCAGCTTGCAAGATTGACTTAATACAAGACATCCCCAAGGAGAAGCCACATGGACCTATCCTGATGCAGCCCTGGGTGCTGGAGCAGCCGTGTGAAGACCCCTGCTAGTGCTGAGATGCTTGTTCGTTCACTGACTCGGCTTTCCTCCTGCAGTCGGCATCATTGCCTCTGCTTTGTGAGGTGGAGGACTTTGTGGACTGGTGTTGGGTTAATGGGTTAATGTTGGACTTGTGGGTTTGGGCAGCACTGGGTTGGGATGTTTTCATGATGCACACTTTCTTTACATAAAACTCTTATACATGAGTTGCTGTGGATTTGTTTCTCTAAAGTACTTAGACTAATACACCCATGAAGATAAACTCACTGCCCTTAAGGTTTCTATGTCGTCTTTAGGGTTGCTGCTGTCACTTGGACACCATAAAGCATTGTTCTTTAATGAAAATAATGCTCAAGGCAGACTTTCTTTAGCAGTTAGGCATAAACTATTTCTTGATTTTAACAAGAGCAACTATTTGGGGGTGTTCATCCAGCTTCCTCCAGAAAGTCTAGAACCCCTGAAAATTTGAGGTTCTGTTTGTTTATGTTCCCCCTTTGACCAAAGAGTTCTATAGAATCTTTGCCCAAAATAGCCAGTAATGGCAACCCAGGCCTGGTGAGGTCCACTTGGAAAGTGACGAAGACCACAATCCAGATAGATTCACTTAAGCGTGCCGGAAATCGGCACAGTCCTAAAACAGCTGTTCTGCCAGCCCTGGGAGAGGCGGTCAGGGAACAAAATGGCTAGAGAGTCAGCAGAGCAAGTCGGGGGTAGCAAAATCCAGTGCTGGGCAACAGGCAGATATAATTGCTGAGTCTACAAGGTATAAAGAGCCAGTGCTTAACAAGCTAGGACCAGGGAGCCCCAACATGGCATTAGGCAGGGACTATGGAAGAGATGTTGGGATATAGACCCAAGCACGGAAAATGAGACTGAAGGTGAAGTCAATCAAAGTCTGAGCAGTAGGGCTGACAGGGTGCTGTGTTGCCCTTGTCAGTTCCTACTTGCCATTCAATTTGATTCTAGAACCTGATGTCAGCTATGAGACTATGGAGCACAGTGGTTAAAAGAATAGCCTCCGAGAGCTAGTTGTCCTGGGTTCAAATCCTGACTCTGTCACTTACTAGCTGGTTGCCCTCAGACATGTGCACTTAATGTTTCTGTGCATAGTTTCCTTGTGTGTAAAATAGGGATCCAAAAAGAATATATTTAATAGGGTTGTTGGAAATATTGAGTTAATATACCCAAAATAGTTAAAAGAGTGCTTCGTATTGGTAAACATGATATACATGTGGCTGTTGTTTAGGTGAAGGATGGAATCGGTATAGGGGGACAGGGAAGTGGAGGGGGCTGTATGTGTCAGGAGACTAGGCAGAGCATTACAAACAAGGAGCTGGGAAAAAAATGTTAACACAGGATGAAAATCCAGATAGGATCTATCTGAGGGCTGTTCGGTAGCTTCAGAACGGGAGTGCGCACACTTGTGATGAAAAACTGCCGTCTGAATTTGATAGTTTCATTTTTCTTGGTCACCTTGGAGCCCACTATGCTGAGAGAGTGCATCCCTAACTTTGCAAGTCTTCGAAAGGTCAGGAACTTGGCAACAGGCCGGCACTCTGTCAGCAATTGCTCTTTATTTGCTCTCTGCAAACACGAAGCAATTCAATTCTATTAATACCATGAGTCCTACAAGCCAGGACATTGTCTCTAACCTGTCCAGAGGCTGGAAGCCTCCTTCCTGGAATTGGGTAGGCCTTCCCGATGGGGATGGAGAGAAATTGTGATTTAAATCATGCTTGTCTTTTTCAATGGGAAACAGTGAAGATAGGTTTTGTTATGCCAAAGTGAATTCTGAGAGATAAAAGGAGTTCGAGAAATATTACCCTATATTTGCATAAATAAGTTGCAAAAGCTTCAGATCACAAGCTTTTATTTAGCAGAAGCAAAAGGAAGGCTTTAGATTTGTGAGAAGACAGGTAGAAGAAACAGATAACGATGACCGTGACATTCTTAACATCGGAGAATAGCGGGACACGGTAGGATCACACACAGGATCCGGACTCGACCTTCACCCAACACTGGTTTTGAAGCTCATGGCATGTGACAAACTAGTCTAATTGTATTTATACCACACATAGCCCTATCTCAAATGCTACCATCAAAAGCTCTTTGAAGGAGAATTAGTTAACGGTTCTATTTTTCCATTCTATATAACACTGCAACCACAAACCATGCATAAAGTTGAATTAAAATATTAATTTTCCAAGCTCTGGGACTTGCCAGTTTTATTCTCCTGGATACTTAGTGCCTCCCTAAAAATGAGCTATGATTGCCAAGAGGGTTGCAGTAGACTTCTCCTAAAACCCTTTATTTTCTTTCCAGGCAATCAAGATTGTGCCTGATGCTGGAGTGGCAGAAACTTAAATGAGAAGCAGCAAACTCATTTGCTGAGACCATTTCCCCGAGCATGAAAGATAATGACAGTGATCGCCTGGCATGGGGAAAGGGTTTGGAGACTATCTAAAAACCCATCTGTGCCCCTGCTGAGAATCATAGGATACAGTATGATTTGAAGATGCGCCGGTCATCCATGATCTTCAGTACACAAACATTTCTGAAGAACTCACTATACAGGGGGTATGCACAATATTGGATTTGGTCAGAGAGTCTACATCAAAACAGTCATATCTCCTACTCCCGAGAATATTTGTCACCCATAGGGGAGAGGAGGAAGTGAGAAGCACAAACATACCTGAAAATGAGGCAGAACTTCAGAATTTATCAGCACCGTGAGTCCATAAGAAAAATCACCTTGAATAGAAAGGATTTGAACTTGAGTATCTGGAAAGTCCAGCAGTCCAGTGAGTTCTCATTGGTTTGACTAGCCAGGTCTGTAATGTTAACAAGGCTCATCTTCCTGTTCTTCTTCCACCCCCTTCCTCCTTCCCTTAAGCTACGACTGTCACCATCTTTAAATGGCTGCACATCTCAACAGCACACTGACCATTTGAAGACAGAGAGCGTATTTTCCAAAGAGTCGATCAAGAGTCCTAAAACTTACTCTGATTACACATGTGAACCCACATGACCACCCAATGTCTTCATGATTGTATGAGGTATTGGAGTCCGCTCGTGTGAGCTTCCCTCTTAAAATGTTCAGGCTACAGGGAAGAGATAGATAAGCAATAGAGCGGTGGTGCTCAACCTTCCTAATGCCACGACCCTTTAATACAGTTCCTCATGTGGTGGTGACTCCCAACCATAAAATTATTTTCATTGCTACTTCATCACTGTAATTTTGCTACTGTTATAAATCGGGCGACCTCTGTGAAAAGGTCATTCAACACCCAAAGGGGTCCGCAATCCACAGGTTGAGAACCGCTGCCATAGAGAATCTTAATACTATTAAGGAGGAAAGAGAAGTAGACATATTGTATAGGCAACCACCGATGTCCCCCCTAGAGAGTCTGGAATCCCTACTAGAGTTGGTTCTTAGATTTCACAGCTGAAATGGTAGCCATTTTGTTTAGCCTAACTTGCTTGCTGTAATTTAAGCTAATTATTGTTCTTCTTTCCAGAACGGTGTTACAAAGGCATGAACGCCTTGTTTCCTCATAACACCCCTGTAATATGCAGACCACCCAACCTTGCCTGCTGAAAGCAAAGAACTTGAAGCACTAGCGTATAAACACTGAGGACTGCCGCTTTCAGTATGAATTATAACTCAATGTACACGAAACTCAAATCCTCACAACTGGACCGAAAGATAACACCAAGATAAATGGAGGAAAGATTGAAGTTTTCAAGTGATAGTCTTAAGTTGCCAATTATTGGGCAACCTCAAAAGCAAGAGGTTTGACCCAAAGTTCCCTAATTTCTAAATCCATGACCTTGGGATAGCAGGGCTCTGCTTCTTTTCACATTAGGGCGTTTCAGCTTTGAAGTCCAAAGGAGTATTTCAGTTCTTTTCATCTGCAACAGGTGTGTTTAAGGTAAAATCCAGTTCCCTCAGTGGGGTTTCCAAATCACAGAATCCTGGTGGTGTCTGTAAATACATCTGTACACCTTGAAAAGACAAAAATCTAAACTGGAGATATGCTACGGCATGCAGTCAGGGTCACTGAAGGCAGAAAAGAAACAGTCTGAGAATATCAACGAGACCACTCCTTGGAAGAGGACATCATGCTTGGGTAGGTAGAAGATCGGCGACCATTATGATGAAGACACCATAGCCTGGCTGTGCTTTGTCCTGTTCGATACAAGACTACTATGAATTGGAGTGACTCAGCAGAACCTTAGAACACCGTGGCATTTCTATTTCCAGGTTTGGGAGGAATTGTCATACCATTTTCTACAAGGGTCCCACTCGCAGCAAATGAATGTTCCAGTGTCAACACATCCTCCCTCCAATTTTTGTTCTTTTCTCTCTCTCTCTCAACTTTATTATTACTGCTAGGTGAGATAATCTCTCATTTTTCTTTTTCTCTGAATTTCTCTAATGACTCATGATCAAGAATGTTTCTTCAAATGTTGGTTGTCTTCTTTGGTAAATTGTCCGCTCACATCCTCAGTCCATCTTAATTGGATTATTTGTCTTTTTTCTTATCCATGTTGAAGTTTTACAGAGCTCTGTCAAATATGAGGTGGCTTCAAAATGAAATGAAAATAATGGAATTTTTCCATGAAAAATAAAAAGCATGATTTGCAAAATAATACTGGGCATATTTTCCCTTTGGGAGTCTATATAAATAATGTTAGGTGTTAAATATAAGTAACATTAAACTTCCGGAAGGGCAAGCTGCCCCCTCGGTCTACCCACCAACAGAAGGGAAATCAACTTCTCAGAGACACACACACACACACACACACACACACACACACACACACACACACCTTCTGGTCAGGAGTTCTTATTGAAATTCACTGGCCACCATTATAGGAGACTATTAACTTGGCGGATGACACAGGACCGGGCAGTGTTTCATTTTGTTGTGCAGAGGGTCTCTATGGGTCAGAACCGATTGGAGGGCACCGAAAACAATAATTTGTAGTGACCATGGGACCATGCTATATGGCAGAAACTATTTCATCCTTTCTCTTTCCCTGCTAAAGTAAAAAAAAGTACAAAGAAGCAAGTGATAAATGGATTTTATGCATTAGACCAGTGGTTCTCAACCTGTGGGTCGCAGCCCCTTTGGGGGTCGAATGACCCTTTCACAGGGGTCACCCAATTCGTAACAGTAGCAAAATTACAGTTATGAAATAGCAAAGAAAATAACTTTATGGTTGGAGGTCACCACCACATGAGGAACTGTATTAAAGGGTTGCGGCATTGGGAAGGTTGAGAACCACTGCACTAGGCAAACACCCCACTACATTTTGGGGGAGACCAGATTAAATGATCACATGATGCAAAAACAGATGCCTGTCTTTGGCTTGTATTTGTCATTATAGTAATGGTCTCATACAATATTTATCTTGTTGTGATTGGTCAACTTTGCACACCATCATGTTCTCCAGATCCATCCATGCCATTAAGTGCTTAGTAGTTTCATCAATGTTTTTAAGGATGCATAGTATTCCATAGTGTGTATGTACCAACGTTTCTTTAGCCATTCTCCTATTGATGGGTTTTTGAGCCATTTCCACATTTTGCTATTGTGAACAGTGCTGCCATGAACATGGGAGTGCATATGTCTGTTCCTATTGTGTCTCCTACTTCTCTGGGATATATACCCAGCAGAGGTATTGTTGCATAGTTCTGGATTTCCATTCCCAGTTGTTTTAGGTAGCGCCATATCACCCCCCATAGTGATTGTGCATGTTGACAGAGTCCAGTAACAGAGTATGAGAATTCCAATCTCTCTGCACCCTCTCCAGCATATGCTGTTTTCTGTTTTTTTAATTGGGCTATCATTGTTGATGTAAGGTGATAGCTCATCTTTGTTTTAATTTTAACTGTTTTATTAACATATAATTCACATGCCATACCATTAAATGGTCTAAATAAAGTAAGGAGTTGTATAATCATTACTACAGTCAATTTTAGAATATTTTCTTAGTTCTTTTACTCATTTCCCCAACACCCTCCACTATAACCATGCCATTAATCCAGTTACTATCTCTATAATTTATATAGCCAAGATTTCACATGCAGAAAATCATGCCAAAACAACAAAACAAGCAAACCAAACCAAAGCACAGAAAACCCTCAGTCCAAAAGAAAGCAGAAAATAATAAAAACCAGAAGAAATTTAAAATAGGTCAAAAGGGAGACCAAATGATAAGGTGCTAAAATTTAACCTAACAATAGTTGTATCAGTCTACTTTCCAATGTACTCTGTCTCGTGGTGAGGGTATTCACATCCCTGGTCAATGGTCAGAGGGCATTCACCAGAGGTTTAATCCATGTGGGGACCGTGCAATGGATTTGGGGCTTTCACTGTGTTTGGGCTTTAACAGTTAGCCTTCTGCAGGCTGCGTGCTCAAAATGTACGCTCTAGTGCAGTTCCTTCCATGACTCATACCGGCATGTGTGCTGCTTCCATGTAAACTTAGCTGACATCTCACTTCGGTGGCTGTTTGTTTTAAGATAAGACTTTAAGACCCCAGATGTTATTCTTTTTGATGGCTGGGCAGCCATCATATGTTCAATCATCTCATATGCATGCCTTTGAATTATGCTGTTGGCAAAGAATATTGTGTGTATTGTGGACTTCCAGAAGAACAAACACATTTGGGTTGGAAGAAGTTCAGCCAGAATATCCTTAGAAGCGAGGATGGCAAGATCTCATGTACTTTGGACATATAATCAGGGGAGACCAGTTGTAGGAGAAGAAGAGCATTCTAGATAAAGTAGAGGGTCAGCAAAGAAAGAAGACCATCACCGAACTGGGTTGCTCCAGTGGCTGCAACAGTGCCCTCCGACGTAACAGTTGTGAAAAGGGTGTAAAACCAGCCAGTGTTTCGTTGAGTTGTACGCAAGGGTCACAGTGACTCAGAGCTGACACGATGGCACCTAACCATGATAATAGCAACAGTAGTACCTCAATTGTCATCTATCCATTTCAACTCATCTGGATTCCTCTTACTGCTTGAAACTTGCTTGAGAATTATTTGTTTTTCTACTTCAGGAATAAAAATAGAAATCTCTGTGCAGTATAGCACAACTTTCCTCTAATTCTTTAATGCTTCCCCCCACCCTCACTATCATGATCCCAATCCTACCTTACAAATCCAGCTAGACCACAGCAGGTATAGCCTGGGTACACATAAGAGCTAGAAACACAGGGAATCCTAAACAGATAAACCCCTCAGGACCAATATTGAGAGTAGCGGGGTAGCGATACCAGGAGGGGAAGGGGTAGTGGAGGGGAGCAAGGGGAACCGATCACAATGATCTACATATAACCCCCTCCCTGGGGGACAGACAACAGAAAAGTACGTGAAGAGAGACATCGGTCAGTGTGAGGCATGAAAAAGTAATAATTTATAAATTATCAAGGGTTCATGAGAGAGGGTGGGGGAGGGAGAGAAAAAATGAGGAGCTGATACTAAGGGCTGAAGCAGAAAGCAAATGTTTTGAAAATGATGATGGCAACAAGTGTACAAATGTGCTTGACACAATGGATGGATGGATTATGATAAGATCTGTATGAGCCCCCCAATAAAGTGATTAAAAAGAGAGAGAAATCTCTCCATTTTCTTCATTCCCTCAAAATGCCTTGTTCAATAAAAACCAAACCTGTTGCCATTCGGTCAATTCCAACTCCCAGCAAGACCATGGGACAGAGCAGGACTGCGTCCTGGGGCTTGTAAGGTGGCAGCATCATATTAAATGTCTACTATCAATTTTTCTGCTCCACATCGCATATGCCTGAAGCATGGCGTGGACATTTAAGCTCATTTGTAAACAACCTGAGACTGACAAACAACTTCTCTGTCAGAAACAATGTGTAATGTTACCTTGTTGTAGATAACGTCTATGAAGTGACATGGTATGACATAGCCCTTCGTTTATCTATGTTAGCACACCCCAGTATGCACCAGTATGATGATAAACTTATGATGTGAGCGATCCTGGGCATTCCCCCCAAAGACCCTTATTATGCAAGACCCGAGGAGCCAAGCCATGTAAAGACCCCCTGGCCTTTGCTCTTCCAAGGAGAGGCAGAATGACGCTCCCATGCACTCTGACGACTGAGGCTACTGTTGGAAGCATCATCAGTGTTTGCTCCCCTCCCCCGGGACCCGTAAAAATAAAATGGATATTGTTGAATTGGAAAATTAATAACAGACATCTTTCTTTGATTGTAAGGTTTTCTCACCCACCAAGCCAAACCTTTAAAAAGCTTCCCCAAACTCCAAACACCTGCACGCAGCTGCTCTATGTTGTTGTAAGGTGCTCAATATGGACTCTACCCGCTCCTGCGTCATCGTCCCAGGTAAATATTAACCATAAAGATCGTAGCCTAAATGACAGTAGCCCTCCAGGAGCTGCTCTGTAGCAATATAAATCTGTCTGACCTTGATAAAAAAGAGAGTTGTGAAACCATTGCCTCCTAAAGGCCTTCTTGGTTGCAGGTGCCTGGAGGGCCGGATGATGAGCAGCCAGGCCTGAAATCAATGGATCTCAGTTGCTCTCAGTCAAGGGGGAAGCCTCAGCTATCGTTAAGGGGGACTCAGAGCAGAGTAGAACTGTGACCTTGGCTTTGGAGGCTGTCATCTTTACAGAAAAGGACAAGGTCTCATCTTTCTCTAGTGGGCAGATAGCATGTTTGAACTGCTGACCTTGCAGTTAGTAGCCCAGTGCCTCACCCACGATGAGAGATCAAGTCAGAGATCAAGTCAGAGATCCTATGTCGAGTTTCTGAAGCAATTTCCCAAGTGGCTAGGGGACTAGCCATCCAATGCTTACCCAACAACACCATCCGTTCTCCATAAAGGGGAAGGCAGGATTCAATCAATCTTATTAATGTTAGTCAATGATTGGTCTTCTATCATTTCTTCCTTCTCCTCTACTTTTAAACCCCATTATATCCACCTGGTTGGAGCGCTTTGCTTTTTCTAGAGTCAAAATGGCCTCCCTATATACCTATAGAATAGTTACTCCGAGTAAACCTTATGTTTAAATCCCAGCGGGTTTTGATCATTTTTAACGACACCACCTAGACTTGCTAGATAAAGCCTAACAGCTGAAACATCAAAACTACTTCTTCAGGAAACAACCTGTTGTTGTTGTTGCTGTTGTTGTAGGTAAGTACCACACAGCTTCAACTCAAGACGATCCTTTGTACAGTAAAATGAAACACTGCCTGGTTCTGCGCCACGCCCACAACCCTTCTTATGTTTGAGCCCATTGTGACAGCATTATGTCCATTCATCTCGCCCAGAGTCGTCGTCTTTTTGGCCATTCCTCTGCTTTACCAAGCACAATATCCTTCTCCAGGAACTGGTCTCTCTTGGGAACACGTCCAAAGTATCTCAGATGAAGTCTGGCCATCCTTACTTCTTCTTTTTTTTTTTTTTTAACATTTTATTAGGGGCTCATACAACTGTTATCACAAGCCATACACACATCAATTGTGTAAAGCGCATTTGTACATCGTTTCTCAAAACATTTTCTCTCCATTTAAACCCCCGACATTAGGTCCTCATTTTTCCCCTCCCTCCCCGCTCCCCCCTCCCATCCTTACTTCTAAGAGGCATTCTGGTTACACTCTCCAAGACAGACTTGCTTGTTCTTTTGGCAATCCATGGTACTTCCACTATTCTTCGGCAGCACCATAATCCATTCTTCTTCAGTCTCCCTTAATCAATATCCAGCTTTCTCATGCATATGAGGCAATAGAAAATGCCATGGCTTGAGCCAGAAGCATCTTAATTCTCAAAGTAACAACCTTACTTTTCAACACTTTAAAGAAATCTTGTGCAGCAGATTTAGCCAGGGCAATGTGTCATTTAATCTCTCTACTGCTGCTTTTTGAACATTGCTTGTGGATCCAAACAAGATGCAATCCTTGACAACTTTTTTTTCTCTCTCTATTTACCATGATGTTACCTATTGGTCCAGCTGTGAGGATTTTAGTCCTTGTGATAGATAGTTAAGGTTTATTGTGCCAACCTGGCCGATAAACAGATGTAGGATTAATTGAAGGGTGATGTGATAAATGACTCGGTGAGCTTCGCCTTTCTAGTTCTCCGGTCTCTTGCTCACTGGTGGTTGGACCAGGGTGCAGCTGCCTTAGCTAGTTCCATGCTTCAGCTGGCAAGGCTCACTTCTTGCAAGACATCCCTGAGGAGAAGCCACATGGACCTACCCTGATGCAGCCCTGGGTGCTGGAGAAGCCACGTGGAGACCCCTGCCAGCGCAGAGATGCTTACACGCTCACTGATTCAGGTTTCTTCCTGAATTCAGCATTATTGCATGTGTTTTGTGAGTTTGAGGAGGACTTTGTAGATCAATGTCGGACATATGGGCTAATGTCGGACTTGTGGGCTTGGACTAGACTGGGTTGGGATGCTTTCTTAATGTACACTTACCTTTTATATAAAACTCTTTCTTCTATACATGAGTTTCTGTGGATTTGTTTCTCTAATCTGCCCAGATGACCACAGTCTTCTTTACATGGAGTCATAACCCATACCGAAGGCGGAAATCCTTGATCTTCATCAGGAAAAGCTTCAAGTCCTTTTATTTTCAGCAAGCAAGGTTTAGCATCTGCATATTGCAGATTGTTAATAAGCCTTCCTCCAATCCTGATGCTGAATTCTTCCTCATATTATCCAGCTTATCTGATGATTCGCTCAGCATACAGATTGAATAAGTATGGTGATGATACAACCCTGATGCACTCCTATCCTGATTTTAAATCATGCGGTATTCTCTTGTTGTGTTCACACAACTGCCTTTTAATCCATGTATAAGTTCCTCATGAGCACAATAAATATTCTACAATTCTCCTTCTTCTCAAGGTTATCCATAGTTTGTTGTGATCCACACAGTCCAATGCCTTTGCATAGGTAATAAAACACAAGTACACATCTTTCTGGTATTCTCTGTTTTCAGCCAAGATCCATCTGACATCATCCATGATATCCCATGTTCCAGGTCCTCTTCTGTCAACATACTGCTGCAGACGTTGTTGGGTGACCTTCAACAACATTTGATTTACATTGTGATGTCAATGATATTTTTCTATCATTTGGGCATTCTGCTTGGGGATCAAAATATCTTTTGAAAGATGGGAACCATCTATCTTTAGAATGGTTACAAATATGGATCTCTTCTGGTCAGTTGGCCAGCAAGCCGTCTTCCAAATTTCCTAGCATAGATGAATGAGTGCTTTCAGGGCTTCATCAGCCTGTGGAAACATTTCAATGAGTATTCCATCAATTCCTGGAGCTTTGGTTTTGGTTAATGCTTTCAGTGTGACTTGAACTTCCTTTGGCACCATTGGTTCTTGCTCATAATGCTACCTCTTACAATGGTTGATGTTGACTAGTTCTTTTGGGGACAGTGATTCTGTTGTGGGAAACAGAAGGATTTCTCTCAAGCTGTCTCCCCCAAATATATGCCAGACTTAGCTGCTTGAGAATGACTGTACACTTGGAGGTCATCAGGAGTAGATTAGAGGTCATTCTCCTTAAGAGCTATCAGACATCTGGAGCAAGCAGACACCACTGTTTATCCCACAACAAGTAGGGCCCACTCCCTTCTGGTAAGGATAGTAGTTGTCTGTTTCCTTGTAGGAGACACCAGAGAGGTCAAACCCGCCCAAGGATGACCAAGGTTAGGTTGCCATCATGAATCTAGGGTCCGCCCATCTTGTCACATGTGTACCCCTAGACCTTCCCATTCCTATGGGCACACCCCTAGCTCATCCCCTTCCTGTTACACTTATGCCTATCATAGATCCCTTTCCTACAATGTGTATGCTTATTGTACAACCCCTTCCTGTGATGTATGTCTTCACCTGTAATTAGGGGGCTTGCACGTCTCCAGAGGGGATAAAAGCTTGGGAAGCATTAAAGTTGGCTTCTCTCTCTCTCTCTCTCTCTCCCTTGACGCAGACCACCAAGAGGGGCTGAGGTGAGCAATGCTACCATGAATTGTGTCTGACTCCATTACTTGACTCTATCTTTTAACTCTCATGCTCTCTATGACTTTACTATAATCTTTACTTATTATCGCTGTACAATTGCGCCTACCGGACCTGTGATGTTTTGTGGGGAACCCCTCTCCCCTTAACCCCACATTCTGTGTATTATTTCCATGTTATTTTGATGCTTCCTGTATCACTCAAAGAACCGCTGGTGGTGTAGTGGTTAAGTGAGGGGTTGTTTTTTTTTTAAATTTTACAATTAAAAGTATATTTCAGAGTCTCTTCTGATATCTACTTTGATCTTTTCTTATCTCTTTAATAGTCTTTTCTCTCCTCATGTACCTCTGATGTTCTTGATGTCATCCCACAGCTCATGAGATCTTCCGTCATTAGTATTCAGTGAGTCAAATCTTTGCTTGAGGGCTTCTCACAATTCAGGTGGGATATCCTCTGAGTCATACTTTGACTCTTGTGGAACTTGTTTTAATTTTCCTCCGCTTCAAACCTGAAGTTACGTATGAGTGATTGTCTGTTCCAGAGTCAGCCCTGGCTTAGTGTTAGCTGCTGCTATTGAGCTTCCCCGTCATCTCTTCGCACAGCTGGAGTCAGTCAGATTTCTGTATATGCCATCCGGAGCAGTTCACTTGCATAGTTGCCACTGGGGTTGTTTAAAAAGGTATCTCCTATGAAGAAGTCACTGGTCTTGCAAAATTCGATGACGAGATCTCTAGGTTTATTTCTGTCACCAAAGCCGTATTTCCCAACTACGGCTCCCTCCTGTTCCCAACTTTTGTAATCCAATCTTCATTAATGATCATTGTATCTTGATTGCATGTTCGATCAATTTCAGACTGAAGGCATTGGTAAAATTCTTCAATTTTTCATCATTAACTTTTGGGGTTGGTGCATACATTTGAATAATAATAGTTATTGACCCGGTTTCTTTGTATATGGATAGATGTTATCCTACTGCAGACAGCATAGCACTTCAAGATAGATCTTTTTTTTTTTTTTTTTCAAGATAGATCTTGAAGTGCTCCTTTTTGCTGATGAATGAAGGTCATTCTTGAACCTGTCATTTCTGTCATAGTAAACCATATGATTTTCTGATTTAAAACGGCCAGTACCAATCCATTTCAGCTCACGAATGCCTAGAATATCAATCTTTACCTGTTGCATTTCATTTTTGATGACTTCCAATTTTCCTAGATTTATATTTTGTACATCCCAAATTCTTCCAGTGATTAATAGATGTTTACAGTGGTTTCGTTTCATTTTGAGTCATGCCCCAAGGAAGGTCCAGAGGTCTTGGCTCCCACAGGCAGCCGGCAGCTTGTCCTCAGTCACATTGTGAACGCCTTCCGACCGGAGGGGCTCATCTTCTCCATCTCCGACAACGTTCGGCTGCTATTTCTCATCAGGTTCTCAGGATTAGACAATGTTTCAATGTTATCTATAAGGTTTCCATCAACTCATTTCTCTGGAGTGGACAGCCTTTCCTTCTTCGTAGTCCATCCTCCAGTGGAAGCGCCACTGAAACCTGTTCCCCTTGGGTGGCCCTGCCAGTATTTGAAATACCAGTGACATAGCTTCCAGCATCAAGCAACACACAAACCACCACTGGAAGATAAAGTGACTGACAAGGAAATAACCCGCTCACACCTAACTAACCTCCTCACAAATAACTCCCATACCTTGCATTTATTTGTTCCTGGGACTCATAAAATACTCTGTGCCTAAAGGAACGAGTCCTTTCCATTGTTAAGAAAAGACCACTTGCTCACCGATTGACTGCATTTGTGACCACATGATCTTTGAACAATCTACTCCGTCACAACAAAAGTTAAACCTTAATGACGTTTAACTTAAGTAGCAGAGCTTGAATTCTCATAAGTCAGAATTGACTCAATGGCAGTGAGCTTTGAGCGAGGCTTGCAGAAGGCTGCTGTTGTTGAGAGTGTGAGTCCTAAATCCATTGCAAAGCCCAACCAAGATTCGGCAGAAGAGGCCTCCTTTGAATTCCTTCTGATCATTGGTGAACAACATAAAAAGGCATTGCCCTCAGTGTGTTGACTGCCCTGGCCAGCACAAAAAGAGGCAGTCTTGCCCTTGGGAACTTACCATTGAAGGAAAAAGGCCTTCTTTCTCTACTGGTCTAAAGGTCTAATTCATTCTTGTTGTTTTTTTTAAATTTTAGAACATTTCTTTCTTCTTCTTTTTAATCATTTTATTGGGGGCTCATACAACGCTTCTCACAATCCATACATACATCCATTGTGTCCAGCGTCATTTGCACATTTGTTGCCATCATCATTCTCAAAACATTTACTTTCTACTTGAGCCCTTGGTATCAGCTCCGCATTTTTTCCCCTCTCTAGGTCTAATTCATTCTTTATTGGATCTGATTTCTAGGACAAATGTGGATTGAGTACACCAACTCTCAAGGTTTTGAAAAAAAACCAAAAACCCTGATACTTAGGTGTTATTCCTCTGTAGATTACAATAAAATCCTGACAACTGGAACATTCCAAAAAGATTTTTACTTAATAACTATAATTGTACTCATTTAATTGCTAACTGGGTTGCAACTTTGTTTATTTTGAGTCTAGTCTCTTAACCTATAAGCTTCACTCATATGTTTAGTAAGTTTGTGGTTTGGCATTATAACTGAAGCTTTTTCCAAATAAAGTTAATTATTGGGTTTTAAGATATTTTTTCCCTTAACATTCCTTCTGATGTTGAATTCACTTCATTTAGCTTTGCATTGATTCGGTAATTCCCAACAGGTCTTTCATTTCAAAAGTGTGGTTATAAGCTACCCATAGCCACATGAAGTTTTGTCATCTACAAATAAGCTTTGGCTTTACTGATATGCTGGAACCCTTGAGCAAAATTCCCAACAGAAAGATGGACCATTTAGATTTAGAAAAGGAATGATACGTAAAGCTCAGAGCCTGCCAGGCTAACTCAAGAGGTCCAGAACTCTGGAAGGTAACAGGATTCATAGGGTACAACTGACCCCAAAGTAGTTAGGCATGAACTAAAAGTTACTGAATAGACTAACATGTTACTGTGGGCTTTTATGTGAGAATATTGTGGGTGATTTATAGGTCTGTATTCTGGATATAATAAACTGCTCTCTCTTTTGTCCTAAGTTGTGTAACTAATGGATGTAGCTACTAGAACACTCAGATTGGACATTTTTGTCATTTGTTGTACTTGGTACGGAGACTCCAGTCTTGGTTTTGTGGCTACTTCAGACTATGGGCGTAATAATGCTTTTAATATTTCTGTTCTCTCTTATTGGAGTTGGGGTAACAGGCAGACCATTGCACCTAGATTTCCTTTTAAGCGTTGAGTTTTAAATTAAATTAAAAAGCACAACTGGTGCCTCACGGCCATTTGAATGGATGGATCCATAGAAACGAATGAAAGCATTTTGCTTTGAGAACTGTACTCTTTTGAAGAATTTGGTCCATTTAGAAGAGCAGGCCAAGTGTGTTCGCTGCAATTCCCCTGGCCAGCCCAGGGAGAGGCAGTCTTGAACTCAGGTGACCCCCTAGGTGACCCCTGGATAGACACTGAGTCATACCCAGACCAAAGTAGTCGGAGGGTCCTGAACCAAACTTGAAAGCTCGTCTGATCTACAATGGATTATGTATCCCAACCATGGTGCCTTTTCCATTTCAGCAGTCTCATCTGCAAGTGTGATGAATTGACCTGTCACCAGTCATAATGCTGTGACCATTTCCTTGGGTCTCCATGTCCTATGTAAGTAGCCTTATGCCTGTGGACCATTGGGACACGATTATGGCCTCATGCTGATGGCCCCCCTCATCTGGATGATTTGTCTTTTTCTTTGTTTTGTCCTTGGCCTGTGTAAGACTCCATAAATAGGTCTCCATACATTATATTGGAATTTGGGTTCTCTTCCCCCCACCCCCCAAAA
>NW_022111320.1:45291924-45295656 GCF_000313985.2 Echinops telfairi
CCTTTATTCTTATCATCAGAGTTCCTTCCGACTTTGGGTTTGGCTGTTACACAATGCATAACTTGCTCGGTCCCACTCAAACAAATCCATTATGCATTTCAAATTTGCCTTAATCTCTGAGACTTTTCCGCTTGTCAACACCCAAAGCCTCACTTCTGAGTCCACTCCTAAAATATAGATGGCTGAGGGCTAAAGATTTGGATTTAAATTGTGCTAACTTTACCTACCCCAATTCATTCATTCTAAATGGATGTCTCGTGGCCTTACCTGTGTGCTGCTGTGCCATGACTGCACGGCAACCTGAGCATTTCTCCACTTATTTTAAACTGAAAGCCCACAGGACAATGAAGAAACGGGAGCTCAAGACATAACAGAACCCGGATTTAGAACCCAGACTTCTGATTCCTGGACTCTCTTTTTATTAAGCCAAATTGACTCCGAAGCACTCATTTTTCAGTTTAAGCAAAGTGGAGCATAATTGGTGAATTAAAAAGTCTTTCCAGCACATTATGCAAATTTAAGAAAAGAATAAGTGTCAGCACCTGTAAGCCTGTCCCTTGAAAATTATGCTGAGGTTACTATATTAAAACAAACTATCATTCAGTATTCCAGCTGTACCCCCCACATCTCTTTTAAAGCCAGATTTATAAAGTTGTATCGGTCAAATGTATCATCAACTAGAAATGATTCATGATGTGTAGGTGCTCATAATATTTTTATAACCCTATTTCAAGTCTTGCCAACAACCTATTTTAGACCAGGTTTATTTCTATTTTAAAATACAGGAAAATGAATATCGTTTGCTTTCACAGTCAGTAGGACTACACTGACTAACATTGTCCTGGATGGGTTAAGAAGAAAAGGCGCCAACAATTATGTAACGTAGAGTTTAAGCAAGGGATAAAGGGCCTCAATTAAAACCATGCCAAAAAAAGTAATTAGGCTGCACATCATTGTCAGGATGAACTGGAACAGGAGAAACGGGAAACCTGGCCACAAAAAGGGAGGGCGACCTCCTGGTGCAGTCACCTGACACTAGCATACAATCCTCCTTCTGGCACATCCTACTTTTTCTGGAATGCTGCGTTTCACACACCTTTTCAAATGTTTCTGACGATCTTAACCTGGTCTTCCTCTAACAATCAAAGCATTGCATACTTCCCAAGACCATTCCCAGCTCCCCCAACTGCCTTCCCCCCTCCCAAATAAAACAAAGCAAAACGTTACACATTAGACATATTAAATTTGCCTTAATCTCTGAGATTTCTCTGCTGGTCAAGACCTGAAGTCTTCCTTCTGAGTCCGATCCTTACATACAGGTTTCTGCAAACTCAGGCAAATGTAGTAAGTAGGATTCAATGTGGGGTTATGGGACCGTGAGAAGAACACTTGGCTTTGTTGAATTTTTGGAAGGAATAGAAGCTACGTCAATAATGCATTGAGGGGCCAGTTAATTCGGTACAAATATTGTGATCTGTCGGAAATATTTTCCATGACCAAAAAAGGCATGTTTATTTTCTTCTACTCCTCCCATCTTATTTTTGCTTTACTATGTATTTGTTTACTCTGCAAACATTACACAAAGCAATGCCCCCCTTTTGTTAAGAATGCAAACAAACAAACAAAAGAATGCAAACACACATTTCTGCAAGCACAACAAATCGATGATTTTTCTTTTTCCATTTCTAGTACATATTTGTATATGTAATCTAAAATTTGTTCTAATTTTAATACAAATACAACTTAATAGTCTGTTCTTTTCATTCAATACTGGGTGACATTTTACATGTGGCTCTGGAGCTATTATACATACCATGTTTTTTACAATGTCATGACATTCAATGAGAATAATGCTCCATAATTTACTCAGCTCTCTTTCTATTGTTGTACATGCAAATTATTTTCTATTTTCCCAGGTATAAGAGAAATTCTAATTTTATCTTGAATAGAACTTTCTAGTAATATTATTTATTTCCTTTATTTTATGTCCTATATATTGTTTCCTTTATTTCCCAAACGTTGCTCTGCCTATTTTTTCAATGTGCCTGATCCAGGTGCTGTTGTCATTGTGGTTGTTAGGTGCTGTTGAGTGGGTTCAGACCCATAGGGATCCTGGCCCAGCAGAACGAAACACTGCCCAGTCCTGCACCTTCCTCACAATGGTCTTCTGGCTGAGCCAACACTGTGTCAGTTCATCTTGTTGAGGGCCTTCCTCTTTTTCACTGTCCCTCTAGTTTACCCAGCACGATGTCCTTCTCTTGGGACTGATGTCTCCTGGCAATAGGTCCAAAGTACGTAGGACCAAGTCTAGCCATTCTTGCTTCTAAGGAGCACTCTGGCTGTGCCTCTTCCAAGACTGATTTGTTTGTTCTTTTGGCAGTCCATAGTACTTTCCATCTTCTTTGCCAACACCATGATTCAAATACATCAAGTCTCCTTTGGTCTTCCTTATTTATTATTGTCCAGCTGTCGCGGTCATATGAGGTGATTAAATAAAAACACCATGACTTGAGTCGGGCACCCTTCAGTCCTCAACGTGACACCTGTGCTCTCCCACACTTTAACAGAGATCTTGTGCAGTAGATTGACCCAATGCAACGCGCCATTTGATTCCGTGACCGCTGGTCCCTAAGCATTGATTATGGGTCTGAACCAAATGAAATCCTTGACAACTTCAGTCTTTCTCTCCATTCATCACTCTCTTGTCTCTTGGTCCAGTTGTGAAGATTTTGTGTTCTCACGTTGAGTTTCAATCCATACTAAAGGCTTCAGGCTTTGGTCTTCATCAGCAAGTACTTCTCCTCCTCCTCCTCCTCCTCACTTTCAGCAGGCGAGGTGGTGTCATCTGCATATCACAGGCTGTTAAGAAGCCTTCTTCCAACCCTGATGTCATGCCTTCTTCATGGGGTCCAGGTTTTTAATAAAAATGTAAACTAAAAAGAAAGTAAATCACTACCCTCAAGTCTGTTCTACTTCACAGTGCCTCTGTAAGACAGAATAGAACTACCCCTGTGCATTTCCAAGACTATAACTCTGTATGGGAGCAGAAAGCCTAATCTTGTTCTCAATAACTGGTGGCTTCAAACTATTGACCTTGTGGTTAACAGCCAGATGTGTTGTACCCGACTACATGACCAGGGATCCTTAAAATAAATATAGCTACAATTAAAATCTCTGAACAGGTGAACAAACTTTTCAAATGTATTTCATGTAACCCAACCATATTTGAAAGTTATTATGTTAACATTTAATGAGCATGAAAAGTCATTCATGAGATGGTGTACATTCTTGTTTTCAAAATAGGTCTGAATTTCTTTGTGTATTTTACACAAAGGATGCATTTCGATTCAGATGCTAAATATAAGATGTTTATTACATACTTGATCTGTGCTTAGATTTCATAAAATTTACAACTGACAAAGTCTATTCCCATCCCCAAGTTGTTCAAACATTCTTAAACATCACCCAACAGCGTTAGCAATTTTTAAATTCTATATAGTTGTTTGTTGCCCTTGAGTTGATTCTGACTGATGGGGACCCTGTGTGCCAGAGAAGAACTACTCCATATGGCTTTTAAGGCTGTGGCCTTTCCAACCAGAGCACCAGGTTTTCTGGAAAACTGCCAACCTTTTGGCAAGTGGCAATTAACCATTTGTGACATTCAGAGACGCCAAATTTCTACTAATGAAAAATCCATCTATCGGGTTGCACTCGATATGGTTCAAGTGCTCA
>NW_022111320.1:45295966-45301452 GCF_000313985.2 Echinops telfairi
ACCAACCTCTTCTTGCAGACTTGAATAGATGGATACTAAAGTAAGATTTTTGTGAATAAAATGTTCCCGTATGAAAAGAGAATGAACTCTTTTAGAAGCTCTTTTTCTGGGGGAGGTGGAAAAATCCAATGAACTGTTTTCATAGCACCAGCTGGTCCTTTGGAGCCTAAGGAAATAACACCTCCCAGGAGTGAACATTGATTTCACTTTCCATCAGAAATGCAGTCCCCCTGCCTCCCTAGGAGATCAGGCTACCTGTTAAACAATATTGATGGTAATTAGGGTGGCAAATAACAGCAAGCAATAAGAACGTGAATCCTCACCCCCGTGGCTCGTCTTTAATCTTTATTTAATTTGTCTATGTGCTGTTGGTACTAAAACAAAAATAGAAAGATACAACACACACAAAAAAGGAAGAAAAAATTCCACTGCAAGTTTAAGCTCCCTTCCCTGTCCTATGGCATTTTACGATAGTTCATGATGATAAAAATATTGATGATGTTTATCTTATAATACCATTGTTTATATTAAATTATAATAAAAATGGCTTCATTGTATAATGGGAATTTCCATTTTTGAGAGCTTACTATGCACCAGACATGATTATAAGCATTTTCTAATGTAGTAAGGTATTTGCTGCTTACAACTATTGATTGAAGTAGACGTTAAGTGACTTAGTCACACAAGGATGGTCCTCATAGAAACTATTTCAGGCTGGGAATTTGTTCCTGAATACTATATAATTCTTTCTAAGTGATTTCCCCCCACACCTCTCCTACTCTTTCTCCTTTCCTTCCTCGTTCTCATCACTATCCTAGTTCAAGACATTCCTGTTAGACTGCTAACTGAAAGGTCAATACTCTGAACCCATCGGCTACTCTACAGATGAAAGACATGCAATATGGGACACTTCTACTCTGTCCGATAGGATTGCTCTGAGTCAAAATCAGTTGCATAGCAATAGTGTGTGTGTGTGTGTGTGTGTGTGTGTGTGTGTGTGTGTAACTGGTTGAATAAACAGCAAGGAGGTCGAAGCTTATCTTCTCTGTCTAGACAAGGGAAGAGAGACCATCTCCACATGAACCCAAGGTCAAGTGCCGCAAGGCAGAGGTCAGACATGGCTCCACCCTCTGTCATTTTTCTACCCTATTCTGACACCAATTGTTCTTCCGATCACTCTCTATCTCACTGCTGGGTTTCATAATTCATTGCCATGACCCTCCAGACCTCATAGACAATATTCACCATTAAGGGACTTTATTAGAGAAATCTGGAGAAAGTCAGGGCTTTCTACTCTCGTGGAGATTTACAGTCTTGGAAATGCACGGGGTCAGTTCTACCTTGTCCTCTAGGGTCACTGTGAATTGGCATCAACTGGATGGCAGGAAGTGAATATGCAAACGATTCATTGGGAATGTTCTTAAAAGACGCACCTCTAAGGGCTCGAGGAAGACAACGCTGGGCAGAGAGAGAAACTGATCTACAAAGTGGTTACAACGAAGACTCCAAGTGACCCACGAAGAGCTCTGGAGCTGGTGGCGCTTTTTAGACTTGTCTCCATTTGGAACAAGAGGCTCCACTTTTATATCCCAGCATCTGTCACTCTTGGTCATGGAAGACATCCTGCTGAGGGATGTAACCTTGGACAATGTCCAGTAGGAACACAGTCATACTATCTTGAAGAAGGGTTCATTGACGCCATAGAAGGAATTTGGAACCAACACTACATTATTTGATATAGCAGGTGGTTCTCAAGCGTTGGCAGGTATCAGAATCACCTGAGCATATCACTGAACCCAACGAACATCCATTGCCTTTCCTTCCTTTTATTTTATTTCTTTTCCTGTGAGAGAATAGAAAGGCCTCATGAAAAATAGGGATTTCAGAACTTGTTTGAGGTAGATGTGCTTGTGAAACTAATGCTTTTTTTTGTTGTTTTATTAGGGGCTCACACAACTCTTATCACAATCCATATTTACATCAATTGTGTAAAGCACATTCGTACATTCATTGCTCTCATTCTCAAAACATTTGCTCTCCACCTAAGCCCCTGGCATCAGCTCCTCATTGTTCCCCCTCCCTCTCCCTCCCCCATGAACCCCTGATAATTTATAAATTATTATTTTGTCATCTTATGTTACACTGTCTGACAACTCCCCTGCCCTTTCTCTGATGTCCATCCCACAGGGGGGAGGTCATATGTAGATCCTTGTAATTGGTTCCCCCTTTCCAACCCACCCTCCCTCCACCCTCCCAGTATCGCCATTCACACCACCTGTCCTGAAGGGATCATCCACCCTGGATTCCTTGTGTTTCCAGTTCCTATCTGTACCAGGGTACATCCTCTGGTCTAGCCAGATTTGTAAGGTAGAATTGGGATCATGATAGTGGGGCGGCATGGGGGTGGGGTGGAGGAAGCATTTAGGAACTAGAGGAAGTTATATGTTTCATCGTTGCTACATCGCACCCTGGTTGACTCATCTCCTACCCGAGACCTTTCTGTAAGGGGATGTCCAGTGGCCTACAAATGGGCTTTAGGTCTCCACTCTGCACTCACCCCATCATTCACAATGATATGATTTTTTGTCCTGGTGATGCCTGATACCTGATCCCTTCTACACCTCATGATTGCACAGGCTGGTGTGCTTCTTCCATGTGGGCTTTGTTGCATCTGAGCTAGATGGCCTCTTGTTTACGTTCAAGTCTTTAAGACCACAGACGCTATATCTTTTGATAGCCGGGTACCATCAGCTTTCTTCGCCACATTTGCTTATGTACCCATTTGTCTTCAGCTATCGTATCAGAGAGGAGAGAACACAATGATATTATTTTTTGTTCTTTGATGCCTGATAACTGATCCCTTCAGCACCTTGTGATCATGCAGGCTGGTGTGTTCTTCCATGTGTTGCCTCTCATTATCAAGACATCTCCATAGCATTAGACATGGCTGACTATTCACTTAAAAAATCATTTTCCGGGAGAGCGGGGAGGGAGGGGGGAAATGAGCAGCTGATGCCAGTGGCTTATGTGGAGAGCAAATGTTTTGAGAATGATGAGGGCAATGAATGTACAAATGTGCTTTACACAATTGATGTATGTATGGATTGTGATAAGAGCTGTATGAGCCCCTAATAAAATGATTAAAAACAAAAAACACTTTGCCCGGCTTCCACGGTGCCACATTTTATGGGTTTTTCTTCTACTCTTCTGATGACTCCTTCTTGGTCTCTTTCACAGATTGGCAGTCCTCAACACTCGGTCGTACATTCTCTTCTCACTCTGTACTCTCGCCGTCATCATTTTTACCCGTGCCTGCCCGTAAGTCTCAGGAATGGATACCTCTAACCTAGTCCTCTCTTTTGAGCTCGGCTGCAACATCCTATTGGCTCTTGAAATCTGCAGTTAGTTGTTTCAAAGGCATCTCAACCTCAAAATGCTTCAAGTGAAATTCATGATAACCCTCCTAAATGTTGTTTTCTCTCCCTGCTCCTCGCCTCTCAGAATGACACCACCATCCATCTAATTGCAAAAATCAGAAAGTCTAATGCACCTCTTTCGCTCTCATCCTCCAAATATAATCCATCACCAAAGTTTATCAACAGAATATCTTGAAGGTTTCTTTAACCCATCCACTTCTTTTTATACCCAATTCAAGCTACCCTTTTATTCTACTTATTAGCACCGCAATAGCTTCCTCTATCCACTTCTGGCTCCTTACAATCACATGCGTGCTGCAGCTGGAGTCACCTTTTCAAGAAACTTGGAGTAAAGCTAAATTCCTTATTTTGGCCCCAAGACCCAATATGATCTCCCTCTTGACTACCTCCCATTCTCATCTTTTACCACAGCCTCTTCTTGATCAAGTCTGTTTACAGTTCTCTCTCTCTCTCTCTCTTGCTCCTTCAGTACTCTAAGCTTCCTATTACCTACTTCCTCTTACCTTAAACTTGTTTATTCTCTCTGCTAAAGTCTCTGAGTGGCCTAAATGGTTAAACATCAGGCTAGTAACCAAAGGTTGGTAGTTCAAATCCACCTGCAGGCACCTCAGAAGCAAACCCTGGTGATAAACTCCTAAAAGATCACAGCCCATAAAAGCCCTAAGGACTGTAGTGCCTCTGAAACACGTCGGGTCACTCTGAGTGAGAACTGACTCAGGCAAGTGAGGACTGGTCTTTCGTCTACCTGAATACTTACCAGGTTTTCCAATGGCAGCACCCTTCTCATTATTCAGATTTCTGCTCACACAACGCTTCATTATTTAAACCTGCTTGCGGTTGACGTGAAGGCTCACCGGGCAGATCAGTTTTCCATTCAACATACTCGTTGTGTTTCATTCATACTTGTTTTGTTTCATCTCATTTATTGAAGTCCCCACCATGTAGCATCACTTATTCCACTTCCTCCTCTTTCCATTCCTCCTCCTTTCCTACCCATCCTGAACTTTGTCCTTGAGGAAATGCTGCCCGTTTGATCTCACCTGGTTGATAATTCCAAGGTCTCTGTACCTCTCTAGTGTTACTGTTCCCCTATTGGCCTGTCTATTGTCACGCTGGAAACTGGGTCATAGGTGTGAGTTAGTTTCCAGGCTTGAAGGGTGACTAAGGGGCATAGTAAAAAGTCTGGTCTTTAAAAAAAATTATTTTTATTTTAAATTTCATTCCATTTTTTTTCTCCAACTCTACCAAGATGTGGTAAACTGAGGGACTGGATGAGAATGTAATACAGCTCAATCATCCATGCTCATAATTACGGGTCTGGAAAGTCAACTGGTTGGGGAAGACTCTCATACAGTTATGAGATATAAATAAACCTTAATATACATTCTCATGACTGGACACAGTCCCTCCAGTAACCACCCATAAAAGAACTGTCATAAAGGAGCTACCATATAAGATGAATCATTTCTGTGTCTGGCTACTTCACACTGCCTAAAGGTTGTCTGTACATAAAAGCAATCAGGTTCTATAGCCAACCCACTATAAATGTGGCAACCTCCTGGTTGCTCAGGAGGGTTTGAGGTCAACTAACACTAGATCAAGATGATGACTCACCTCATTGCAGGTTTATTATGTTACCCGCTTATGATATTACCTATTAATTCTGTCATATATTAGCTGTATGACATGCATGCCTGATGAAAGATCTGTAAGCCCATTATATAGACCCATTGGAAAATATGTTCTCACTCTCAGTCTTGGCAAGGGACGAGGAGCCCCTGTGTCCCACTGTCTGTCTCTTTAATATTTTCCACCTTCACAAAGTCACTCCTGAGGACCTGCTCGAGTGTTGGGGACCCCTCACCTCGACACCAAGGGACTTCTAATATGACCCCTTTCAGGACAGTTCAAACTACACTTTCATACCACTTCGGTAGAAAGGTTTTCCCTGGTATTCTAGTCAAAGAAACGACTTATCCCAGTCACTCCTTGCTCCATGATTCTTTTTAATTTTTTCATACTATTCATCACTATATAAAATATATTATC
>NW_022111320.1:45302012-45304035 GCF_000313985.2 Echinops telfairi
TGGTCCTCCCGTGATCATTTCAACTGTACATAGGACCAAGTGTGGAAGATTGCAATGACCACAACTTCCTCTCGGCTCAGGCATGGCCCTTTGCCATGTCATCTTGTTGCCCTTCACCTAAAAAGGTGAAGTCTTGCTCTACCCCTTCAACTCACTTGATTGCTAGAATGCAGTTAAAACGACATCAACAGAGTTAGGAGCTTAGGTCTGAGGGTAACTTGCAGCTTCCACTCTTGCTCCTTTGCAACTCTTTGCAGTTGCCATGGAAAGCTGCCTGGCTTGATCTCCTTGATCATGAGCCCACAGGGAAAAACATGCCCAACTGACAACCAGCGAGGGAGTAGGCCATCTTGGATGACCTCTCACCCGCTGCCATCCCGTCAATGCTGACTCAAAGCGACCCCCGTGGTTTTCTGAGGCTGGAACTCTTCATGGGAGTAGAAAGCCCAACCTTTCTCCTGTGGAGCTGCTGGTGGTTTTGAACTGCTGACCTTATGGATTGAAGCCCAAAGCACAACCATTACACTAGCCCTGGTCGAGTCATCAGGTGACTCCATCAGCATGAGTGTTCCCTGTAGAACCACCCAGTTGAGAGCCCAGACCCAGTCATTGATCCTCAGGATAACGAGGGGCAGCAAGGACAAACAGTGATGCTTCGAGCCGCAGGGGGTGGAGTGTGGTGTTAGGCAGTCACGACTGACTGATACAAGATACAAGACTAGACAATGTATGAACAAGATGAAATGAACATGGATGTCCGAGCCGCCTCATGAAACAGAACAGCCTAACGACTACCTGTTACATGAGAGAAATGCATTTCTCTCTCCTGTATGAATCACAAGTAAATAAACAAACTCACCGTCATCAAATCAACGCGGCCCCCTCATGTGGGTTTCCAAGACTGTAACTACTTATGGGAGAAAGCCCAGTCTTTGAACTACGGGGCTGCTGGTGGTTTCAAACTGCCAACCCCGAGGATCCCTCATAACCACTGCACCACCAGGACTCTTGCCCATAAAGTGAATAGATAAGATGCTTTTCTTTTGTTGTTTTCACTTTTCAGGTAGTGAAACCAGACCTCATAAAGGTGGAAGAAAAAACCCCACAAAGGCAGCTTAGGACCAAGCATGGCAAGGATCTAGTATGGGTCTGACTGGTGGAATTATTTTAGAACTATGCTTTAAGCTGCGGTCTCAATTCAGGAGATGGCAGGTAAAAATCTGTTTCTATTTGGAAAGTACTATTCTAGGCACTTACTGTAGTTATTCAACAACTACTTGCTGAAATCCTACTGAGTACTAAGCACTACTCTAGGACCTTGGGATGAATGTGAGTGAACAAGACGTAAACAGATGCCTGGCCTTTACTGCAGCAATTTTCATAATAGCAAAATATGTAAATAACCAAAAACCCCCATTGTAGGGGAACGATGGGTAAAAACAATATTGGGGTAGGAAGAAAGAAAAATATATAAATAGATGTCTATTTGTGTATATATATGCAAATACAACAAGGAAGCAGATGGACTTTAGGCCTCCACTTAAATCTTACCTCAGTACAAGAATGCTTTGTTCTAATAATGTGGCATTGTATGAGACTCACTTTCCTGACAGGGTTGCTGAAGACAAAATGTGTGCATAAGAAAAAGTGGTGAAGAAATCAGATGGTGTCTGGCTATCAAAAGATATAATGTCTGGGGTCTTAAAGGCTTGTAGTTATACAAGTGGCCATCTAGCAGAGAAGCAACAAAACCCACATGGAAGAAGCACACTAGCCTGTGTGATCCTTAATCATGTTAGATTTTCATACGTTCATTTGTATATTTAAGATTGTTTGGAATACGAAAGCCAAGATAGGTAACCCATCAGAAACAGTAACCGGGGTAATGGTTCCCTGGGGGTTTAAGAAGAGAGAGGGAGAGGAGAATACAGAAGCTGAGAGCATTACTGACTGCATAACCTCACTCTATGGTATAAAACAACAGAATTGCATGTGGATGGATATATTAGATCATGGAAGATAT
>NW_022111320.1:45307164-45319525 GCF_000313985.2 Echinops telfairi
CCCCTTAGTGTTTTGCCTTGGTGTGGCGGGATCAGATCTGGTGCAATTCCCACACTGTGTCTCCAGTGTTGTCCCCTGTAGGGTTTTGGGTCAGTGAGGGACATTGTGTCTCATGGTGGGGCCAGCCATGTGGTCCTCTCTGTGGACTGACTGCTCTGAGCGAGAACATCGTCCTCAAGGCCTGGTAAGCCTCATTTCATTTCTTGAGATAAGCTATGTAGATAAATACAGTTTGTTTCATTTTAATAAAAAGAGGAAGAGTAAAACGGAAGCAAACTAGGAGCTTGGAGTTGTTAGTGACAAACATATTCATCAAAAGAAAGAAAAAAAAACCAGATTCCTGTCCTTGTGGAGCTTATATTTTAGAAAAGAGGCACAGAATATAGTAAAAATGTATATATATATTACATTGTTTGCTAGAAGATGATTTTTTTAAGAAAAATTACTGCTATTGGGTTGGAATCAATACCAAGCAACCCTATAAGATACAGTAGAACTGCTCCTTAGAGTTTCAGAAGCTGCAAATCTTTTTGGGAGCAAATAGCCTCATTTTTGTCCTATAGAGCAGCTGGTGGATTTGAACCTCCAACCTTTCAGTTAACAACACAACACTTAACACCCATACCACCAAGACTCTTTAGGAGATGATTAAATAAACAAAGCTAGCAAATAGATAAATAAAAGCTCGAAGGTGAGGAATGAGAGATGAGAGTAGGTAGGTGCAGTTTGTACCTCAGTAGAGTGGTTAAGGTGGGGCTCACTGAGAACGCAACATTCAGAAAGCACAGTAACAACTTGTGATAAAAACACTTGGCTAACATAGGTCAAAGAGAGCTTCCTCAGGCTGATAAAGGGCATGCCCTAAAAGCCACAACTAATTTCACACTTCTGACTGGTGAAAGAATAACCGTTTCCCCCAAGATCAGGAACAAGACAAGGGAGTCCACTCTGACCACTGCTATTTTGAAATTGTACGGGAGGTTCTAGTAAGAGCAGTTAGGCTGGAGGAAGAAATAAAAAGTAACCTATATTGTAAATGTACAAGTATTATGACCCTTATTTGTAGGTGATCTTATATATATGGGGCACCCCCCAAAAAACCCCTGGGAACCCCCCACAAAGCTATATATTTAAAGTTTTTTTACAAAACAACTGTATCTCCTTCAAAGTATTCTCCATTACACTTAATACATTTGTCAAATCTGTGATGCCATTCTTGAAAACATTTTTCAAACTCTCTGTTTGGATGGCTGACAACACCTCACTGTTTTTCAATTCTCCTCTTCTACATCATCAAATCAGTTCTTTCACGTCCCTCTGCATTTGCAGAAACAAAAAGAAGTCGCACAGAGTGAGGTCAGGCAAGTCAGGTGTGTGGGGCAAGAGAGGCATGCTGTTTTTGCCAAAAACAGGCACACTGAGATGGCTGCATGACCAGGTGCATTGTCCTGGTGGCAAAACCAGTCCCCTGTCTGCCACAATTCAGGCCTTTTTTTTGGTCACACACTGTTATGCAATCTTTTCAGAAGCTCTAAATAGAAAGCTTGATTAACAGTCTGATCAGGTGGAACAAACTCCAAATACACTACAAGTAGACATTTTTGTCAGTTCAAGAAGATGACTGACATCCAAAATGAGATTTGTCATCAATAGATATTTCACCTTTTTTGAAATGAGAAAAGCACTCATACACTTGAGTTTTTCCCATAGCGCTGTCTAAGTTGTGTTCAACATCACAGCAGTTTCTGTGGCATTTTTCCCAAGCAGAAAACAAAATCTCACAGCCGTATGCTGTTCTCTTAAATTGGCCATCACAAAAAACAAGGTTTGAGCAAAATGTTTTTACGAAAAAGTTCACTGTGATCAGAGAGAACCTTCCCAGGTGACGCCACTGGGTGCACTAACTCAGAGTGAGTTCCTCAATGCTCAGCCAGCAGGAAAAATATGTACTATGAAAACTCTGGCCAGCAGAGCTATTTTCTGTTTCTTATGGCATGATATAGAGAAAAACCTAAGGAATCTACTAAACAAATGAATTCAGCAAGGTTGCAAGGATAAAAGATACATGTATAAAAATCAGTTGCATTTTGTACATTAGCAATGAACAATTTAAAAGAAATTTAAGACAACAATATCTTTGACAACAGCATCTAAAAGGGAAAAATACGTTGGAATAAGTCTAACAATCAAAGTTGAAGACTGTATGCTGAAAATTACAAAGACCTTGAAAGAAATGAAAGAAGACCTAAATAAATGGAAAGATGTGGCACTTTCACAGCTTGGAAAACTTACTATTAAAATGGCAATACTCTTGAAGCCATCTGCAGATTCATGTTAACCCAAACCAAACTCACTGCCATCAAGTCGAGCCGACTCATAGGACCCTATAGGGCAAGGTAGAATGGCCTCTGAGAGTTTTTGAGACTATAACTCTTTAGCAGAGTAGAAAGTCCTATCTTTTTCCTAAGTAGCAGCTGGTGGTTTTGAACTACTGATCTTATGGTTAACAGCCCAAGACATAATCACTATACCACCAGATTCATGTAATTCCTCTCAGAATTCCAGCTGACTTTTTGGCATAAATTGATAAACAGATCATAAAATCTATATGGAAATGCAGTGCACCCAAGATAGCTAAGCTAATCTCTAAGAAAAGAAGTGCACACTTGGAAGAGTCACAGTTTACAGTTTCAAAACTTATGAAAAAATCTACATTAATCAAGATAGTGTGATATAAGGAGAGATGTATTGATCAATGGAATAGAATTGAGAGTCCAAAAATAAACTCTCACTACTGCAGCTAATTGATTTTTGACAAGGTATCAAGACAATTCAATGGGGAGAAAATAGTCTTTTCAATAAATGGTGCTAAGACTCTTGGGTTTCCATATGCAAAAGGATGAATTTGAATCCCAATCTCACATCATACTCAAGAGGTAAATCAAAATGAATCAAAGACTCAAAGATAAGAGCTGAAGCTATAAAACTCATAAGAAAAAAAGGTGCAAATCTTCATGAACTTGGGTTGGCTTGGGCTGTTTATTGATCCTGACTTGTGACAGCCCTTAATTTTTCCCATAAACTACCTAAATCTGGAGTGCTGGCTATGTGACCCTTGCAACAGATTATCAGACAAACAGAAGAGTAGATAGTCATGGAGGAAGAGTTAGTGTCAGAACAGGATAAAGACAGACGGAGGGGGAAGGCATGTCTGACCTCTGTCTGTGGCAATTGGCAGGAGTTGGCTTCTCCATCTCCCGTGTATAGCCAGAGGAGATCGGATTTGACCTGAGCTGTTTTTACACACCACCAACCTAAACTCACTGCCCTCTGACAGTCGCATCTAGTCTTCCGAGGTTCTGGTGTCATTTTGATCCCACAAAGATAGCTCTTCAAAGAGAATAATGCTCAAGGCAAACATTCTTCAGTAGTTTTTACTTGGTTTTAAGGACTTTTTTGTGTTTAAGGTTTAAAGATGATCTCAGGGCAATAGTTTCAGGGGTTAACTTTTGCATTTTAAAGAAGACATCAAAATAGTGAAAAGACAACTTAAAGGCTGGGAGAAATTGTTTGCAACTTATAGATATCTGACAAGGGATGTGTATTGGAATATACCAAGAACTCTGACAATTAAATAAAAAAGAAGACGAATAATCCAAATAAAAAAGGGCAAAGGGTTAAAATAGATTTTTTTCCCAAAGAAGATATACGAGCGGCCAAGAAACACAGGAAATGATGCTTAATGTGATTAGTCATTAGGGAAATGCAAATCAAAACCACAATGAGATCTATGCATACCCACGTTCACTGCAGCATTATTCACAATCATGAAAATAGTAGAAGTAATCTAAGTGCCCATCAAGAGATGAATGAATAAAACCATGGTACGTGTATACCATGGAATACTGTGCTACATTAAATAACAACAATGAGTTCATAAAGTATCTCATGCATGGGTGAATCTGGGCGACATTCAGCGAACGCACTGTCATCAAGTTCATTCTGATACCTCGTGATCCTATTGGACAACATAGAACTGTGGGTTTCCGAAACTGTAGTTGTTCACAGGAGTAAATGCCTTATCTTGCTCCTAAGGAGCAGCTGGTGGTTTCAAATGGCACTTCTTGTGGTTGGCAGCCCAACAAGGAACCGCTACATCACCAGAGCTCCCTGGAGGACATGTCTTCCATTATGGAGGACATTGGACTGGGTGGAATACGTTCTCCACAATAGGACTAATGTTCTGTGAGACCACAATTCTAAAAAGTCAAGAAAAGGCATATGCATGGAAACAAACATTTTTTAAAGTGGCTACCAAGGATGAGAGTGGAGGGAGAGAAAAATCACTAACTCGATCATAGGCCTGTATAACTTGGGTGAAGGTTAAGGGAGTACACAATAAGAGGGAAGGCACATAGACGTGAGGAATCCAGGGAAGAATGCTGTTACATTAATGAGATCCTAGCTTCATGAAACGTTGATGCAATGTAATGAAATAAAATGTGTAGAAATTACTGAAGATGAAACGAATTTGCTATGCAAATTTCCACCCAAACCACCATTTAAACAGATAAATAAATAGAAGGAAAGAAACGATGATGACACCCCCTAGAATGATGATAATAAACTGTGTTGGGGAGGATGTGAAGAGATGGAAACTTCTTATACATTGCTAGTAGGAATAGAAAATGGTGTCCCCATTCGAAAAACAACTTAGCAATTTCTCCAAAGGTTAAACATGAAGTTGTCGTGTGGTTGCTGCCAGGGAGCATCAAGCCGGTTCCGACAACAGCGACTGTGTGCATAACACAATGAAACACTGCCCAGCCTCCCCAACTATATCTGACAACGTCCGCCACTGTGCACAGTGCTTTCAGTAGCTAAGCTCTCACGAGTGGCTCCCTGTTTCTTCTGCACAATCTGTTATCAGTCTGAAAGTTCCACTGATGGCCGTGCTGTGTTTAAATACTGGTGTTATAGCTTTCAGCATCACAGCAGCATGCAAGCCACCACAGTATGACAACCAAATTATCATTTAAAAATTTTTAAAAATATATGTATATACACAAGAACCAAACTGACTGCTATCCAGTTGATGCTAACTTACAGTGACTCTATAGGACAGGGTTGCACTGTCCCAGTGAGTTTATGAGACTGTAACTTTTCACTGGACTAGAAAGCCCTATGTTTGTCCTGAGTGGTGGCTGGTGACTTTGAACTTTGGACCTTGCAGATTTCAGCGCAGCATGCAACCACTAAGCCATCAGGGTTCCCAAGCCATCGTGCCATTGAGTCAGCTCTGACCCATAGTGACCCTAAGTGTGAGAGTGCCAGCCTTCCTGGCACTTTGACCCCCAAACAGGGGGTCAAAGGGGCCATGTTTGCAAATGAGAAAGATAGATAAGAGATAAGACAAAATATAAGATACAGGTGGGGACAAAGGCACGGGGGGGTGGGGAGGGTGTGGGGGGGTGTGCTCAGAGAACATAGGAACTCCAGGGTCCAGAACTTTATTCGAGTTCTTGCCATGTATCCTGCATTCTCTGTCAAGTTCTCACACAAAGGGTTTGTCGACAAGGGAAACAAAGAAGCAGTGATATTTCAGCCAATTTGTCTCTAATCTAGTGGGGAAGATAAAGCCAGACATAGGGAGTAAAACTGAACATCTGCAGAATGCGGTGTTTCAGCAGTATCCGGGGAACAGGAGAGGAATCTTTACTTTATCTTAGTTGACGGTCAGACTTTCTGTGTTCCCTGCTCTGAGCTGGCGGCTCTTTCCCACGGGCCTGCCTTAAACTGTGGAATATGGTGATGGTAGATAGTAGTGAAGGCGGTAAGCAGTTGGATTCTGGAGATACTAACTCATTTAATCCTCCCAACAACCCTCTAACATAGGTATTGTACAGATGTAGAAACTGAGGCATCGATAGTTAATTAGTTCCCAACATCACACAGGGAGTAGGTAGCAAATCTGAGAGTTAAACCCAGGTGGTCTGGTCCAGGAACTGTGTTCTAACTCATGACATTATAATTAAAGCCAAACCTACTGCCATTGAATCAGGTTCTACTCAAAGCAACTCTCATCAGTTTCTAAGGCTATATATCTATATAGGAGCCAACAGCCTCATCCTTCTCCTGTAGAATGGCTGGTGGGTTTGAACCTCGGACCTTGTGTTTAGTAGCAGAATGCATACCTGACAACACCACTAGGCTCCTTCAAGATGCTGTACCATCCTCCCAAATGTGCATCTATTGTCAGAAACTCACCTATGCCCTTCAGTTCTGCGAGGTAGACATGTGAGGGTCTTTTAAAGTTTGCAGATCACAACTGTATGCTGCAATTCTCTTCTTGATCTCGCTCTCACGCTCTCTCTCATGACCACACACGCATGCATGCACACACACTCACAAATGTCCCTGGGCATTGGTCTAACAGCTGTACACAACTATTGAGAGATTTTAGTTCCTTGAGGCATGAGGCAGTATCAATCCTGAGCTGGGCAGGGGGGAAAAAGAGGTGAGGTCTAAAACGACAATGAAGACACTTAAAAAATACGGCCGAGGATATGGCATTATTTTTACGAGGAACAAACAATAATACACGGTGCGGAGATGGCGACTCTGGCAAGCATCCAAGAGTAGAATTCTCCCAAGAGCTCCAGGGAATTGAAATTTTGGTCCCACTAAAAAGTTTATATAAGTAAAAATTTGTTTAATTTATTTTTTAGTAAAATATTTTTAAAAATTTTATTAGGGGCTCATACAGTTCTTATCAAATCCATCCATCCATCCATTGTGTCAAGTACATTTGTACATTTGTTGCCATCATCATTTTCAAAATATCCTCTTTCTACTTGAGCCCTTGGTATCAGCTCCTCATATTTTCCTCTTCCCCTACCCTCCCTCCCTCACAAACCCTTGATAATTTATAAATTATTATTATTTTTTCATGTCTTACACTGACCGACGTCTCCCTTCACCCACTTTTCTGTTGTCCATCCCCCAGGGAGGGGGTTATATGTAGATCATTGTGATCAGTTTCCCCTTTCTTCCCCCACCTTCCCCTTCCCCGCCTGGTATCACTACTTTTATTATTGGTCTTGAGGGTAAAAATCTTTTTTACTTCTCAAAATGCTAGAATTGGGCCATTGTATATCTTGTATCACTACTCGGATGGCAAGCTTGAACTGAAATCATGCCGCCTTATGCTGACCCCAGGCTGGCCCCTCTCCAAGTTTCCCATAAATCTAAACTTCTGAAATGAAAGAACAAAGTGTGCAGTTGTTTTTCTCCATTGCCTCCTCCATACCATGGTCTTTCGAAGATAGATCAAAGCATTGTGTCAGAATGTACACGTCCCTCTTTTGCCATCCCTCCTGTCCTCCCATCTATTTCAATCTGCCCCCTGCTCCCAATTTGGAGATCAGATATCCTACCTCCAGCTCTCTGTGAGCATAGCAGACCATTGCCCATGGCACCTTAAAACACAAAAATAAACGAACAACCGGTCTCCCTGGACTAGATTCAGACTCATGCGACCCAGGTTTTTCCGAGTCGAACTGCACTCCCTGGGGCTTGCAATACCTGTGACCTTATGGAAATCCATCACCTGGTCTTTCTTTTGAGGGGCTTCTGGGTGGATTCGAACCATCATCTTCATGGCAGCTGCTGAGTGCTTAGCTCTGTAAATACAGCACTACAAATAGGGATACAGACTCCCCACCCAACAATCAAGCAGAAAACTCAAGTTGTCCTTGAGTGGACTTCAACTCATGACGTCCCCTGTGCGTCAGAGTAGAACTGTGCTCCATGGGGTTTGGGAAGGAGACCACCAGGCCTTTCTCTCAAGGCACATCTGAGCAGACTCAGCAGTTGCGTGCTCAACCATTTGCAGCACTCAGAGAGCCTAGACTCACTCAGAAGAACGTGGAGCACAATGTGAAGAAGATGCGATGGCCTTGTCTGTATTAAAGGCAACCTTGAAGAGAAAACAGAATGTGTCAGAAGGCTTGGTTGTCTACTCAGTTGTCAGTTCCCCACTTCTGACTTGTTCACTGAACCTCAGTGTCCTTCAGGCTCTGAGAGGGAGCCAACGTGTTCAAGGAAGGTGGGCCTCCCTTCAACCGTGAAAGATCCATTGTAATTGGCCTCAGCCAGGCCGGTAGGTACTCCTGTCTTTTGTCACTGGTTGGTTGAAGGCTGAGCATTTGCAGGCACTGTTGCTCAGTCTGTCCAGATCTCGTTAGATCTCCTTCAGGTTTCTGTGTAGCCATCCCTTCCTCATCCCTCCATTCCCCCCCCCCCACCCGCTGGTCAGTTTGCTTTGACTTCCAATAGCCAGCAGTAGGACTCTTCTTTGGAGATCTGCTGTCCACCCACTACAGTTTGTCCAGTGTTGACAGAGAGCAATGGTGCCTGAGTCTAGAACTCCCTGGAGGAGCCCTTATGCCTGAGTGGTAGGTGGAAGGGGAACACAGAAGTCCAGCTCTCTTGTCTCAGGTAGGGGCGACTCCACTTTGAGATTACATGCCAGAATTCCCCTGTGGCATGGGGATGAAACTGCCCTCTCCAGGACTTGGCCTGACATGTTCACCTTGACTTCTTCCCCTACCCCTGCCCCAGCCCCACTGGACTCCCCTGAGAGCCCTGCCTCATAAACCACCTGCACAGGAATCCACACTCAAGTGGCCCCTCTCTGATCAATGAGATATGTGGCTTCTTTGAGGAAAGATGTTTCTTTCCAATAAAAAGATGAGTTAACAGGACTCCCCATCTGCAGGCATTCTTAACATTTGGGGCCCACATAATTCTTTGGTGTGTGGGAAGGGGTGGGGGAGTTGCCCTGGGTTGCAAGATATTTAGCTGCACCCTTGTGTGTCAGTGACCCCACCCTACTAAATTGGGACAACCCGGAAATGTCTCCAATTATATCGACTATCCCTGAAGGTGAAAATGGCCTCTGGGTGACAACCACTGAAATACAGGGAGGAAAGACCAGTCCCTAATTCTCTCTGAAACAGAGTTGATGAGGCTCTGGTGCCTGCAGCAGCGATCTTGCCACTGAGGGGAATACCACGCGATTCCAGGCGGTCCACTGAGCAAGCTGAGCTGCTGAGCGAACTCAGAAAAACTCTGACTCCTGGGCTTTGGGTTGTATGAGATAATGAGATGCTTGTTTCAGTCCATTTCAGTTTCTATCAGAAAGGATCTCACTGGCCAAGCCATTCCCAGTCTCATCCTTAGGTCTTTCTTCCATTCTCCTTGTTGGTAGTGATTATTGGGAGAAGCCTTGTTTGGTTTCTCTTCACCTGTCCTTCATGGAATTCAACAAAACGAAACAAGTTGTGAGTGAGTCGATTTCCCCTCCTAGCAACACCGTGTGTATCAGAGAAGGGTGCCCCAGACGTTGTCGTCTGCAAGGAAGACGATTGCCGGGCCTTTCTCTGTGGTGCCATGGCATGGATTCAAACCGTGATCTCTACCTGAGTCGACGCTCCAAACACACAGCCATTAAGCCAGTGCCGCCGGCACGTGTGACCCTGCAGAACAGGGGAGAACGGCCCCTGTGCGTTTCTGAGACCGCCACTCTTTACCAAGTAGAAAGTCCCATCTGTCTTCGGCAGAGTGGCTGATGGTTTTGAACTGCTGACCTCGCAGATCGCAGCCCAACGTGCAGCCACGATGGCTCCCGGTGAGCCCTTGAGCACAAACCATTTGCACGAATGCATAACTCACTGCCACTGATGTCGTTCCGACTCATAGCGACCTTGTAGGACAGAGCAGAACTGCGCCTGTGGGTTTCTGAGACTGTCGCTCTTCATGGGAGTGGAAAGCCTCAACTTTCTCCCATGGAGTGGCTGGTGGTTTCAAACTGCTGACTGGGTGGTTAGCAGCCCAACTAGTAACGGCGATGCCACTGGGCTTCCTTTTCAACTGACGGGTGACTGAATCTAAATGTCCCCCATCTCTGGATTTCTCCTACCTCATTCTCTGTCTGTCTGGCTCTGTCTCTCCTTTTCTTTCTCAGGTAGAGCCATTCAATCCTGTCCTGATTCCAGTGAGCTCAGAAAAGCAAAGACCCTGTAGGGACCAAGAACCAGGCCAACGTCCATCATAACATGCATTCTCCATGCGCGGTAACATGGGGCGGCCAGAGGTCACGGGGCAGCAACATCCCCCTGCGAACCTCCTTTCTCATCCCTTCTTTTACAGAATTTCAGTCAAGCTTCTAGTTGTCGAAAGCACTGAGCCTTGTCATCGATTTCCTTGATTTAACCCGCTTAAATTTTTTCTCCAATACAAAAGCAATTCAAGAAAGCAATGCACTCGTGGCAATAGCATGCGTTTTGAAAAGTTTGAGTGACAAAAAGGAAAAAAAATTACCCTGCTTTTTTCTCGGATACACAATGTGCTTTGCCAATGAGCCTGTCGTGCCCTGCTAATACCTGCCTTTACAGCTCGTTGACGTACTCGGTTCAGCCGAATTCCTTGCTCCATCTACGATCCTCCCCTCCTTTTTACTTTTTATTTATTTATTTTGCTTGGACAGTATCCTGCTCTGACCGACGTACAGTGTGCTGGCATGTTTTTTTTAATGCATTTGGATTGTCTAATTTCCTTGTGATAAAGCAACACACACACACACACACACACACACACACACACACACACACACACACACACACACACACACACACACACACGCTGTACGTACTATACCGACTGACGTGATCCTGGTTTCCAATCAAGACCAGCTTGGGTCGCTATGGCCTCCTTGAACTCTGCGATGAGCTGGAATGAGCTTCAAATTGATCTCGAGGTGCAGGGCGAGCGGAGCACACTTTATGCTTTGCCGGGTTGCTTTTCAGCCCAAACTAATACACAGGAGGCAAAGCCCACAAAATCAGATCTCCGCCGCGGCGCTGTTTGCAGAATTCAAATGGAGACAGGCTGAGAAGGCAGGCAGACGGGAAGATATCCGGCTCCCATGCAATAAGGATGTCCCCTGGGACTGCTGGGAGGGCCTGTCTGCCTCTCCCCAAAGGAAGGGATGAGGTGACAGATGAGGTGACATCGTGAAGTAACGGTGTCGAACGCGAAGACAAGCTTGATGGCCGTTCTGGGTCTCATCTGTTTCCACTGCATTTCATTAGCAAAGGAATTTAAATTCCAGCTGGATGTGAATTTTTCTCAACTGATTTAAATCGAAAAGCAGCTCGATGCTCTTTCTCCTTGTTCTTTGTACATTTTTCAGGCCTTTGTTCGCCTGTGCATGGAATCTGCCCTGGGGAGAAATAGAACTCAGCCTCGTGTAAAGGGGCACTGGGTGCCCTTAGTGTATCTGCCCCTGCAAAAGCCAAGGGCTCTGCTGGCTGTTCTACTGCCCTAAACCACCTGGCATCTCCCAGCAAGGCCCAGGTCTGTGGTGATGACATTGTAAACTAAGGCAGTCCTGTTTCAGACCCTCTTCATGAGAATTTATATCACCAAGCTGACAGGACTTGACCATAAAGAACTGTGAGTCTGACCTTAAGGGGTGTCGTCAGGATCTCTTGTCCTTAGAACCTGAGGCTCAGGAGGCTGGGCAATTCCATATGGCAACAGCCGTGCAGAGGCAGCATGGAGCCTAGTGCTGCAGGAAGGCTGTATGCCATGGCTCCGGCCCCTGCCCTGTCACTATGTGGCTGTGGGGGACACAACACTGCCCTTGAGTGTGAGTAGAACTTGCTATCTGCTTCTCACCCAGAGACTATGTAAAGATGACGGGCTGTCACTCCCGAGATGATGTGAATTTATGTGAGACACTGTGTGAGAGACTCTCCTGCTCCCCTTGAAGAAGCACACAGACAGATGATGAACCGGGTGGGTAGGCTGGAGGAAAGTCGCTGGGAAACAGCCCATGAGGAGCTAGAGCCCTTAAGCACCCACAAGGAAGTGAAGTTTGCCAGCAACTCGAATGACCTTGAACTTGCCTCTTCCCCAGGCAAGCCTCCAGATAAGAATGCATCCTGGCCAACACCTTGATTGCAGTCATGTGAGACAAGGACAGAGGACTCTGCTATGCGGTGCTCAGACTCCTACCCAGAGAAACTGTAAGATAAAAGTATGTGTTACTTTAAGCTGCTAATTGTATAGTAATTTGTTACATGAAGTAGAAAGTTTATATTGTGACCTAGACGTTTCATTTGTTTATATTTCCTCTAGTTTGCTCCGGTCTGCTCATCTGTAGGAGGGAGAGAGACCTGTTGCCATTAAGTCAATTCTAATCCATAATGGCCTTATAGTGGCCCACGGGGTTCTGGGGGTTGTAAAGTGTTAGGGACACAGCTTGGGACATCTTTCTCTGGCAGAGCCACTGGGC
>NW_022111320.1:45319625-45323891 GCF_000313985.2 Echinops telfairi
GGGGGCTCCGACCACCAATCTTAAGGCTACAATCCTGAGCCTCAGGTTGTAAGGACAAGAGATCCTGATGATACCCCTTAAGGTCAGACTCACAGTTATTTATGGTCAAGTCCTATCAGCTTGGTGATATAAATTCATGCTTAACAACTGTGCTCCCAAGACTTCTCCATCCCTGCTATGCCCACTGCCATAGAATCAATTCCTCTTCAGACTCATGCAACACATGCAATGATGCTGAGTGCAGGAAGATCACAGGCCAGTGGGTGGAAAGTCTTGTGGATGCGGTGGTGGTGGAAGCATCTTAGCACTGGTGTGGAGCTCCATGTGGCTCCACCAGCTCAAAGGCTTTGGCTGTCATCAGCATAGCTCCATGTGTCTTCTCCATAGGAATGTCTCACAGGGAGTGTGAGTGTGTCTTGCCTCCAATGAGCTATTTATCTCCTTAGCGCCTCCAATTGAGGTCATTGAGCTGCGACCTGACTGATAGACTAAACTCCACCCCTTCACTCTCAAGTCTCAAATTGACAACATATTACGTAATTACCACACTTGGCCAGGCCCTGGGGGTATCAGGCTCATGGTTTCTGGTCTCCTCCTTTCTGAAATATAGTGACTGTTTATGGTGCTTGTCACTTAGGCATCACCCAACACCTGAGGGAACTACTTTCTGGGGGTGAAGGATGAGGAACACTGTTTGGTGGGACATCTTCGTCAATTGGCATAATATAGTTCATCAAGTTTTGCTCAATGGTAGTTCAGCGAGTAGTATCTGGGATATTGAAACATTGCAAGCAACCACGTCAGATACAATTACTGTTCTCTACTCCTCGGAAATAAAAGAGTAAGGAGGAGCGCAGACTCAGAGAAGCTAGTGCATGGGACTAACAGATTACAATGGAGCACAGCGCCATCTACCCTAAGACCAGAAGAACTAGAAGGTGCCCAACTACCACTACTAGCCATTCTAATCAGAGCCACAGTAGACAGGCCTAGAATCTCAATTCCTACCGAGAGGACAAAGAAAAAAAGCCCAGACTTACCGGACTGATGGACTCCCGAGACAATTGTCTTGAGATACTCTTTAATAAAATCTGGACTTAAAACTACCCTCTGCGGTCACCCCACAAAATAATGCCATTTGTAAGTCTGATGCTCCATTAGAAAGTCAGCTTTGTGGTTCAAATGGTCAGCTACTCCTGGAAAACATCAGAGGGCAGAGAAACTGGATGAATGGAAACGGGCAACCAGATGAAGATTGGTGAATGAGACCCTAAACTACTATGCAAGCCTTCACCCCAAACATAATGAAACACCATGAACAAAGAAACCCCAGCGGAACTTCTGGGTTCCTTCCACTCTGCTGACATGGGCTTGCTATGAATTAGAATCAATAGGAACTGGCTTTTCACACCATTTCCCCCAAATCTTTCCACAAGATTGAAATGTAGGGTCCTCTGTAGTAACGCTTTAATAGCGCACCCTCCACTGGCTGCCTTCCCTTCCCCATCTTACCCCACCTCCTACTATACACATCCAGAAACCCAGCCTTCTGATCAACATGTCTCCCAGCAGCCCACATTAGCTAGATGTACTCAACTTTTGTCCCAAAGTTGGCTCTTGGGGGGAGCCATAGGAACACCTCTCTCTAGAGCATCATCCGATTCATCACAGGAGCAAAATGACAGCGATGAAGTAGCAACGAAAATAATGTTATGGTTGGGGGCCATCACAACATGAGGAACTGTATGAAAGGGTGGTGGCATTAGGGAGGTCGAGAACCACTGCTCTAGAGTCGAATGTTAGCATATTATTCTTCAGATGTATCAGGAAGGTTGAGATGACTGCCATGCACAGCTCTGCATTCACCGAAGCAAGGGCAGGTGCTTAACCTGGCAAACATGGAGCCAAGAGCATACTATTATCTTTCTCTATTACGGAATGATTATTAAGAGGAGTGTACTGTGTGTTTCTACACAACCTGCCCGAGGGGTGAATGCATTGATGTTAGAGAGAAAGGGGATAGGGCAGGGTGGGGGTGTGTAGGGGGTGTGGAGAGAAGAAAGAAAACAATCATTATGTAGGAGAATCAGAAGTACATCAAAGGAAATGGGACTTGAACTTCTGGGAGATGATAAGGAAAATTGCTTTGAGGCAACAGGATGGGAGAAGAGCTCCCTATTCTCTGGAGATGGGAGATATGAGACGCTAATGAGAGGCGCTCTCTGTAAATCACTGGGTCATCAAAGCCAGGTATTCAGCAGAGCCCTGCAGAAAGGGCCCAGGAGAGGCAAAGTCAGGTCACCTCCCCAACTGTCAAAGCACAAAGCCAGCAAGCCTGGAAATGGAAGGACTCCTCTTCCTATTTCTGATGACATTCAGGCACCGTGGTGGCTGTCGTTCTCGGCTGGTGTTGGGGAGGAGGGGGCCCTTGTTGGATGTTCTTGTACAAGGAGGAAGATAACGAGAATGTTTTCTTCTTGCCAACTGCATCCTGGAAAATTCAATTGCGATGATAAAGATCAGGCAATTGTGCTGAAGCATGGAACGCTTTATGGAATAATAGCCTCAGTGCTGAACTCTAATCTTGTTTCCTTCTCTGTTGAAAAAAAGGGAAGGGTTTGCTTCTTATGACTGTCGGCTGGCCCTGCCCAGACAGGAAGACAACATTCAGCCATACATGAGTTGTGGTCAACATTCTCCCCATAGAGGGAGCCAGCTAGGCAGCCCTGATAGTGTGGAGGGGCCAACTATCCACTGTATCCTGAGGAAGGGGCAGCTTGTTGGGGCTGAAGGCACATTAAGTATCCGGGAGGGGGGGGACAGGAATTGGCTGGTGATCCAGATAAAAGCACCAGAACAATAGACGGACACCAGCTCTCATCCAGGAGGGGCTAAGGAAGGAACAAAGCCTGGGAAACAAGGGTCAGTACCCAACGATGCCACATCGTTTGGAAGAACATGAAGCAGAAGCAGTCTGGTTCAGAGAACAAAATCTGAGTTCATTTGTATTGAGTCGGATCTTTATATGCATTTTAAGGATAGAGAGCTGAATAGTTACCATTGCTGTCGACTGCACAGGAGATTCTGGACCAAATCCAGGAGTATTTGTACTGCCCAAAGAGCAAACCCAGCTGTCTTGGAAGACGTACAGCCAGAATGTTCTTTAAAAGCAAAGAACCCGAGACTTCATCTCATGTGCTTTGGGCATGTCGGGGGAAGAGCTCAGTCTCTGGTGTTGCCCATCACGCTTGGCAAAGTAGGGGGTTGACCAAAAGAGGAAGACCGTCAAAGAAATAGGTTGACCCCGTGGCTGCAACAATGGGCTCAAGTATAGGGATAATGGTGAGGATGGCAGGACCTGGCCGTGATTTGTTGGGTTGTGCATACAGTCACTATGGGTCGGAAGCAACTCAGTGGCACCTAACAACAACAACAACAACACAGGGAGTACCCCAGTCATTTTAACAGTTAGCACAGGCTAGCTACAGGATGATTCCCCCTGCTGACAAAACCAAGATTTCCTGTACTGCATGTCGTAGCCTGGACCTTATTCCCTCCTCTTAGGGAGCAGAGAGTAAGTGATCGTCTAATATGAATGTCGGAGCCCTGGCGGCAGAGTGGGTTATGCATTGGACTACTAATCACTAGGTCAGCACAAACCACCAACTGCTTCATGGGAGAAAGATGGGCCATGCCCTAAGTGGCTAACTGCAAAGTCAGTGGTTTGAACCCACAAGCCACCCCCTAGGAGAAAGACGAGGCTGTCTACTCACAGGAAGATTTAAAGACCCGGAAATCCAAAGACAGTTCTGCTCTGCCCTATGAGGTCACAATGAGTTGGGATCAACCGGGAAACAGTGAGGTTTTGTTCTGTTTTGTTTTGAGTGCCGTAATGAGGTATAGCCTCAGACACCCACAGAGACAGTTGTACTGTGTCCTATTGGGTCACTATGATTGGAATTAACTCAATAGCTGTTGAATAGGAATTTGGAAATGCCAAGTATTTCTGGTAACAGGTGTGCTCCAGGTGGGACAGTCACCTAAGTCATCTATGGAAGCAGGCGGTGCGTGTGTTATAAGACTAGGACACAGCTGTCTTCGGAGCACAGTTGATTCCATCTCTGTTAGAATCCCAGTGTTAGGAATGTTTCCTCCCAAAGTGGAGTTGACCGTGGGTTCACAGGATGAGTCTGGACAAGGCCCACGTAAGTATGCAAATGCCATGAACATCACACCAGGTTATCCAAAACCATGAACAAAACACCA
>NW_022111320.1:45323991-45328763 GCF_000313985.2 Echinops telfairi
ATCCAAAACCATGAACAAAACACCAGGTTATCCAAAACCATGAACAAAACACCAGGTTATCCAAAACCACTCTGGCAGGTGACATGGTCCTCAGCATTCCTTTTCTTAAACTCCACCAATCTTCAGTTTTTAATGTTTTACAAGTGATAGTAAACTGAAGATGCTGATAAGGACATAATACTAATGTTAAAATCTGAATGTTTAGTTACTCAATAATTACTCAGCTGGTGGCATAGGGGTTCCGCTAACCACAGGTCGGCAGTTTGAAACTACCAGCTGCTCCAAAGAAGAAAGACATGGTTTTTTGCTCCGATGTAAAGAGAGTTGGGAACACCCACAGGGCAGATCTACCAAGTCCTATAGGTTTGCTATCAGTTAGAAACGACCCGATGAGGGGTGGACGGGGTACACTTTTGAAGCATTATCCACGTAAATCAAATGTTTAGAATTTTGATGAGTTAGTCAAGTGTTCGTTATGTCAGGATCAAAACTCTAATAAGACCTTGGAAGAGAGAGCCAATAGGGTAGAGATCAAACACGGACCAGTGGCAGGGAAGCAGAAGCCCCTGAAGAAGAACAATGACTGGAAAAGAAAATAACATGGAAGCCAAATCCCTCTGGGATGGGCTAAGTAGAAGAAAGGGATTCTTCTTGTCCACACAGTAATCAACATCGGCGCACTCAACGTTCGGAAATGGCACAATTGGGAAGGTGCCAACAAGCTCAAACGTTGGCAGCACCCCCCTCTCATTCGATTGGATACAACTAAGTCTTTGATGCTCACAACTGGACAATTCCCCATGGCTGCAGCCTATTTCAGTGACCATTAAGTTACAGAGCGGGTAAGAAGGGACCCTTTTGACACAGTTTGCTTCTGCATCTTCTGAAACCTTTTGGTATTCACTCAAAGTAGTCCATGTTGGTCTCATTGAAGTGTTATTATGTAAGAAGAATAACCAACCCTACCCAAACTCATTGCCATTGAGTCCATACTAACTCTCAGTGGCCCCCGGTGGGTTTCCAAGACTGTAACTGTTTACGGGAGTAGAAAGCCCAGTCTTTTTCCTATGGAGCTGCTGGTGGTTTTGAACTGACAACCTTTGGATTGCAGCCCAACGTGTAACCACTGCACCACCAGGGCTCCTTATCAAAGAAGAATGGGATTGTTTACTGGACTTACAATTAAGCTATGGATAAATAGGTAAAAAAGATGTGAGTGCATTTGTTTTGTACTTGCTGCGTAACAAATTGCCATAGACTTTGTCACTTGAAACAGCACACGTCTATTATCCCACAGCTTCTGTGAGTCGGGTCCAGGCACAGCTTAGCTAGTCTTCTACCCAGGACCTTGTAAAGTTGTCATTTCTTCTCAGGATGGGTTCTCATCTGGAGTCTCAACTGTGGAAGAATCCACTGCCAAGCTCACTCACATTTTGGCAAAGTTAATTTTCTTTTGGCTATAGAACTAAGAGTCCTAACTTCTTGCTGCCTATTGACTGGGAGAGGGTAGCCCTGAGCTCCTAGAGGCTACCTGAAGCTCTTTGTTAGATGGGCTGTTCAACATTATGGCTTATTTGACCAAGCAGCAAATAAAGTATTCAGAACAAGTCTGCTAGCAAGATGGAGTTTTGTATAAAATAACAATCTGGGAGGGACATTCCATCACCCCTAATGGTTAGAAGAAGCAAGTCACAGGTCCCATTCACATTCAGTGGGAGGGAGTGCCAAAAAAGGCATGAACACTAAAACAATGACCAAATCCATTGACGTTGAGTTCATTCCAACTCATGGTGACCCATATGTTAAGCTATCACCTTTATGGAAGTATTTTCCAACCACGGTGCTGGTAAGTGGGTTTGAACTCCCAACCTTTAGGCTGGCGTTGTTATTGTGTTTTACTCTCCCATGGAGCTGCTGGTGTGTTTGAACCACTGACTTTTGGGTTAGTGGCCACATGCTTAACTATTGTGCCAGTAGGGCTCCTTTTAGATCAGCAGTTGAGCATAAGTTATGGGTGCTACCCAGTGAACCCTGTCTAAACCCCAGGAGGTGGGAATCATGGAGGGCTGCTTAGAGTCTGCCTGGGGTAATTACTATTCAATTACAAAATAGCTGATCCTGCTTTCCAGGATTCAAATCAGGGTCCCTGGTGATCTGGGACTTCAAGTAGTGTCAGCTGTTTTCCTCGGCTTTGTGGTCTGTTTCCACCGGTTCACTGGAGCATCCACAGAGTGGCTGCATGTGTAGAAGGAGCAGCCACCAAACTGTTCCCTGGAGGGGACCTCAACAGACACCAGACCACCTCAGAGAAGGCTGGGGGGCGTTGTTCTCCTCTCTGTGCTTGACAAGGAAGCAGGGAGCAATGCAGTCAGGCAAACTAGAATCACTTCATCTGTTGGCTTGTGAGTTAGGGAAACTTACTCTGGCTTCAGGACCACATTATTTTGACCCGATTGCTTTCCAAACAAAATTTGTGTCTGATCTTTTCAAGGCAATTTGCCATACAAAGCCAGCAGGGATCCGGTTCCAGCCATGTGTTAGCCTTGAAAACATCCTTAAATGCCAGCAAGTCCAAGAGTCTGAGGCAGGGCAAAGTCTCTGGCCCTAACAATACCAAACCTGCTAATAATGAAACGACTAGACTGGCTGAACGCCATCATCACGCGGTCATGCCCCAGTGCCCTGGAGTAATGGCAGTTTAATCTCCCATCCACTCATCACCGGCTGAAGAGTTGGGGGAGGGGAGGAGCTGAAGACATAACATACTGAAGAAAGGTGAGGGTACTGCCTCATTACCCGTAACATATGGCTCAATTCCCATGCCGCAGCGTACTTCCTTTCCCTCTAATACCAAGAGCTATTTAGTCTTATGCAGTAGATCCTTTTATTTCATGGCTTCGTGTGAGAAAAATCTCATTTGGCTTCAAAGTCCCAGTTTTTGTTGGAACGATGTCCTCTGTAAATGATGGGGTTTCTTAGTCGTTTGGAAGCACACTTATTGCCTATGATAAAGACCCAGTGAAGGCTGGTGTTCTGAGAGGAAAAGACTTAGAGAACGAGAACGGAAAGTCTGGGACACGTCCTTAAGGCCTGATTGGAAAACACCCTGAGAAACGGTCGTGGGTCACAAATGGGATAATGAGTTACTATTGTTCATGAGTATTTCGTATTTACTTGACCCCTCTATAAGAGTTGGTACAGTTAATATTTTTTTTAAAACAACAGCAAACTACTTCATCTTATTCTAAGGCATTATACATACTTACCCCTTCAATGTGGGAAAAAGACGGGGCTTTCCACTCTTGTAAAGAGTCACAGTCTCAAAAAACTCCCAGGAGCAGTTCTAGCCTGTCTTACAGGGTCGCTATGAGTAGGCATCGACTGAGTGACAGGAAGGATTTTTTTGTTTTGTTTTTAATCCCATTCTCTTATGTTCGATGAGTCTGTCTCTTTTTTAAAAATCATTTTATTGGGGCTTATACAACTCTTATCATAATCTATACATCCATCCATTGTGCCAAGCACATGTGTACACTTGTTGCCCTCATCATTCTCAAAACATTTGCTTTCTACTTGAGCCCTTGGTATCAGCTCCTCATTTATCCCCTCCTTCCCACTCCCCTCCTCACGAACCTTTGATGATTTATAGATTATTATTTTGTCATGTCTTACACTGTCCGACGTCTCCCTTCATCCACTTTTCTGTTGTCCATCCCCCAGTGGGGGGGGATCGGTTCCCCTTCCTACTCCCCCTTCTCTCCACCCTCCTGGTATCACCACTCTTACCACTGGTCCTGAGGGATTCATCTGTCCTGGATTCCCTATGTTTCCACTTCCTATCTGTACCAATGTACATCATCTGATCTAGCCAGATTTATAAGGTAGAATTGGGATCATGATAGTGGGGGGAGGAAGCATTTAAGAACTAGAGGAAAGTTGTATGTTTCATCGTTGCTATACTGCCCCCCAACTGGCTCATCTCCTCCCCATGACCCTTCTGTAAGGGGATGTCCAGTTGCCTACTGTGTTAGTCTGGGTACTTTAGAGAAACAAATCCACAGAAACTCATTTATAAGAGAGCGTTTTATATAAAGGTTAAGTGCACATCAAGAAAGCATCTCAACCCAGTGCTGCCCAAGCCCACAAGTCCAACATTAACCCATTAACCCATATGTCTGATACCAATCCACAAAGTCCTCCTCCATCTCACAAAACACACACTACGATGTCAACTACAGGAGGAAATCCGAATCAGTGAACATGTAAGCATCTCAGTGCTGGCAGGGGTGTCCACCAACATGGCTGCTCCAGCACCCAGGACTGCTTCGGGGTAGGTCCATGTAGCTTCTCCTCGGGGATGTCTTGCAGGAAGGGAGCCTTGCCAGCTGAAGCAGGGAACTGGCTAAAGCAGCTGCACCCTGGTCCGACCATCACAAAGCAAGAGGCGCAAAAACTAGAAAGGCAAGGCTCACCGAGCCATTTATCTCTCCGCCCTTCAATTAACCCCACGTGTGTTTATTGGCCAGGTTGGCACAATAAACATTAACTATCTCACCTACAGATGGGCTTTGGGTCTCCACTCTGCACTCCCCCCCTCATTCACTATGATATGATTTTTTTGTTCTTTGATGCCTGATACCTGATTCCATCAACACCTCATGATCACACAGACTTCTGTGCTTCTTCCATGTGGGCTTTGTTTCTCCTTAGTTAAATGGCCACTTGTTTATCTTCAAGCCTTTAAGATCCCAGATGCTATATCTTTTGATAGC
>NW_022111320.1:45329443-45336498 GCF_000313985.2 Echinops telfairi
GAAAAGCCTGTAAATAGTTCAAGGTCTGTTTGTTGACCTTTAGGAGTGTTTTCCAGTCCAGTCTGATGGGGTGCCATGCCCTGGCACCAAAGTCTATTTTTGGTAATCCCTCAGGATTCCTTGCTCTGTTCCCCTTGCTGTTCTGTTGCATGCCCTTAGTGTTTTACCTTGGTGTGGTCAGGTCAGATTGGGCACAATTCCCACACTGTGTCTCCAGCGTTGTCCCCCGTAGGGTTGTGATGGGTCAGTGAGGGGTGTTGTGTCTCGTAGTGGGGCCGGCCATATGGTCCTCTCTGTGCATTGGCTGCTCTGAGCAGGGATGTCGTCCTCAGAGTCTCTCTTTTTAAAATCTTCTTTTACCTACACTTCTTCTACCACCCACTGCTCCTCAGTTGATTCTGGCATGTAGTAGTGCTCTTTAGGGTTTCTGAAACTACATCTTTATGGGGTAGACAGCCTCATCTTTCCCCCAGGGAGCTGTTGATATGTTTGAACCACTGAACTTACAGTTATGAGTCCAATGCTGACCCAATGGTGCCATTTCTTTACACTGTGTCTACAATCTTTACTGACCACGGCTTCCCAACTGGGCTCTTACCTGGCAGCTTCGCCTCTTCAGTGAGCATTTCTCTCCAGCAGCTTAGCTCCCATTCAACATCAGTGTGTCTAAAGTCAATCTGGCCATCCTCTCTGTTAGTCTTGGTAAACTAGAGAAATAAATCTAGGGACACTGTTCTTTAAGAGAGAGTTTTATATCAAAGAGTAATTTAGTCATTGTAGATTAAGAAAACATCCCAGCCCAGTACAGACCAAGTCTATAAGTCTAATATTAGCCCATTGGTCCAATACTAGTCTATAAATTCCTCTTCAGACTCACACAACACATGCAATGATGCTGAATGCAGGAGAATCACAAGACTATGGGTGGAAAATCTTGTGGATCCAGTGGTGGTGGAAGCATCTCCAGGGCTCTGGTTTCCATCAGTGTGGCTCCATGTGACTTGTCATAAGGGATGTGAAACTGAGAGAACGTGTGTCCTGTATCCAGGGAGGTAGACTGGAGTTCCCAGAATCCTCAGGAGGAGGCCAAATGCACACAGAGGCATCATTGGCTATGACCTCATTGATAGGCTAGACTCCACCCCTTCACTCAAGTTGACAGGAGATTATGTAACTGCCACACTATCTCCCCTTGGAAAAAAAAAAGAGAAAGAAAGAAAGAAAAGCAAAATACAGTGGCAAGTCAATTCCATCTCATAATGAACCTATTTTGGGTTTCCAAGGCTATACATCTTTGAGGAATCAGACAGCCTCATCTTTCTCCCATGGAGCATTGGTAGGTTTGAACCTTGCAGTTAGTAGTCTAATGCTTACTGTAAAAAGATTCTACAGGACAGTTGGCAGTTATTCAAAAAGCTAACAGAGAGTTACCATAGGCCAAGAAAACTGAAAACATCTGAGCACAAAACATCTTGTGTATAGATGTTCATAACAACGTTATTCTGAATAGTCCAAAGGTAGGCACAACTCAAATGTCCATCAACGGTTGAATGGATCAATGAAATGCGATGTATCCAAACAACGGAATGTAGTTGTTAATGTTGTTAGATGGAATCGAGTCGATTCAGGATCTAGATGATCCCATGTGGTAGAATCGAACTGTCCCACGGTGTCTTCTTGGCTGTGATCTTTATGGAAGCTGGTCTTTTCTCTCACAGAGTGTCTGGGTGGATTTGAACTGCCAACCTTTCAGTCGGCAGTCTAGCCCTTCACCATTTGTACCACTCAGCCGTAAGAAGGAATGGAGTGCTGTGCTACAATATGAATCAACCTTGCAAAAATGGTGCTGAATGAAAGAAGTTAGAGACAGCCCACATGCTATATGGTGTCCCTTATGTTAATGGTGTCATGGGCTCAGGGTTGGGTTGTTAGCTGCAAGGTCAGCTGTTCAAATCCTCCCCCAGCCGTTCCATGGGAGAAGGATGACATTTTCTGCTCTCATAAATATTTACAGGCTCAGATACCTAAATGAGCAGTTCAGTTCTGTCCTATAGGGTCACTGTGAGTCAGGACCAACTTGTTGGCAGTAAGTTTTTCGGTTTGGTCCAGAATAGAAAAAGCCATAGAGGGTAAACGTAGATTGGTAGTTACCAAGGGCTTGGAAGATGGAGGAGTCAGGAAATGACAGGTACTGGGTATGGTTGCTTTTTTAAGGGATGGAAATGTTCTGAATCACACAGTAGCAAGGGCTGGACACCACTCGGGATATATTTAAAAACCACTGAATTACACACTACAGAAAGGTTAACATGGTGAACTGTGTGTTGTGTGAATTTTATCTCACTGAAATACATAAACAACCTCAGTGGACAGAGGAATGACATGGGACCATGGAAGAGAGGGGAGATGAGCCAGAAATGCAGAAGGGCGTCTTTGACCGTCAGCAAAGCAAGGCTCTCATTAACAGTGCCAGAGCCAGGCCCTGAAGGGGGTGGGGGTGGGGGGTCCTGCGTTCACATTTGATCCTGAGCTTTGCTGACATATAATAAAATCCAGACCTGAAGGGACCCCAAAGAGGAGGCGGGGACCAGAGAGTGAAAAGTAGCCCAGAGAAGGACTTGAAGTGGAAATGAAATTCCCCTGGGGAGACGCATTGACTACGGCCTTGATTGCCAGGTTGAAGGGGACGGGGAATACATTTATACTTCCTGTCTGTTTTCTGTTACGTCTTTCTCTTTTGCTCTTATTTTTCCCCCCTCACCTTAATAAATAGCTTGACTTTCAAGGCAACTAGGAGTTGGGGGACAGCATTTTACAAATAAAGCGAAATCCAGCCTTTACAAGTGCTCTTCCCGAAGTCTGGTTCTTTGAAGGTAGCCAATCAGATGACTCGATGAGAGGGGATGGAAATATTCGCCTGGTTTGGGGTTTTGGTTGTTTTTCCAAGACATGCTGTACTTGCCCCCAACATTTTTTTAAATCTTTTGGTTCTGGAAAAGATCCCTTGGAAGACCCTTGGAGGAAAACATTTTCTCTCAGCCCCTCGGCCTGTGGAACAGATCTGATAGCCACTGCGTGAAGGAGAGAGCCCACGTGACCCCCACATGGCTGCGGAAACACTGCTCACGCTTAGCAATTTCAGGAGACAGAGGAAAAGAACAAGGAACCCAGAACCGCACGACTTCCTCACCCCTCGGTCGGGGTCTCTGTGCACACGCGGTCAAAGAATCTGGACTGAGTTTCCCCAGTTCTCCGCTCTCCTACCTCAGTGTTTTTATAACAAATCATGCTTCCCAAAGGGCAGCTATGACCTCTTGTTCTCTGGAATCCCCAACATGTCATCTGAACGACCCCCATATCCCTGACTTCTTACGCCATCTGTATTTCTCATAACTAAATAAAATGGTTTTGTATTCAAATCCAAGAAGCCTGGGCCTTCCCAACATTCCTGATACAAAGCCCAGGAAAAGGCTAGGAGGGAGACCTCTGGGACTCAGATCTCCCAGGATAGAGCCCTGCGTGGCCCTGCTGGTGCTTCTGAGAGGGAGCAGAGTGCGGGGTGTGGTGCTGGCAAGGTGGAGTCAACTAGCCGGAAGCCAGACCACATTGGAAGGAACAACGTGGTTGCTATCAAGCTGACTCCCACTCAGGGCGGCCCCATCTGTGCCGCCATAGAACTGAGCTCCCAGACGGTTGTCAGTGACTGATTATTCAGATCACCAGGCCTTTCTTTCTTTCTTCTTCTTCTGACATTCATTTTGGTCTTTATTTCCGAACTTTCCTTTTTTAATCGTTATATTGGGGGCTCGTACAACTCTATTTACAATCCATCCATCCACTCATTGTGTCAAGCACATTTGTACATTTGTTGCCCTCATCATTCTCAAAACATTTGCTTTCTGCTTGAGCCCTTGGTATCAGCTCCTCATTTTCCCCCTCGCTCCCCGCTCCCCTCTCCCTCATGAACCCTTGATATTTATAAATTATTATTATTTTGTCATATTTTGCACTGTCCGACGTCCCTTTTCAACCACTTTTCTGTTGTCCGTCCCCCAGGGAGGAGGTTATATGTAGAGCCGTGTAATCGGTTCCCCTTTCCAACCCACCCTCCCTCTACCCTTCCAGTATCGCCACTCTCACCACTGGTCCTGAGGGGTTTATTTGTCCTGGATTCCCTGTGTTTCCAGTTCCTATCTGTACCAGTGTACATGCTCTGGTCTAGCCATATTTGTAAGGTAGAATTGAGATCATGATAGTGGGTGGGAAGGAAGCATTTAGGAACTAGAGGAAAGTTGTATGTTCCATCATTGCTACACTGCACCCTGACTGCTGGCTAATCTCCTCCCTACGGCCCTTTTGTAAGGGGATGTCCAGTTGCCTACAGATGGGTCTTGGGTCCCCGACCTGCACTCCCCCTCATTCACAATGATTTGACTTTTTGTTCTTTGATGTCTGATACCTGATCCCTTCGACACCTTGTGATCACACAAGCTAGTGTACTTCTTCCATATGGGCTTTGTCGCTTCTCAACTAGATGGCCGCTTGTTTATTTTCAAGACCAGGCCTTTCTTTGAGGCACCTCTGGGTATACTTGAACCTCTAACCTTTCAGGCAGTAGCTGAATGAGTTCACCATGTGCACCACCCAGGGGCTTCTGGAAGGAGCAAGGCCCTTCCTATTCCTTCACACCTGTGTGTTCCCTCCATATGCAAAGCCTACTGAGGAGTGGCTGGCGCAGGAGAAGAGGGATTTGCAGAATGGCTGCATCACAGAGAAGGTGGGAGGAGGGTGGGTTTGGAGTTGAGAGACAATAGGCTGCCAGGCAACTCCGCATCTTCTTGGCTTAGTGCTGCTGTAAGGGAGCTAGCATCAGTGGCTGATTTTAAAGGACAGAATTGTATTTTCTCCCAGTTCTGGTGGCAAGAAGTCCACATTCAGGCGGATAGAGATTCTAGAGAGGGCTATCCCTGGTGGCTCTGAGGAAAATCCTTGACTCAGCTTCTCTTACAACCATCCTTCCTTGGGCTCCATGTGGTCTCTCTCTCACTCTCTCTCCCCATCCCCCGCCCCGTTTGTCTTCATGTGCTTGTCTGTCCCTGCTGCTGGCTGTACCACACAGAAGGGATTGCCTTGAGGACACATCCTGCCCTGATGTGGCCTTACAGACATGAACAAGAAAATCATGTTTCCAAATAGGATTCCAGCCACAGTCTGGACTCCAACATCTCTAAGGGGGCTTGAGCAAGTTTGTGACAAAACAGAATGCAAAGAGAATGGAATTTTTCTATGAACTTTCATAAGGCCCCTGGTGGTTTGGAAGGAGGCCCAATCCAATCCATTGTATTTTGCTCTGGGGAACAATGCAATGTGCCCTTTTCTTTTTTAAACAGTTTTATGGACATGTAATGCACATATCATACAATTCAATAGTTGAACAAAACTAAAGGAGAGGATGGTATTGAGCTTAAATTGTGAACACCTGGTTTGCAGAAGGCTATGGATGACCATGGAAGCCCAAAATCCATTTGCAGGGTCCAGGCATGGATTAAACCTCTAGTGAATGCCCTCTGGTCATAGTTGAGGGGTATGAATAGCCCAGTTATCAGACAGAGAGTATTGTAAAGTGGATTATGGCAGATGTAATTAGGTCAAAATGTAATATCATTTAATCTCCCTTTTGACCCATTTTAAAGCTGTTCCAGTTTTTTAAAGACAGTTAAGGGGCAATGCATGTAGATTAAGCCCCCAGTGAGCCTCCTCTGGCCACAGACCAGGGATGTGAATCACCTTGCTATCTTGCAGAGTGCATGGGGAAGCAAATGACTGCAGAGGCAGTTAGTTAAGATTTAGCACCCTGCCATGTGATAAACCACATGATCTATTTAACGTTGTTCTATTTTTAATATTTTCTGCTTTCTTTTTGATAAAGGCTTTTATCTGTTTTCCTTTGTTATTCTTGTTTGTTCTTTAATATTTCTCTGTCTATGAAACTCAGGATAGGTACATCTATAGAGATGGTTACTAGATTCATGATTCCTTGGGGACATGGCAGGGGAGGTTGGGGGAAATGGGGAGCTAATAACAATGCGTACAAGATTTTTTTAAAATCTCAAATGGATCGTGGTGGTGATAGTGTAACTCTTCTTGATGTGGTTGAACTATTGAACTGTATATGTGAAATATATGCCAATAAAAATGTTTAAAAACAAAAGTGGTGCTATCATCACCACCATCAACAGTAGAACATTTTCTTCTCATCCACTGCCCAGCCCCCTTCCTCCCCTTCTCCCCCGCCATCCCCACAAGGACCCATTAACCCAGTCACTGTCTCTGTAGATTTACCTATTAGATCGATCTCTTCATTTTTTTCCCAACAGTCTTATTGGCACACAATTGTATCCATCTTTTCTTGATCTTCACTCCAGGAATCTTGGTTCCAAGGGAAGGTTGTGTTGTTTTACTCGCTAGTCACAGGGAGCTGGCGGGGCTTTCCGAAGGGAAGGCAGAGAATGACTTCTATCCTAAATGACTTCTGCCCAGTCTAAGGGATAAAATCAACTCTGTGTTTGAAATAAGGAGTCCTGGCGGCGTGGTGGGTTAAACATTGGGCTGCTAACCAGAAGATCAGCAGTTCAAAACCACTAGCTGCTCTGTGATTATTTACAGTCTTGGAAACCCACAGGGACAGTACTCTTTATCCTGTAGGGTCTCTATGCGACAGAACCAACTCGATGGCAGTGAATTTGAAGTCTGAGTGTTTGAGAGACTAAGCCTATGCCCGGAGCAGGTGCTGTGCACAATCCCACCCATGCCTTTTGGTGGCTGCTGTTAGGTGCTGGGGAGTCTGTTCTGACTCTGAGCCACCCTTTGGTACAACAGAGCCCAACGCTGGCCGGACCTGGCCACCCTCAGCACCGTGGTGATGTGTGAGCCCACCCCACCGTGTCAGTCCCATCCGTCACGCTGGCCGGACCTGGCCTCCCTCAGCACCGTGGTGATGTGTGAGCCCACCCCACCGTGTCAGTCCCATCCCTCAGCACCGTGGTGATGTGTGA
>NW_022111320.1:45336598-45341799 GCF_000313985.2 Echinops telfairi
GTCAGTCCCATCCCTCAGCACCGTGGTGATGTGTGAGCCCACCCCACCGTGTCAGTCCCATCCGTCACGCTTCAGCCCCGCACGATGCAACTCCTCACTCAGCTGTTCTAGCCAATCTGGTCCGTGTTTATTCTCAAACGACAGTCAGCATTACATCTGCCTCCACCGCCAACAGAAACGCAGCCCCCTGGACGGAGACACACCACGGTTCTGGCCCCGCTGCCTGCTGAGTGGAGATGCCCGTGACAGGGCTGACTGCTGGGGGGAGGGGGCCAGGGAGACAGGCAGTAAACTTCTAATCAAGAAAAAAGTTTAAGACAGAATGTAGATGAAGTTGAGGGGTGGGCACCTGCTGTGGAGGAGGGAAAGTCAGCCTTTCCATGCCTGATGCCCAGGGGGGACCGATGACAGGATCTGCATACAGCCTCCTCTCTGGGGGACGGACAGTGGAGAAGTGGGTGAAGGGAGACGCCGGAAGGTGTAAGATATGACAAAATAACGATAATTTATAAATTATCAAGGGTTCATGGGGGAGGGGGAGAGCGAGGAGGGAGGGAAAAAATGAGGAGCTGATACCAAGGGCTCAAGCAGAAAGCAAATGTTTTAAGAACGATGAAGGAAACAAATGTACAAAAGTGCTTGTCACAATGGATGGATGGATGAATTGTGATAAGAGTTGTACGCGCCCCCAATAAAATGATTTATAATTAATTAATTAAGAAAGTCATCAGAAATATTTGGGCAGGGGGAGAAGAGATACAAATCCCGGGGAGCAAACCTTGATGTACCCTTCAAAGGCAGGCTTGTTTGTGAATTCACAGGCCCCTGAGAGACGGGGACCCAGCCCGTGCTGTCTCTCGGGGCTACTTTTGCAATTGCACAGAACAGGGGCATCTACACTACGGGCATTGCTCTGGCAACCTCTTCCACCTTAGATTCCCTTTGAACTTGACAGGTTTTGTGTGTGTGTGTTTTTTTTATTTAAAACATCCCTTTCATCATGGGGCATCTCAGAATCACAGGCTGTCCGCTCTAGCCAGGACCTTGGAAGCAAGAGACTCATAAAGAGCTGAAAGAAATTCTGTAGCAATAAAAATTTGATCACTGTAAACAGAGGCTTCTGGGAAGATAAAGTTATAAGTAAGTGTCTGAAAACCAATTACTAAGGGAGGAAAGAGATTTGTTTGAGGAAATGAGAAAACACCCAGCTTTAAATAATGGTGGCTTATGATGAGAATTATATTTTAATGGTAAAGATAGAAAGCAACGGGAACTGTCTGCATTTTGATGAAATTTCTTACACTATTAAGTAATACAAGGATCTTTCATCCAGGGACCGTGAGCCTATTTTATATTTTTATTTTTTTTATGTGAGCCTATTTTAAAGACATTCTGAATAAATCTTATTATTCAAGGGATGTAACTACCCCTCAGGTATAGAAAGGATGGAATAATTGAGACAAATGGAGGTGTTTTTCCAGTTATAATTAGCAAGCCAACAATGTGCTAAGATCTTCAAGGTCCTACCCTGTATGTTTTCATCTTAAATCAACTTGATCCCCCAAATTATGTATGCTGTTATACAGTATGCTGCTCACTGGTAAAGCAGTGCATGAATTCGCTAGTGATAGGGAATTTGCCTTTGCTAACTGCCTATGTGCTGAAACAAGAGTTCTGTTGGCGCAGTGAGTTACATGTGGAGTTGCTAACCCCAAGGTCACCAGTTCAAAGCCACTGGCCGCTTCTCAGGAGAAAGTTGAAGCTTTCTACACCCAGGAATATTGACAGCCTCAGAAACCCACCGGGGTAGTTCTACTCTGTCCTATTATTTTGCCATGAGCTTTGTTTTTGTTGTTTTTAATGTGCTAATCTCTTCCACAAGTCATTTTCTTTGATGGCAGGGAGGTTTTTTGTTTCATTTTGGTTTTGTTTGTTTGTTTTTTAATATGTTCACCTCTTCCACAAGGTGTTTTCCTTTCATGGTTAAATGAAGAAATATATATTTGGCATGGACTAAACGAGGCTGGACAATGGTAGCATCAGACAAACAGGGATCATGGAGCCTGGTTGGAAGAAGAGAAGTTTGATGTTAAAGACCATAGAGGCACAGGAAGGAAAAGGTGGCACTCGTTACTGGGAAGCACAGGTTTTATGTGTCCTGGAGAGGAGGGAAACTCTATCTGCACACCTGTCATTTCAGCCTTGGTAATTCAGACCTAAAATAGTCACATGGGGCTTAAATCGAAAGGGTGACATCATTAAAGTTGGTTGGAATGCTTGGTAGCTTAGTTCATTTTATAAACACATGGCTTAGGCAAATACTTGTCCCAAGAAGCACGGTGCTTGGGGTGGAGGGAGGCTATGATAAGAGCTATGGAGGCAGTAAAGTCAGAGTTTGGGATTTGGAGGGTGATAGAACAGGGTTTGGATTCTGAAGTGACTCATGTATGCACACGCTGTGTGCCCTCTGGCCAGTTACTTAACCTCTCTGAGTCTCTTTCCTACCTGTCAGGGGAGTGCTGAGATAGTACAGGTAAAACTTAAAACAGCATTCCACAAACCAACAAATGGCTGCTAATAGTACCAAGTGCGTGTTTAATATTGGAGTCCTGGTGGCATAGGGGTTATGTGTTGGGCTGTTAACTACAAGGTCAGTAGTTTAAAACCACTAACCGCTCCTCATGAGAAAGAAGAGCCTTCCTACTCCATAAAGATGTACAGTCTCAGAACCCCACAGGTTCCCTAAGATCAGAATGGACTCGCTGGTGGTAAGGTTATGATTATTCTTTTAAAGATAACAAACTCTTGGAGCTTGCAATCTAAAGGATAGATGCAAACACATCTCTTTGTCAAATGAACAGTTATAATAGTGTTATAATAGTTATAACAGTTATAATAGTGGTTCAAATAAAGTTCAAAGGGAGATCATTCTTTCTAGCAAGAGCGAGAAGGGACGGAGACAAGTTATTACCAAGGATGTAACGCCTACGTTATTAAGAATACAGTGAACCCTCGTTTATCGCGGTTAATCGGTTCTAGACCCTACCGTGGTAAATGAAATTCCGCGAAGTAGGATTCCTTATTTGTAAATCAAATATTTTCATAGTTAGAGCATAGAGGACATGAAAAAACACCCTTTAGTCACCATTACACTCGTATTACCCAATTTATTAAACGAAAAAGGGAAAATACAGTAAAACATTTTGGACGTTACAATTATCATTTATTATTTATTATATTATTTATGGCATCAAGCGTGTACAGTATGAGCCAATCAGTGGCAGTAATGACAGAGCATGCGCTGTTACGCAAAAACCGCGATAGAGTGAAGCCGCGGAAGTCGAAGCGCAAAGTGGCGAGGGTTCACTGTAGTTAATTTTAAAATAGATTATCCTTGAAATACTCCAAGACTACTCCTTTGACAACACAGCAATGAACAGATAGATCTGGAAGACAAAGAACATCTGAAAAGAGGCCCAGTAGATACTAAAACTGAGTAGGGAGGAGACAGGATATTATCGTTCAGAGAGAAAATAATCCATGAGATTGAGAAGATCAGCTATCCATGGTAAGGGAACAGAGTAAATCATTCACAAATGTGAAATTGTATTATAGAGCTAAATGTGAAAATTGAACCTAATAGAAAACATCAAATATTTGTATAAAGTCTGAGCAAGGGAAGTCTTTCTAAGTCCGGAAACCCAGAAGCCAACTGGCTGATGGATTTGACTTGCATGTCAGAGTGGTAGCAGAGTCAGGAGGGAGAGATCATTTTGAGTCAGGTGCTAAATGCTTCAAGGAGTGATGAGGCCCCCTAGGGAGAGTAAGCTCTGAACCACTGCCACGCCAGGCAGAAGGAGGCCAGCTTATCCCTGTACCAGCCAAACAAGAATTTTCTACCTTCATCACTTCTCCTCCCATGCCCACGCCCATGCCCACCTTTACCTTGGTAGATTCACCAGTCTCCATTACCAATCTCACTTAAGGGAGAAATCAATGCCAGATGGAGAAATTAAAGAAAGAAGACCACTCTGCTGTGTTGCCAGTGGTCAGCACTGAGGCCTCAGATGGAAAGAGATTGGGCAACACCCCATTGGGACTGTGCTTTTGACTTCAAATGACTGTAGACTTCTCTCATTCAATTGAACCAGAGAACAAGTCATATGCCTGCCCCAAAGGGTACTCAAGTCTGAAGGAAGCCCCAACCCACCTGCAACACCCTCCCCAACAAGACAGGTTGAAAGGGACAATAAACTGGCCCAAACCCTCTGCCTTCTAAGGATTTCAACTCATTGTGACCTTTTCTAAGGTTTCTGTGGCTATACATCTTTCTGGACAGACAGCCTTCTCTGTCTCCCAGGGAGCAGCAGGTGGGTTCGAACTGCTGACTTTTTGGTTAGCAGCTCCATGTTGCCCACTATGCCAGCCGGGCTCCCTATGGGAAGCATTAGGGAGAATTATTCTACTAGAGAGGAGGAACAATATGGAAGCTCTCTTAAAGGCAGTGTTTTTAAACTGAGACCTAAAAAGAGAAAACCGAACAAGTCACACACGGGAAAAAAGCCTGGTTTTACCTATTTATCCTTTCAAACAACAGTGGATGTGTTTAGAAGGGGGGTGGGGCGTGGCGGGGGTGGAGGGCAGAGAAATGCTCATGCCCAAAGAATTAAGAAAACAGGAGAGCAGATAAACTTCAACATTGCATGTGAGAATTTCAGTCTTCTGGGAGTTGGGAAGAGGACCATTCCAAATGTTGTTTCTTCTTTTTCTTTTGGGTTTGTGTCTTTATAGAATTCATATTCCAGTGATAGACTGGGGTGGGGATGTGGGGGGGCGGTGTGTGTCACGGAAGGTGGTGGTGGCAAAACAAAGCAAAAAAAAAAAGAATGAGTGAAATAATTGCCAACCAATGAATGTTACTCTTCTCTCTGGAGTCTATAATTCCATTGCAATGGCCACACAGAACTCAAATTATATTCGTGGTTTAAAGGTTTATTAAGGATGTTAACCGGCTGCAAGGCAGGTGAGAACTGCTCAGGATACAGTTGTTCAGTCCGGATATGTTACAAAGCTTTTCCAGAGAAGCTAATAAATGCCCATTGGAGACTGGGCATGGTGCCCCAACAGGCTAGACTGGAAAACACAAGTTTTTCTTGCTTGGTATATATTAATTTGTTCTTCGTCAGTGGATTGATGTTGTT
>NW_022111320.1:45343417-45365145 GCF_000313985.2 Echinops telfairi
TGCCTCCCAATAAATAAATCAAAAATAAAAAAAATAAAAAAATAAATGCCCAAAGGGCGTGCCATGCTGCTGTAAGCCTCAACCCAAAGACATTAGGTCAAGCTTTGTGGGTCAGCGAACTTCAAGTACCCAGAGGCACCCCACTTCACAAGCCAGCCTCTTGCCCCAAAGTATTCAGCTTTGCTTGATGTGTGGACTGGGCTGTCCATCATTCTATCTCATGCACGGCCTCCTGGGCTGCTGCTGCTGCTCCTCTGACATCAAAGCTGTCTTCTCGTCCCAGGAGGTTCACTGCACAGGGATCTTAGGGTCCAGAGGACAAGCTCCACTCTTGGCTCTTGCTAGTGGTTGATAAGCTCCCCTTCTGTGTCTCTGAGGGATCACTTTCTACCCAACAGAAGGACAGGTCAATGAAGCCTGTTCACAATCAGTCACAGGTAAATCCTACCAGTATATTTCTCCACTCTCTTACCCAGACCCGTGCAGGAAAAGAGCCTTTGGGAGGAGTTAGAGACTTTGCCCGGATGAGCCATATTAAGTAATTAACTGTCCCTGCACCCACGTAACAGGACTTCAAATGAGAAGTTTCAGCTGCAGTGCTGAGAGACTACCGATTTTACATTTCATGAAAGAAGCTAGGCTCTGGTCAATCAGAACCTGGTGCGTGGAGCATCGGCCTCTCTCTGGAATGGGTTAGAGATACAGAATCGTGGGGGTTCTCCAGAACTATCAGGTGATGTATATGCACGTGACATACTGAGGAGTGCTGTCCTGAAACCACCTGAAAAACGTCCAAGCCTTTAGCTGAAAACACGTTTAGGGCACTCTTCAACCTCTCACCCATATTGAAAACAAAACCAAAGAAATAGAGAAGCAAAGACAGTATTAAACATTAACTGCTGCAGTACATGGATGGGGAAATGCCAAAAATTCAAGTTGGAAACAGAAGTGAATGTAAAACAAGGGAAACCACTGCGGAGACAAGCCAGATCTTGGCTGAAAGCAGAAAATACCAGAAAGATCTTTCCTGTGTTTTTATTGATTATATGAGGAATTCGACGATGTGGGTTGTAACAAATTGTGGATGACATTGCCAACAATAAACGGAATTCCAGAACCCTGAGTTGTGCTCATGTCGAACCTCTACATGGACCAAGAGGCAGTTGTTCCGACAGGACAGGGGCATACTGCATGGTTCAGATGGGGAAAGACATGCATCAGGGCTATATCTTTTCACTGCAGTCTCTCAATCTATGCTGAGCAAAAAAATCCAAGAAACAACTGTATGAAGAGACTGGCCTCCGGATTAGAAGACAACTCATGAACCACCTGTGAGACGCAGATGGCACAAGCTTACCTGCTGACAGGAAAGAGGACTGGAAGCGCGGGCTGATAAAGATGAAAAACTATAGGCTGCAGGATGGATTATGCCTCCACTTGAAAAAAGAGAAAAACGAATCCTCCCTCCCAACTGAACCAATCAGCAACACCATGATCAACGGAGAAGACTGATGATGCGGTGTGGATTTCATTTCACTTGGCTCCCCCATCAACACTCAGGGCACCAGCGCTGAAGAAATCAAATGAAGTGCGGCATGGAGCTCATCTGCTGCGCAAGCAGCACGTCCCTTGAGGACTCCAGTGCAGGTGGCCCAGGCCGTGGCATGTCAACCGCCTTATTTACATGCAAAAGCTAGATCATAAACCAGGAAGATGGAAGACGAGCGGACACATTTGAATTATGGCGTTGGCAAAGAACGTTGATTAGACCACAGGCTACCAGAGGTGGAACAAATCTGTCTAGGAAGAAGGACAGCCAGAATGTTCTTCAGAAGCAAGCATGATGAGACTTCTTTTCATACTTTGGACATAACATCAGAAGGGATGTGCCCTGGGAGGGAAAAATATCCTACTTGGTTAAGTAAAAGGGCGACAAAAAAGAAAACCCTCAAAAGATGAATTGATGGAGTAGCTGCCATCTTTATTTCATTTTGTGATTTTTCTTTTATTCCATCATTATTTATTAAATGAAATCTTACTGAGCATCGCCGTCATGATTTGAATTGTGTCTCCCAAAGAGCTATGTTGAAGTCCTAGCCATTGTACCTGTGAATGTGAACCTCTTTAGAAACAGGGCCTTTCAAGACGCTGTTAGGTTAACAGGAGGTTCTGGTCTTAGATGACTGGTGTCTGTATTACATAAAGGCTACCTAGAAACAGGTTCATAGAGGAAGGCAATTGCAAGCTGAGGAATGCCGAGAGCATCTAGAATCTAAAAGAAAGCATGGAACAGATTCTCCCTCAAAGCTTTAGAGGGAATCAGCAGGGTCCAGACCATAATCTAAGACTTTGTCAATACATATCTTGTGTGTAGAGCCGCCCATTTTGTGGTACCTTACTACCGCATCCCTAGGTAACTCATGCAACGTGTGAGGTACTGATGCAACACTGATAAGATGTGGTCACTGTCCTAGGGAAGGCAGGGCAGTCAGAGAAGCAGGCGAGACAGACCAGTGAAACAGTCATTCCTGTGGAGTTGGTGGTAGGTTAGGGTTCCGTGCTGGGTGCAATGGGAACATAACAAACAAGCTCCCCCGTGATTGTCAAGTAGATTCTGGCTCATGAAAAGTCTATGAGAGAGCTTCCACAAGGTCATGGGAAAATGGAATGAAAAGATCATGGGAATTTTTTTTCATGAACTCATTGAAGCCCCCTTGTATGTTCCAGAGTAGAACTGCTCTATAAGGACCATCTTGGTTATAATCTTTATAGAAATAGATCATCCCTAGGTGTGTTTGAACCACCAACCTCTCAGTTAATAGCCAAGCAGTTAATTATATGCCACCAGGAATTCTTTAAAAACCACCATCACCCAATTGGTTTTGACTCACAGAGACCCTATCTCGGGTTTCTGAGACTGTACCTCTTTACAGGAACAGAAAGTCTCATCTTTCTCAGAGCTGCAGGTGGGTGTGAACCACTGACCTTATAGTTAGGAGACCGATGCTTATCCCATCATTCCACCAGGGCTCCTTAGTGTGCTAGTCCAGGTTGACTAGAGAAACAAATCCAGAGACATGCATATATGTGTAAGAGAGACCTTTATATCAATTAGCAATTGTATACTGAGAAAACGTTCCAGCCCATTCCAGATCAAGTCCATGAGTCTGATATTAGCCCATATGACTGATACCAGTGCATAAATACCTCTTCAGACTCACATTGCCACTCGCAATGATATAGAATGCAGGAAGATCACAGGATGTTGGGTGCAAAGTCTTGGGGATCCAGTGGTGGTGGACACACCTCTAGGAATGGCTACCATCAGCATGGCTCCATGTGGCTTGTCAACAGGAAAGTGAAGCACAGAGAGAGTGGGGCCCACCTCTCTCAAGAGAGAGGAAGTTCCCAGAATCCTCACAAGAAGGCCACGCCCACACAGAAGCATCATTGGCTATGACCTGATTGACAGGCTAGACTCCACCCCTTCACTCATAATACCCTCTAGCTGACACGAGATTACATGACTTCTACATTTAGGAATCCTGTATTTCTAGGCAGTGGGTCTACATTTTCCAAGTGATGCTCCTGCGACTGGTCCACAGACCACGCTGGGTAGTTAGGTATTCCTGGAGGAGTTAATGTTGGGCACAAATAAATAAATAGATAAATAATCACCAACACCCCCCCCTCACTTTGCTATCCAAGATTTTAGCCACAAATAATATATTTCTATTCCGGTAATTATCACCCACGTTATCACACCTCGTTCTAGTCTGCGTTGCACCCAGTTTAATTCTCTTTGGTGATCCCACGGCGAGAAGGCAGATCATTTGCCTGTGCAGTGTCATTTCCTTTTGTATTTAAAAAATGCATGGATAGTAGTGTAACAGAACATGACTTTATAAGCTTTGCTGTGACAAGCAATTTCTCTACCTCAATTGCATGCACATTACCTTTCTTTTTTTAACTTTTAATCATTTTGTTGGGGGCTCATACAATGCTTCTCACAATCCATACATCCATTGTGTCCAGCACATTTGCACATTTGTTGCCATCCTCATTCTCAACACATTTGCTTTCTACTTGAGCCCTTGGTATCAGCTCCTCATTTTTCCCTCCCTCCCCGCTCCCCCCTCCCTCATGAACCCTTGATAATTTATAAATTATTATTATTTTGTCATATCTTATGATGTCCGACATCTCCCTTCACTCACTTTTCTGTTGTCCATCCCCCAGGGAGGAGGTTATATGTAGATCTTTGTAATCGGTTCCCCTTTCTACCCCACCTTCCCTCCACCCTCCCGGAATGCAGGACATTATCTTTCTCTTTGATAACATGAGCTATTACCTCCTTCAGCTCCTGCACCCCACTGGACTGGGGTTCTCACAGGAGCTGGGTGTGAGAATTGTGGGTGAGCTATGCGAATAAATACCACAGGCTTTGTCCAAACCCAAGGTAAGTGTGAGAGGACCATCTCGGGTACCACGCGCCCTGGCCATCACTTAACTTTCTGGAACTGGATCTTAGAAATGGGAGTGAGGAGTTCCTCTCTAATCCCCAGGCTCACCCTCTGCTGAGGTCAAGCCTGACCAATTAAAGAGCTGCTTTTAGCTACAGCCTCACCTGCCTCCTCACTCCATCCTCCCCTTTAAGGCAAAGCCACCCAAACACTCAAAGAAATTTGTTGTCCCTATTTCTAAAACCATAGTATTCATCCTCCTACAGAATTGGACATTGTATGCCCACCTGTTCCAAAGATCCGCCCCCCGCTGAGCCATTTGATCTCCTCTCCTTAAAAAGAAAGAACTCCAAGTTCTTCTTTGAGGTGGATGCTCCCCTTCTCAGAACAGCAAAGCTGGACTGCGGAGGGAAATCACGTTCTAAGGAGAATGTCAACGTTTCTCCAAACACCTGTTCTCAAATCCACCCAAACAGTAAGCTTGCCGGGAGCCTTTTGTTTCTGTTAAGGGAACCATTTTCAGTTACGTCTTGAGTGGACACCCTCTCGGCTGCTTGAAAGGAGGGCTGGTAGAGGACCCATCTCCAAACACAGGCCCATTGAAGACAGAGGCAGACAGTGTTTGAGGATGGCTTCGTGGAGATACTGAGTGGTGAGGTGGGATTCACGGTCACAAACCTGAGATGCCCCCCTCCCCCTGGTGAATGGGACAACATGCTAGAGGCAGAAGAGAGAGTGAGTAGGGGGAGAAGGTTTCTGCCCTAGGTTTCTGCCCTCAGGCTCAAAGGTAAAGGTTGATCTTCCTGAGCGAAGAGTAAGAAGAATCTATTGCAACTGGGTAAGAGGAACCGAGTAAGAGCGTTGAGATCAATCTGATACGGAGTCGGGGAGATCGCTGAGCAGGCCCACGGGAAGCCTGGTAATGCCGGAACTCACCCTTAGCAGAGTGCCTGTAAGATGAGATGGCGGCTGGCCTGGGCCAACCTCCAGGCCTGGGGACATGAGTTTTAGCAGGTGGATCTGATGGAAGCTCTCAGAATGCTGCAGCAACCGGGACATCTGCCCTTAAATGTCACTGGAGACCCCCCACTACAGCCAAACTCCCCACACTCGCTGCACTGCCGTGTCAGTGTTGGCTCATCGTGACCCCAGAGGACAGGCTTGAACTGCCCCTGTGACTTTCTGAGACTGACTATTTACGGGAGTAGAAAGCCCCGGCCTTCTTCGGAGGAGTGGCTGGTGGGTTCCAACTTCAGACCCCGCTGATCACACAGCCTGTGGTCGTTACATAATCACGTGTCAACTTGAGGCTGTTATGAGTGAAGGGGGGAGTCTAGCCTGTCAGTCGGGTCACAGCCAATGATGCCTCTGTGTGGGAATTTTTGAAGCAAAAAATCAGGAGAGGTAAATGTCGGATAGCTCATAGAGCAATAACAAAACATCCATATCGTGGAATTGCGATTGGAATCGGACCGTACAGGAATTTTGGATTTGGATTTTGAGAGTGACCATGTGGTATATATGGATATGTGCTAATTACTCCCTGCACAGAAGTGTTGGGGAAATAGCATTAAAAACAAAAACTGCTCCCAAGCCAGGAAATCTGTGCCCAGAAGAGGAAGAGAAAGCCAGCACTTTTATCATTGCGTAAACCCGTCAACCAGAACACGATGCCTCACGGGCGGTGATGCACGAAAGCGATTGCAAAGACAGCGAGGACGTTGACTCCTGTAAATAGATATGTGGATACAACCCACTCAGGCGCCTGCGACCTTGAAGGCTAGAGACACGTTTGCACCTCGGAGCCGTCTGCTACCTGAGGTTACGGAAGCCAGGGGGTAGAAAGTGCGATCTTACATTGCTAAAGAAATAGCTCCTTGAGGAAATAACCTACAGTTTCTTACTTTTCAAAGGGACAGAGAGAGCTTATGTTCAAAGGTTTCCAAAGTGCCTGTCCTTCCTTGGACTGCATTTGTCGGTGCCCCTACAGGATGCCCCAGGCTCGGTTCTCCAGAGGAGGCAAACTGGTGAAGAACGCATGCTTAGGAGAGTCAAACATCACAGCGACGGTCTCTGGATAGACGCTCCAACTCGGTCCTACCCTTCTGAAGGCAGGGTTTTCGTCTCTCTAACCCTGCCCATAAGAATTCTGCCCTCTTCAATCGACACCGTCTCCGCACTGTCCTTGGAGCATCCTGAAGGAAGTCGATTTGTGCTGTTTCAATGTTCTTTGAGTTTGGGGCTCAAAAAGAAGTCTGAAGGGGCAAGATCCGGATGAGATGTGGGTTCCCAGCGACGCTCTTATAAGACAGCCCTTACTGCCCTCCAAGAACAAGCAAGTGTGTTGTTATGATGGGGAGAACACATCTGGAGTGTAATTTGCCAGCCTTTTTCATCATCGATCCCGTTTCCTATTTTTGAAAACCTCTCCCTAGTAAGCCCCCGTGATTGTTCTGCACCCTTTGAGAAAATCTATTAAGATTTCCCCCTGGGAACTCCAAGAAGCAGTTGCGGTGACCTTCTGAGCAGATGCCTCTCCACCTAGAATTTCACTCACCCAGCGGATCTCCTTGGAGATCACTGTTTGGATGGCACCTTTGTTTTTTGAAGACACTCTCATGAGACCAAAGCAAGTTTCTTATTATTGAGAGAACATGTCTGCACAGAGATGTGTTTTCACACGTGTTGCTTGGAGTAAATCAGAACCATAGGGGTGATCCTTTTTATGATATGGATATAGACACACGATACGTTGTCTTGCCCGCACACAAACACACTGTGTGGTGAGGCGCTATCGAGTCCGTTCTAACTCATCCTATGGACAGCAGATGGAAACATTCAGCGTTCTGTGCCATCCACGCAGTTGTTCTGTTGGATGACCCGCATGGAGGGGCTTCCTCTTTTTTTGCTGACCTTCTATTTGACCGGGCATGACGTTCTCTTCCAGGGACTGGTCTCCCTTGATAAGGTGTACAAAGTACCTGAGATGGAGTCTCACCAGCCTCACGTTTCAGGAGCATCTGTCCTCCTGGACAGATGTTTGGTCTTCTGGCCATCTACAGTACTTTCAATATTCTTCATCAACACCCTCATTCAAAGGCGTCAGTTCTTCTCCAATCTTTCTTATTCACTGTCCAACCTTTACCTGCACATGAGGCGATTGAAAATGCCCTGGCTTGGATCAGGCATAGGCTATATAGATTAGATGCAAGCCGCACCCCCGAGCAAGCGTCCTTTCAACTGCTTGGTTGCTCACGGTGAGACAAAACACGAGTGATTCCATATCTGCCAAACCCCGGAGCATCACAGCTTGGCCAAGTTGACACATACCTCAAACCACCCACAGAGGGACCAACAAAATGCCATCTTATGTGGACTGTTCGTGCTGCATGAATTTGGCCTCAGCAACATTGTTAAGTGCTTCCATCTCCCTTCCTCCCTCCCTTTTCTTGTGATTTCATTGAATACTGTCCTTGGGGGGAAGCAAGAGACCGGGCCAATATTCACGGACCTGGTAGGATGAGACAGATTTCTCTGTGGGATTCATAATGAAAAATGGTTTCTGTTTTCTGGGCTAGCAGCTTCTCCATCATTCTAACTGCTTTTCCTTCACTCTGTACCTGGGCCAGATTAATTCCCAGAGAATGGAGTTATTTTCCTGTTGGAAACTCTGCAGCCCTGAACGGAAGGAAAGGGGATTGGAGGGTGGGGTGGGATGGGATGGGGTGGAGGGCTTCAGCTTTGGTTATGATGCAATCTAGAAATCCAATTTATGCAAAGGTATTCTCAAGACCCATTTTCTAATCTCACTTCTCATCTTGAATTTAACCCATGGAACCTATGCACTTCTCCTTGGCATTCTGCTTCAGTAAATATGTATTTGTGGGCATTAAGAAAACAGGAAAGTGGTTGAAGGGAGACATTGGACAGTGTAAGATATGACAAAATAATAATAATTTATAAATTATCAAGGATTCAGGAAGGAGGGAAGAGTGGGGAGGGAGGCGGGAAAATGAGGAGCTGATACCAAGGGCTTCAGTAGAAAGCAAATGTTTTGAGAATGATGACGGGGACCAATGTACAAATGTGCTTGACATACAGTGGATGTATGTATGGATTGTGGTAAATGTTGTATAAGCCCCCAATAAAATGATTTTTTTTTAAAGAAAAGAAAGTACTGTGCTCAGTGCCCAGAGCCAGATGACTTCCTAAAGCCACATTTTCATCTTATCTTCTCCAAAGTTTGGAAAGGAGCAAACTGTCAAATCTCTCTTCAGCCTCACCACTATTTTTTTTCTGTCCTTGCTTAAGCCTTTTAAATTGTTCATTAAGATGGGGGAAAAGACAGGGGGGAGGGACTTCCCATATTTTAAGCCTTTTGTGAAAGAGCAGGGAATTCTTAGAAACCACAAGAACACATGGCATGTCCTGTTTTGCAGTGGGACTGCAGCTTTGGGCTATGACTCTCCCGGGCTCATGGTTCCCGTGTGCTGTTCTCCCATTGACTCGAGAACAAGGGGTGGGAGGGAACTGTGGGAACAAGAAGTAATTGCTTTCACTCGGAGTTCTGCTTCTTTGCAGGCACAGAATGGAACGTTCATCAGCGAAGACAGATGCATCGGGCTCTTTTGATCCTTCCAGGATTACACTGGGGCCATTGACCAGGAGCCCGATGGGCTGCCTTTCACCAGAGTCATTGAGCCTGTCACAAGCGCTAATCAAAAATGTCACTCCTCCAGGCTAAGATGGCAAAGATGCCCGCATTGTGCACACAAGGGAGTCCGATTCCTGAGAAAGAAGTTGCACGGAGCCTGCATTTATAGTAATCGTTGAGAGGACTGTTACAATCTGTGTCAAACAGACACCGAGATTGCAATCGTTCCCTAAGTGTGGGAAGCCGAAAAATGAAATGTGACAACATAGCCCCCTTCCTCCGCCCAAGCTCACCAGAATCAATTCATAAAGGAAATGGGCACATGTTGTACTCTCTGGATGCATGTTTACAAGAATGATTTAGAACGAGGAGGGAAAAGAGGAGTAGGTACGAAGCATTCCAGTTTGCAGTCGGCTGTCAACCAAAAGGTTCCCGTTTGAACCCATCTAGCGGTGCCGTGAGAGAAAGGCCTGGCAATCTCTCCTAAGGAAATTACAGCCAGAAACACCCCATGGAGCTCAGCTCAATAAGAGTTGGGCTCAGCCTCCCAGCCCTGGGTTGGGTATGGGAAGGTGGGTGCAATGTGTTTGTAGGTGGCAAGTTTGTGATGTCTCATCAGCATGTCCCTTTACGTGGTCCTCTCGTCTAAGAGTTTCAGTCTGTACATGTCTAGTAGTCTACGTTTGCCTTTCTCTCTAGCAAGGCCTCTCCGTGCTTTCCTTCAGGTTCATCTGTAGGGATAGCCTCAGTCATCCACCCCTGGGTGTGCTGTAAGAGTCTGTGCTGTGTACTGCTGTGGCACGGCACCCCAGAGTCCAGGCCTAGCCGGCTGGAATCCCTTCTCCTCTGCTTTGTCGCCGCGTGATCTTGGCAGGCTTTGTTTTGTTTAACTTCCGGGAGCCTCTGTTTTTCTGCAGAGGGATGTAGCATTCCCTGGGTTAGTCATGTAAAGAACGTCCTATAGTGCCTGGCACAAAAGCCCTCATACATGTTAGACATACTTTATATTTATTATCAACTAGACACTAGGAGGAACCCTGGTGGTGTCGTGGTGATGCATTAGGCTGCTAACTGCAAGGTCAGCAGTTTGAAACTACCAGCCGCTCCACTGAAGAAAGATGAGGCTTTCTACTCCCAGAGACGCTACCAGTGGGGATGGAGTTTGGTTTGGACACCCAAGGGAACTGGACCTGTGTTGATCTGACCACTATTCCATATATATTGCTCACGTGTGTCAGGACCGGTCAGTTTTTGAATGTTGTTTGTCTTTCCTCCGCCCCCATCTCTTTTCGTCACTGTTCTCAACCCAGAGGAAGGTGGCCTTGAACCGGCCGCCTGAAGTGAAGTCTGCTTTGCACATGTCCCTTTGGGGAAAAGGTTTGGGCTCACCAGCCGCACCCGGAGTTTCTGTCGGTGACAGGCTGCATCGCTGAAGGTTTAGGTGTTTAAAAAGGGAGAAGCTAGGGGATTCCTCGAGGGTGTGTGTGAATGGCACCATAGCGTTGTCTCTGCCACTCTCCCTGGGCCACCCTTCTTTCCAGGGTGTCAGGATGCCAACTTCGGGTTTTGCTGGGCTGTGTGCCTGCGGCGGTGGCGGAAGCACACAGCGCGGTGCCCTCAGCATGCCAACGGCTCACTTGCCCTCATTAGAGTCAGCTGTCTCTGGATTACAACAGGAACAAGGAGGAGCAGAGCCTCTGTGAGCAGGTAGGTGCACCTGGGGAGGTGACAGCAGGGCAGCACCTCCTCCCCAGCTGGATCCAGCAACGTTATGTAAATGATTCTTGGAATTGCCTGCCTGGGCTTGGGGAGGCTGGAAGATCACCTTGCAAGTGGGCCAGCTGCCAGCCTGCCAGATGGCCAGGGCTGCTCAGGGCTCAGCCGCACTAGGCTCATCAAGTGTGTGTGCTGAAGGCAGGTGGCCCAGGTAGGGTGTCAGAGAGGCTGTCCAGGGGGCCGGCTCAGCCTGCAACACAGGTTCCCCAGCTTTGTCTGCGCACTGCTCCACCCTGCCCCTGCGGGCGGGTGCTTTCTCTAAACCGGAGAAGGCCTGCTCTCTCTTTCTACTCAAAGCAGAACTCTGGACCTCAGGGTTGGGGCTTCCTATCTAGCCTAGTCTCCACAAGACAGCCCATCACCGCAATCGCCCGTTGTTCCCATCAAGGGAACCAGCTGTTGACTGCACAGTTAAAAAGGGCAACAAAATGACCAAGCAGATTGGGGGACTTTGTACAGAAACTACGTGACCTTGAGGGCATGAAAAAAATCCTGGGCTTTCAAAGTTTATGATTCTGTGTCCTTTGGGGCCCCAGACCCCTTGGCATGGCTGTTTTGTTTTTAAAGTGAGAGTGCTTTATAAAATTATAGTTAGACAGTACATGCACTACATTTTCTCTCCCTTCCATGCAGCAGAAAGCCCTGGGTAACTTAACACTCCTGGATTCCGCCTGTGGATTGGAGATAAGCACTTGGGCAGAGAAGCCTTTTAACTCAGGACAGAATCTGTTTGCAGCTATTGTTCAATTAGCGTAAAGCGTCTGCTTCCCAGGCAGGCTGCAGAAGGCATCAGTGTGAGCCCAGCCTTTTCAGCGGGGACACTGAGCTCCTCGGTCTCACGGAGGACGATGAGGTAATTAGTTAATTTCCTGAGAAGTCCCCTAAAACACTTCCCAGAACGGACTGAGCCGCCGATTCGTTCGGAGCCAGCAAAGCTGTCGGAAGAGTTAAGAAGAAACCTCAGGAGAGTGTGGGTGTGGAAAGCCACCAGCCTGCTAATATTAACATAGCTTGCAACAGAACACTGCTGTTGCTAGAAATAGGACAGCCACATCTCTACCACTAGGCAATTTGCATTCTGTGGTCCTGCCCCTAAATTCCTCCTGGCTCCTGCCCTGGGGCATTGCATTTCCGGAGGGAGGGATCGACCCAGGGATCCTCCTTGGCTGCCTGGTTTCCCTGAGAGCTCGGCCCCACGGGGGGGAAAGGAAAAAGAACATCTACTTGGTTTGTGGGGAAGTAGGTGAGCTTAGGCAACCGAGGGACTGCAGGGTTTCTAAATCGCATGTGGTTGTTGACAGGGGGAGACGGGCCAGATCCTTCTTGCCTTCCCATGATGGATCATCAGTTGCCTCAGTCTAAATTTGCCTACTTCAGAAAAAACCCTCTCCATGCCATGAGGAAGTACTTTTGGACACTGAGGCACCAGCGCGCGGAAGAACAGGTATCGTTGTGTGTGTGTTATTGGTAGACTTCATGGGTGCTGGCCTCTGCACCGTGCTCCTGTACTGTTGAGTGATTTCGTGTCCGTGAAGTGACTTGGTTCCATAGTGGGTAACAAGTGGGCTGCTACCCACAAGCCAGCGGTTTGAACTCCCCAGGTGCACTGATGGAGAAGGATGAGGCTTTCTGCCCCTGTAATGAGTTTAAGTCCCAGAAACCTACAGGGGCAGTTCTACTCTGTCCTGTAGGGTCGCTGTGTGTTGGAATGGACTCAGTGGCTTTGGGGTGGGTTTGGGGGAGTTTCCATGTGGATGGGCCCAGGTGGGCTGCCATTGGAGGCAGTGCGGACTTCGCAGCCTTAAGAGCAAGCTGGTTGGGAGGTGCAGTGGGGTGGGGAGGATTTGTCTGAAATTGGAACATTTGGATGCTGAGGCTCAGCTCGAGTTTATACTGCACCGTGCCTTTTGTCTCTTCCCCCGGAGTAGTCGGGGCGAAATTTTGCATGCCTTGATCATTTTCCCCTGCTTCAAATGCAAATTCCCAAGCTATTCATACATTGCCAAAGAAAACCAGGAAGCTCTAGAAGTGTATTTGTCTTCTTGTGCATGTTTCAGATGTTACTGATAGTACTGGGACTTATGAAAAATAAAACCTTTGGGGGGTCTCCAAGAGTGTTAAACATTAATGAACTGCTGAGAAGATCGTTCAGAGGCAATTAGTGTGGGTTTTCTTCAGGGTGAGTTGAGGGTGGGGCATGGCAGGCTTCAGTGTGTTTAGGCAACAAAAAGTAAGAGCTTCTAGTCCAAAGCTCTCTCCTGTGGGAGGTTATAAGGATTTACAAATCTGCTTAAAATGTCTGGTGTCCTCTCATTTAACACCAGGCACATTCATCTTGCTGCTTGAGATCCATCCCTTAGAACTGGAGAAAACAGTATTTGTAAACTTGGCATTTATGAATTGTACCCACTTGTAAGAAGAAATGGTCCTATCAGATCCTTTTGAATCTGGTGATTCATTCCGGAAGCCCGGGTGGCAGTGGTCTAGGAGAAATGGCTCGCCAAAGGAAGGAGAGTCATGAATTGCTTGGGTGTCGCTTGTAACTAGAACTGCACCATTACCCACGCTATCTCCTGCTGGTCCTGTAGTGTTCTCCTTGGAGCTATGGGAGATTCCCACTGGCGCCGAAGTTCACGTGCACGGTGGATGCTAAACACAAAGGTCAGCAGCCACTCCCTGGGAGAAAGATGGGGCAGTCTGCTTCCATGACGGCTTGCAGCCTTGGCAATCGATGGAGCAGTTCTGGGTCTTCCTATAGGATCTCTGTGAATTGGAGTCAGCCAACTGGGTTATTCGTTAACTTGTTTGTTTGGGGATGTGTATGCTCTGAAGTGGCCCATCTCCAAAAACACTTCTGGGCTGAAAACAAAGGTCGGCAGGCAGAAGTTCCTCTGAAGACAGCTTTCCCCTGCAAAAAATAAAAGTCAATGCAGAATTTTAAAAATGAGAATCGTTTACCTCTGCTGGAGACAACTATTTTTATGCTGCACTTTGATGATTTCACGGGGGTGGGAAATGGACCCAGACTCTGCTCACTAAGGCAGCGTGGCTGGTGGCAATTTTACCTCGTGTTTAGGCAAGGTTATGATTTCAAGGAAATCTCTTGGTTTTCCCAACTCAGCTTGCACTTGTTTTTTGAAAAGGCAAGCTAGAGAATGGGTGCTCTGAGCTGTGGCTTGATTGATGGGCAACAGACCAATCCAAACCCTGTTCACTGGGGAGGGAGAGAAGGATGTCTGGAATAGGGAGAGGAGAGGTAACGGAAATGATGGGCCCCAACTGTGCAACACAGATGATTCCTCATCTCTCCCCTCCCTTCTGAGGGTGGTTTCATTGCTAATGTGTTCTTGCTACCACGTGTTAGAGTAGAGCTACTCCACAGGGTTTCCTTGGGTGTCACCGTAATAGAAGCAGGGAACCAGGCCTTTTTCTTCAGCAGTGCTGCTGAGTGGATTGGAATTGTCAAGTTTTAGGTTAATAAGCAAGGCCAAACCATTTGTGCCAACTCAGAACCCCACACCAACCCATTGCCACCGAGGTGTTTCCAACTCATGGCAACCTCTCGGACATAGTCAAGCTGCCCCATAGGATTCCCAAGGCTGTAGCTTTTTACGGGAGCAGACCACCCCTTTTTTCTCCCACAGAACGGCTACTGGGTTTGTGTTAGTCTGGGTTGACCAGAGAAACAAATTCATAGACACTCATATGTGAGTAAGAGAGAACTTTATATCAAAGAGCAGCTGTACAGTAAGAAAACATCCCAGCCCAGTCCAGATCAAGTCCATAAATCATATATGACCCTATATGTCGATCCTTGTCTGTAAATTCCTCTTCAGACTCATGCAGCCATGCAATGACGTTGAATACAGGAAGATCACAGGCCAGTGGGTGGAAAGTCTTGTGGATCGGGTGGTGGTGGATGTGGTAGTCACCTACTCTGGGGTCAATTTAAGGATTAAGAGGGTAGGGATGGAGTCTACACTGTCAATCTGGAGATAGCCAATGAGACTTCTGTGGGCACGGCCTTCTCCTGAGAATTCTGGGAAATCTGGTACTTCCTCTTTGGAGGCAGAAGACACTTCTCTCTCTCCTACTCCCTGGGAGACATTGCAGAAGACAAGACACATGGATGCAACCAGACATCGGAAGCCGGAGAAGCCACAGAGAGACCCCTGCCAGCATTGAGATGCTTACAATGCCACTGGGCCCAAAGACTTTCTACCCACTGGTTTGTGATTCACTGCATGTGTTTTGTGTTTCTGAAGAGGACGTTATAGATTGGTATTGGACATATGAGCTAATATTGGACCTATGGACCTGATCTGGACTGGGCTGGGATGTTTTCTCAATGTTCAATTGCTCTTGTATATAAATCTCTTTCTTATACACACACGTGTGTCAATGGATTTGTTTCTCTAGTCTACCTAGACTAACACAGTGGAAGCATCTCAGCACCCATATGGGTCTCCACTTGGCACCTCCAGCTCTGGGGCTCTGGCTCTATCAGTGTAGCCCCATGTGGCTTGTCAACAAGAATGTCTCACAGGGAGTCAAAGCAGAAAGAATGTGTATCTGGCCTCCAGTGAGCTATTTATCTTCTTCATGCCACCAAATGAGGTCATCACGCTGTGACCTGATTGACAAGCTAGACTCCACCCCTTTGCAAGTTGACAGAAGATTATGTAACTGCCACAGGGTTTGAACTGCAGCCACTGAGTACTTTAATCAGCAGGTCTTCCTCATCCTCATGAGAGGCTTTACATAGAGCTTTCCTTTAATTTTTCACAACTTTTACAAACAGCATTCAGTAAGAACGTTAGAAGTTAACAGGGAAACGCCTGACTTGGACTGGCTGGCAGTCCCTTCCCCTGTTCATAACTGCTTAATACAGTGGTTCTCAACCTTCCTAGTGCCTCGACCCTTTAATATAGTTCCTCACGTTGTGGTAACCCCCCAACCATAAAATTATCTTCGTTGCTACTTCATCACTGTCATTTTGCTACTGTTATGAGTTGAACAACCCCTGTAAAAGGGGTCTTGACCCACAGGTTGAGAACCACTGGCTTAAGCTGATCTGAGAAGAAGTGTGAGCATGGGGTCGAGTTCTTAGTTCTTTGAGTGAATGGGGAAATAAAGAAAAATAATTGGTTCTTAGTTCTGTGAGTGAATGGGGGAATGAAGACAAAATGATTCCTTTGTGAAACCAATTACACTCCACAGACACAGTGCCTCACAGAACGAGAGAAACTAGGTCTGGGTCCATCATAACTAACCTTGGAAATCACGTTGGAATGTTATAAGGGAGGCCCACAATGCCGACCACTTCAAGGCCTGTGTATTTACTGTCCCTAATCTTCACTGTCCTGTGAGACGGTTTCCCCTTATAATCAAGTGAGGAAATGACTTAGTGTTCTTTAAAGGGCTTGCCCAAGGCCACCCTCCTTGGCTTGGTTCTAAAGCAAGATGCGAAATTTTGTCTGCCTGGCTTTAAATGTTGTCTATTCTGCCCTGCCTGACTCCTGAAAAAATCTAGTTGCTTGATTCCTGAAAAACAGTGGCAGCAGAAGAGTGCTACCTTTTTTCCCCTTTTTCCTTTTTTACTGTGAATTCAGTAAAGGTTGACCGAGCAGATCAGTTTTCTGTTCCACAATTCATGCTGTTCTGTTTCATCTTAATGGACTGCGATCTCCACAATGCAGGATCACTGACCCCACGCTCTCCCTGAGTTCCTGTTTCCGTTCCTCCTGGTCTCCGAACGTTCGGACCCTCTTGTCCACAGGAAAATGCTGGCCCCTTGACTTCAAATCCTCGACGACTTTAAGGGGTCGGCACCTAACGCGTGTGATTGTCCATGGTCACTTGCTGGGTCGCTCACTGTCCATACTGCGTTGTTTAGAAGTAAATTGTCATGCTGCCACAATAAACAGAGCCACTATCATTGGTCAGAAATAGAAGTATAAAGAAAATAAAATCAAGTAATATTGAACTCTCGCTAGATACTGTTACCTGTGACACCTAAGCCTAAAGCCTGCTCTCTTTTTCAAGAGAGATTTTTTTTTTTTTAACGAGAGATGAGAAGGGAGCCTAGTAGCCAATTGAGAAAAATCTTCTGGGTTTGATTATTTTTGTTGTTGCTTTTATTATTTTTATTGTGCTATTTATCAAACCAAGAATAAATCACTATTTATCAGCGGGGCTATTTATCAAACCAAGAATAAATCGCTTATCCTTTATTGCCCTAGGAGAGAAGGGAATTAATTACAAAGTGGACACTTTCATACCCAGTGATGCATTGTTAATTACAGCAGCATCTGCATGCCACCTACAATCTTGCCCACTTCGTTTGCTGGAGTACCACTGGGGACCACCAATATATACTATGTCTCATCCACTTGGGGGATGCTATCCCAGATACATGATATGCTTCTCTCCCTTTGTGTGTTCAAACCCACGCTACCCTCCAGCCCAGTGGTTCTCAAACTCCCTAATGCCGCGACCCTTTAATACGGTTCCTCATGTTGTGGTGAACGCCCAACCTTCAAATTATTTTCGTTGCTACTTCATCACTGTCATTTTGCTATTGTTATGAATCGGGTGACCCCTCTGAAAGGGTTGTTCGACCCCCAAAGGGGTCGCGACCCACAGGTTGAGAACCGCTGCTTTAGAGTATTGAAACTCAAGGATGTGGCTTTGAGGACTAAGGTGCACCTGACCCAAGCCGTGGTATTTTCCATCGCCTCCTGTGCCTGTGAAAGCTAAATATTGAATAAGGAAGGTCGAAGAAGAATCGGTGCTGGCGAAGAATGTTGAAGGCACCATGGCCTGCCAGAGGACAAGCACACCTCTCTTGGGAGAAGTACAGCCAGAGCGCACCTAAGAGGCAAGACTTCATCCTACGACTTTGGCATTTTGTCAAGGGAGCTCAGTCTTTGGAGAAGGACATCATGCTTGGTAAAATAGAGGGACAGCAAAAGGCCTTCATGAGATGGATCGACACGGTAACTTCAAGAATAGCGACAATGGTGAGGATGGGGCAGGACCGGCAGTGTCTGGTTCTATTGTCCGTAGGGTAGCTTTGGGTTGGAACGGACTCGCTGGTACCTAACAACAACAGGCAATCAGAAAGAGAAACACAAAGCTTTCTCCTCCTGTAACGATTCACAGGCTCAGAAGCCCACACGAGCTGTTCTAGCCTGTCCTCTAGGGTCCCTGTGAGTTAGAACCGATTGGTGGCATGACCTTGGTTTTGAAGTAAGGGCTGACGTGAGAAACCCTGCCTATTTAACGGTAAACCTACTTGCTGCACAATAGAAATGATCCCTGAAAGAACCAACTTTAAAAAAGGAGAATGGTCTTGGGGGGGGTCAGAAGGTATGGATGAAGGGGCTTCCAAAAAGTTATGGAAAAACCCATTGTTTCAATCTCCACCTTTCCATGAACTTTTCCAAGCCCTCGTGTACAGTAGCTAGATTCTAGATTGAGGATTAGAATTAAATTTTGTTTTGGAGGTTCTTCAAACAAGTCTCTTCAATGGTTTAGAAAGTGTTCACCATTTCAACTGGATTTTTATTTCGTGCTTTGCTTCTCAATGATCACCTCAAAGTTATGTCATTGGTAGTAGAATAATTTGGGGAAGGCTGCCAATAGTGGCTGTACCACAGGAAGAATACACTCAGTGACTGATGATGAATTATACAAGTAGAAGTTGTGGAATTGAAAAAAAAATGAATAAATAAAATAATTACTTAGGGGCATGGCAGTGGGGAGGTTGAGGGGAGATTGTAAGAGAAGAAATCGTTCTGAAATTGATTGTGGTGATGTTTGCACAACTCTTCTTAATATGATTGAATGATTAAACTATATGATATGTGAAGTGTATGCCAGCAAAGCTATTTTTAAAAATAATTAAAATGTAGGAGAACTTCCCCCTGGTATTTCAGGCTGTAAATCTAAATACAAGTTTATGGAATCAGTGAATTGGGGTGGGGGTGGGAATGGGGAAGGCTTAACAAGTGTTATCTTGTTGGAATTCTTTTCATTTTCTTCAACTTCACCTTCAACTTGGATCTGAGCAATTGATAATCTTTTCCACAGTCAGCTCCAGGCCTTGTTTTGGCTGATGATACTGAGCTTCTCCATTATCTCTTCCCAGAGATGTAGTCCATTTGATTTTTGTCTGTTCCATCCGGTGAGGTCCCTGTGAAGAGTCACCATTTATGTTGTTGAAAGGGGCATTTGTGATGGAGAAGTTGTTGGTCTTGCAAAGTTCTATCATGAGGCCTCCAGCTTCAGTTTTATCACCAAGGCCAGATTTTCCAACCGCTGTTCCTTCTTCCTTTCCAATGTTTGTATACCAATCATCAATGATTATGTATTTTAGTTACATGCCTGATCAATCTCAGACTGAATAAGTTAGTAGAATTCTATCATTTCTTCATCACTAGCTTTAGTGGTTGGCTCATAAATTTGAATATAGTTTTATTAACTAACTTCCTTATAGATGCATATAACTCTAGCAAACACAACATTGTACTTCAAGATAGATCTTGAAATACTCTTTTTGACACTAAATGACAATACATGCTGCTCCTCTTGAATCTGTTAAAGTAAATCATATATTTGTCTAATTCAAAATAGCCAATACCAGTCCATTTCAACTTACTAATGCCCAGAACATCGAACTCTATGTGTTGCATTTCATTGTTAATGACTTCATGTTTTCTTAGATTGATACTAGATATATTCCACTCAATTTAAAGAAAACAAAAATCTTCACACCTGGGACCAATAGCTAACAACATGATAAACAGAGAAAAGATGGAAGTTGTCAAGGATTTCATCTGGCTTGGATCCACAATCAGTGCTCATGGAAGCAGCGGTCAAGATCAAATGACGCCTTGCATTGGGTGCATCTGCTGCACAAGGTTTTGTTAAAGTGTTGAAAGCGTACGGGTGTCACTGTCAGAACTAAGGTGCGCCTGACCCAAGCCATGATATTGTCATTCACCTCATATGCATGGGAATTGTGGACATGAATAAGGAAGAGCGCAGAAGGATTGGTGTATTTGGATTATGGTGCTGGTGAAGACCTTGATAGTGCCAATAGTACAAACGGATCTGTCTTGGAAGAAGTGTAACCAGACTGTTCCTTAGAAGTGAGGTGGTGAGACTTTGACGTGTATACTTAGCACATGTTTTCAGGAGAGACCAGCCCTTGGGAAGGGACATCATGCTTGGTAGAGTAGCCTCCTCACTTCACTGCCATCAAGTCTAGATTGTCTGACAGTGACTTTGTGGGACAGGGGAGAGCTGTCCCTGTGAGCTTCAAGACTGTAACTGTATACAGGAGTAGAAAGCCCCATCTTGCTCCCTCAGAGCTGCTGGCTTTGACTTGCCATCCTTGCAACTAGCAGCCCAACTCATCACCACTGTGCCACCAGCGAAACAGAGGCAGACCCTTGAGAAGAGTTAACACAGTGCCTGCAACAATGAGCCCAAGCATGACACCACTTGTTTGACACAGGGTTCCTGTGAGCTCGAGTCAACTCGATAGCACCTGGCAGCAATGATATATTCTACACTCTGATGATTCATGAATGTCTGCAGATGTCTCTTTTCATTTTTGAGTTGTGCCTGTGGTGAAGTGAAATTCATTATGGCTTTTCTATCCACCTATTTAAAACTCCCACCCAGTGATTGGGCGGGACCATTCAAGTGAGACACATCTGACTCCAACTCAGGGATTGGTCAGTTTTGCCACTCCTCTGGGCCTAAGAGAGCCATGTGAGAAACAGGAAGGGAGATTCTCTTGACGCCAAGGAAGAAGAGGCAGCAGCGGAGCACGTGCAAGATCTGGGCCGGAAGTGGTGGAGGCAGCAGAGACCTCGCTCGGCATGGCGATCACGAGACAGAGCAGATGAGCCACACTGTGGAGACTGTGTGTCCGAGCGTAGGCTGGATTCCTGTCACATGGAGGCGGAGGCCAAGGGGCCGAGTGGCTGAAAACCAGAGAAAGACTTGGTTGCTGACTGAGAAGCGGCAACGAACGTGCACCAAAGACTATATCCTTAAATATGTTCTGATACTGGCTTGTGGTAGCTCCTTTATAAATCCCTGTGGTTGTGAGCGTTGTCTGTGAGTTGTGTGTGGCCATTGCAACAGATTATTGAACTCCGCAGAGGAGGTGATTGCCATGGGAAGACATGGTGGGTGTCAGAAGAGGGTAAAAGAAGGATGGAGTGTGGAGGCACGCCTGACTTTTCTGCCTGGTGACAATTGATGTCCTTTGTGTAGCCCAAAAAGTTCAGACCTGACGTTCCCATCCTTTTAGCAGTTGGCCTCCTGAGTGGGATGGCACCAGATTTATGGAAGTATGGGGTTGTGTAAGAGCGAGAAGAAAGATGTGTGGTCATCACATTTCTTATTATTTGATGCTTTCTTGGGTTGTTCATGCTTGTAATGGTGGAAAGGGGTGTATGGGGTGATAAACTGCAGCTGATGGGGAGAAAAGCTACTTCTGCTGTTTCCTGGGGCAAAAGTCAGGGGGTTAAACAAAGTGGTTGATGGAAGGACGATGAAGGTTGATGGTAGAGGTCCAGGGCCATATGCACATGAATGGGATAGTCCAGCGGGGAGAAGAGAACCTTGAACTTGAATGTTTTTAATTTCTTTTTCTTTTAAGAGTTTTTATTTTTTAAGAGTTTTATTGACATAATTCACATAAAATACTGTTCAATAGTTTAAACCTTAAAAAGAGTTATGTAAACATCACTACAATCGAGTTTAGGAAATTGAATATGTTTGCGAGGACTGTGTGTTGGGTTGTGTTTCCCTGA
>NW_022111320.1:45366175-45371289 GCF_000313985.2 Echinops telfairi
GCGGGACGTGGGACCACCTGGTCCATGAGGAAACCCAGCGATGAAGAGAGAGCTGAGTTTGGACACATGCCACTGGCACCCATTGACGGGTCCACAGGAGGTGGAGATGAGGGAGGCGAGACAGGGCTGGCTGGTCTGAGGTTCAAAGAGTTGTGAAGATACTGAGTTCAGGAACCAAGAGAAGACCTGGTGGACTGGTTAGACTCATGCGTCTTATGCGTTGTTGGTAGTGCCGGCAAGTCGGTTTTGACCCATAGCGATCCTGTGCACCACAGAACAAAACACTGCGCCATCCTCACAATTGTCCCTGTGTATTGTAGCAGCCATTGGGTGAGTCCAGCTCGTTGAGGGCCTTCACCTGGGATCTAATGCCAAAGAAGAAAGGATCCAATGTTTTGTGAGATTCGTGTCACATGTCAGGAAATGGAGCTACGTCTAGCAAACGCCTAAGATAAAAAGCTTATGCTCCAGTGCCAAGCCTCTGACTACTTCTGCTCACGGGTTTTCAGCCTTGATCACTCCCTCCGGTGGCAGGGTAGAGACTAGAGTGAAGTGTGCTTAGCGGGTCATTGATAGAGGAGCGTGCTGGGAATCTCAAGTGATTTTAAGACACTTTTGCTACTAAGTTTTGTTTCCCTTCTCCAAGTTGTTGTGCTGTGAGTAAGTTGGCTCTGATGCCTGGTGACCTTGAGTGCAAGGTCGAACTGCCCCACGCGCTGGGAGGTGATGAGCTTTCAGAAGCACATCACCAGCCTGTCTTCAGTTCAAATCACTGACCTTTGGCATCGAGTGCTGCACTGTGTGTATCACCCAGGGCCTCCTATTTTTCCCTCGGAATGCCAAGCCTCCTTTATCTCCAACTCCTTTTCATGCCATGATGGCTGCCAACTTGCTGCTTATTATGGCTCCTCTTGACTGTGTTCCATCCTTCTTGTCTGCATGGCCGTTCCCGAAGCGTCACAGTGCCTCAGAGAGACCTGGACCCTTGGTTGACTTCTGAGCTATTTCTAGTCCTTTCGTCTACTGCTGAAATGTCCTTGTCTCTTATTCTCAGATGCCTTTGAAACACAGGAGTCAGTTGATAGGTGAGTACCCAACCTGTTGCTTTGTCTCTGAATAAGCACCTAAGTCAAGCCCCAAACCTTTTCATGAACTACCAGACCCAAACCAGCAAGTTGATTCTAACTCATAGTGACCCTAGAGGACAGAGTAGAATTATTCCCCCGAGCTTCTGACATGATCAGTCTTTATAGGAGCAGACAGCCTCATATTTCTCCCAGGGAATGGTTGGTGGGCTTGAATTGTTGACCTTGCTGTTAGCAGTCCAATGCATAGCTCACTATGCTACCAGGGCTCGTTTGGTGAACTACAGTGCAGAGTCCTAGATTAGAGAGATCCTTTTACTTCTTATCCGGTTCACCTGTGATATTTTCTTTGCTAAGTCTTGTCCAGAATGCAAAACGGTGCATTTCCTCACCTTGCACAGACAGTTTCATGCTTCCACAGAAAAAGAAACCAACTTCCACATACATATGCTTTTCTGCTCAGAATTTGTTGTCAAGAAAGCAGGACAAACGCCCGAAGGCTTTCCTTCTAAAGGCAGCAGGTTTGTAAGACTACATTAAGAAAGACAACGTGGATGATGGATTTAAGAAGAGTGAATTTTAATTGTTATTAAATGCTTGCGGGTGCCTGGCAGTTTACAAGGTGCTTTCCATGCATTATCATTTAATCTTCCTAATAAGCTTGCAACAAGTAGGTGGTATTGTTCTCGCTTTTTGGAAAAGAGACATGAAGTTTCAAGAGGCCAGATAACTTGGTACACAGCTCTGAAGTGTTGGCAGGAGGATTTTAGCACCAGGTGTGTCGGACTGCTCGACGCTGGTGTCTGATTCACGCTGTTGTTCTGAGCCCGTCTCCCAAGGGCAGGGGTTCTCTCCCCTTGTATTCATTGTTTCCACTCTTCCTTTCTACTTTCCTTGTTACTAGCTTTTCTTTCACCTATTCAGGAGAGGAGGTGCTAAAAATATAACCATTTCTAATATATGCTTGACCCTCAATGCTCATTGAAGCCTCACGCACAGCAGCTGAATGGATAAACAAAATGTGGTACAGTCATATAGTGGAATACTGCTTACTCATAAAGGAATTCTAATACATGCTCTGACATGGGTAAAGCTTGAAAACATGATGCTTAGTGAAATACATCAGACACCAAAGAACAACTATATTATCTCACTTAAATAAAATATGTAGATAGGCAAATACAAAGAAGGGATGATACAAATTGGGCTGCTAACTGCAAGGTCAGAAGTCCAAAATGACCAGCCACTCTGCAGAAGAAAGACTCTCTCCCATAGGGTCACGATAGTTGGTTGGTGGGGAAGAGCAGTTATTTCTGAAGGGGTGTTGAGTTTGTTTGGGGTGATATATAATTTCTGGAAAGGGATACCTTCAAATTTTTGAAGGTAGTGCCATATGGTAAATCCAATTAGTGAGACTAAATTAGAAACATAAAAATGTCAAATAAATAAATGAGTAAAATTGTAACATGTTAGGGAGGAAATTTAAATCTGTTTTTAGAAAAAGGCATATAGGTAGAGATCCAGAGTTCTGAAAGGGATTAAATTATTCACCTTAGAGGACCTTTAGTAAAAGAATAGAAAATTATGAATAGTTTTGGAAAAAGGCATATAGGTGGAGAGCCAGAGTTCTGAAGGGGTTAAATTATTCACCTTAGGGGACCTTTAGAAAAAGAATTCAATATTATGAATATTAAATTAGATGCCAAAATGAGTATTTAGTTAGATTGTGATAGCCACTACACTACAGAAACCTGCCTATAGATTGGAAAAAGAAATCACAACAAATTAGAACGCTAAGTACCACAACAGAAGATAACTCAGAAAAAATATATAGTTTTTGCTCATCTTTTCATGCAGAAATGTGGGGCTTTTTGTTTGTTTGTTTGTTTTGGTTTTTTGGCAGCAGGGACTTTAATCACTTCGCATGAGAGTGATTTTCTAATATCCCCTAAAGGCACAGAAAGGTAACCCAGATTACCCTCTAGTAAAATTAATTTATAGCATATCTTTTATTGGAATCAAGAAAGATTCCAACGACTAGCTTCTGGCTCTGTTTATTCTCTGATGCTCTGAGGTGTCCTCGAATGGGTTCCACCTCATAGAGACCCTATTACAACAGGAAGAAACAAGCCCAGGTCTGGCTCCACCTTCTCAAGTGTTGCTGTGTTTGAGCCATTTGCTGCAACTACTGTGTCAACCTGCCTCCTTGAGGGGCCCCTTTCCCTTCACTGACGAAGAATGATGTTTTCTCCAGAGATTGGTAACGCCCGATAACACGTTCAAAGAATATGAAATGAAGTCTTTTTGTCCTTGCTAACTGACTCTTAACTCGTTGCCATCGAGTCAATGCTGACTCGTGGCGACCCCCTGTGGGCTCCCGAAACTGTTAACTGTTTATAGGAGTAGAAAGCCCAGTCTTCCACCCTCCTAGTTGCTGGTAGTTTCGAACTGCTGAGCATGAGGATCGTGGCCCAGTGCATAGCCACTATTAAAGGGAATTCTAGGTATACTTCTTCCAAGACAGATTTGTTTGTTTTCCTGGCAGTTTGTGGTACATTCAATATTCTTTGCCAACGGTCACCGTAATTCAAAAGCATTCATTTTTTACTGGTCTTCCTTCTCCATTGTCTAGCTTTCATATGCATGTGAAGTGATTGAAAATATCTTGGTCTGGGTGAAGTTTACTGTCGCTCATCTGTACCTTTACTTTCTCAAGGTCTGTCATGAGGCCTTGTGTAGCAGATTTTCCCGATGTAATACTTCCATGGGAGTTAACTGTGGATGACTTCAGTCTTTTCTCTGATTGTCATAATGTTGCTTATTGGTCCAGTTGTGGGATCTTTGGTTTTCTTAACAAGGAGTTGAAATTCCTACTGACGACTGAGGTCTTTGATTTTTCCCAGTACGTGCTTCAAGTCTTTATTTTCAGCAAGCAGTTGTATGATCTGCATATCGCAGGCTGTTAAGGAATCTTCCTTCATCCTGGATGACTAGTTCTTCTTCACACAGACTTAATCCACACAGCAAATCTGAGATGATTTGCTCAGCATGCAGATTGTACAAGTATGATGAGAAGATACAACCCTGACACACACCTTTTATGATTTTAAACCATGCGGTATCCTCTTCTCTTTGAATGAGTGCCTGTTGGTGTGGGTACAGGCATAATAAAATGTTCTGGAATTTCCTTTTATGGGATTGCTATCTATAACTTTTTTATGATTCAAAGTCTAATATGTTTGCAAAGTCAATAAAATACAAGTCAACATCTTTCTGGTGTTCTGTTTCCAGTCAAGATCCACCTGACATCAGCAATTTATTCTGCATCTGGCTTGAATTTCCTGCAGTTCTCTGTCGGTATAACTGAATCGTGTTCAACAAAATTCTACTTGCTCATGATATTAATGATATTGTCCAATGATTTCCCATCATTCATCTTTTATTTTATTGTACTGTGATGCTGGAAACTATGCCTAGTAAGGTAGTCCCTGAATTACAGTATCCAACTTATGGACAGCCTATAGTTATGAGGCAACTCTGTTGTGATAAGTTTGTTGTGCAAACTGGGCCAATAGGAACACGTGGGTGGAATTTAATCAGATGGTGGCAGCTTGATTGGAGGATGACCAAAATAAATAAAGACAACCAGTATCCCATCTCCCTCCTGCTCCATGGTGATGGGACCAACATGCTGCTACTTTAGCTAGTTCTCTGCCTCAACCTGCATGCTACACTACCTGTGGACCAAGCCAACCCATGAATCATGTTGCTAGAGCTTGAAGCTCCTTTGAGACCTGCTTTGCCACACTGCTAGTACTTCCATTGCTTGAGCTTGAGGCTTGAGGCTGGTGGATCCTGTCGCTGTGCTTGAGTTTGAGATCCCATCAGGCCCTGCTTTGCTAAGCTCCCGAGGTACTGATGATTGCTGTCCCACCCTGCTGTCTGCCCCCTATGGGCAGACTCTGCCTGCCTTGCCTGAGGGAAGACTCCTCTATCTGCTTCCTTGATCTTGGACCCAGGAGCCCATGT
>NW_022111320.1:45372873-45385285 GCF_000313985.2 Echinops telfairi
ACACACACACACACGCGCGCGCGCATGTGAGCAAGAGCATGTCACAGCCCTTAAAAACTACACAGTGGAGAAATCTGTAATGGCACTAAACAGAGTCTTTAGAATTCATTAAGATGTAATCGAGCGTTTGCAAAGTCATTTGTTATTTGTAATTACATTGGAATCACTATAACTTGTCTATGACTCTGAGGGGCAAACAATTCTTCTGCGGAATTTTGCTCATTCGTAATATATTCAAATGCCCAACTTTGTCAGGAATGTCTTCTTTTTAGAAGCTCTCACGGATTACTCTCTATTGCTTCTACCCATGAATATTGCACACTGGGTTGCTAACGTCAATGTCTTGTTCATGGGGGGAAGGTGAGGCTTTCTGTTCCATAAAGATTTCTCTCTCTGCCATTGAGTCCATGCTGACTCAGAATGACCCTGCAGAATGACCCTGTAGGACAGAGTAGAACTGCCTCCTGCGGGTTTCTGAGACGACAGTTCTTTACAAGAGTAGAAACTATCATCTTTCTTCCCCAGAGCAGCTGGTGTGTTCGAACTGTGGACTTTGTGGGTAGTAGCTCAATGGGCAACCACGACACCACCATAAAGAGCCACTGCTGCATGATGGTACATAGTTGTTGGGTACACTTGAATACCTTTTCAATTGATGCTAACCCATATGGCAGGGTAGAACTACCCCATAGGATTTTCTTGTCTTTGATCTTTAGGGAGAAGAGCGCTGGGGGTACAGGGATTAAGTGCTCAGCTGTTAATGAAAAGGTTAGCAGTTCAAATCCACCAGCTGCTCTGTAGGAGAAAGATGTGGCCGTCTGTTCTGTAAAGATGCTCAAACAGCCTTGGAAATCATCTGGGGCAGTCCTGCTTTGTCCCATAGTCCGAACACACACAGTGACCTTGGATTTGGTTTGGAAATCTTTCTGGGAACAGATAACTGGCCTTTCTTCCTGGAAGTTGCTGGGAGGGTTCAGATCACCTACTTACCAGCCAGGTGCTTCAGGGTTGCACTACCTTCGATATAAAAGGTCTTTATAATTGTGTCCTATGATGAAAACCCAATGATAATATTTGCCACCAAACTAACACTTGGACTCTATATATATCTCAGAACGAATAAGGCAGATTATAGGAATATTGTAGCCTAAGGTGAGTGAAAATTACACAATCAAATGCTTCAAGTGATGGAAATCATGTAAATAGTGTTGAACTCAATTTTGAGTCAGAAATTATTCCTTTGCCCGATCCCTAAAGCGACAGCTGTACGATGTATTTCAAAAAGACTTTCGTTTCATTGCCTCTGTAACTCTCTCCCACTGAGGAATACATTGTTTCAAGAGAGTGGCATTTTCTATTTATTCTGAACGGTTTATCCACCACACCCCTAGTTCTTTCATCTAACTAGCTCTGCAGAAGCCTGCTAGCCTTCTGGCATAGACCCAGTACATTGTGACGCCTAACAGCCTGTCCCAAAGGGCTTCCAAGACTGATCGCCACGTCTGTCTCCCTGGGAGCACTTAGGAGATGTTCTGCTTACCTTTGGATTTGCATCCAGAATGTTTGTTTGTTTGTTTGTTTGTTTTTGCACCAGCATGGTTCTTTTAAAATCATAATACATGCACCTGCCCAAAGAAGCCTTGTTCCACAGGAATTACCACTGCTTTGTCCTCTAGGTTTTGTTCATATTATTCTAGCATACCATAGATACACAGACAGGCAGCCGACAGTTACCCATAAGTGAGGTGTAGCGTCTTTCTGATCACACTACCCTTTCTCCCGGTCTTTTAAAATACACCTTTTAAGATGATCTTAAAGGATTTCTTCAACGGTGAAGACCCACCTGTAAGACCGAAGAACTCTAGAGGAGGTTTAAGATACTGACATACACTGTCACTTTGTTCTCTAGAGCCGAGGACTAGTCACACAATCTAAATATTATTTGATAAAGGTTTTATACTTCTTGGAAATCAGTCCTCCAACTTTCAGGTATGCTAGGGTCACCTGGAAGATTAGGTGAAACACAGACTGCCTCCCAGGTGTGCAGAGTAGAACTCTCTGGGGTTTTCAAAGTTTGATCGTTGGGAAACAGATCAACAGACTTTACTGCTGAGGTGCTTCTGGGTGGGTTTGAACCAGTAACTTTCAGTTAGTTTAACACGGAACCGTTTGTCCATCTACCATGGACACTTGGGCCCATTCATTTATTGAGTCTGGGGTAACCAAAAACAAGCAAGCGAACAAAACAAATGAAAAAAAAAACCTCACTGCCATCGATCCCATTCTGACTCATTCTGACAAGAACTGTCCCTGTGAGTTTCCAAGACTAACTTTGTGCCAAAGTAGACAGCCACGCCTTTCCCCTTCAGTGTGCCTGGTGCTTTCGAACTGCTTATCTTGCAGTTAGTGGTCCAACGCATAATCTAGTACGCCTGCCTGAGAATTTTCATTTCTAAGAAGTTCCCAGGTGGTAGGAGCCACATTCTTTGAGGACCACGGATATAGATCATTCCATGATGCTAACTGCAAGGTCAGCAGTTTGAAACCACCAGCAGCTCCGAGGGAGGAAGACGGAACTTTCTACTCCCCTAAAGAGTTACAGTCTTGGAAACCCACAGGGGCGCTTCTACCGTGTCCTGTAAAGGTTGCTAAGAATCGGTATTGACTCGATGGCAGTAGGCTGGGTTGGGTTTTATGGTGCGTATTTTCAAAATCAAAGTTGACAGAGGTTGCCCTGCCTCTTCAGAAATAGTCGTTGTACTCTGAAGAGGAAAAGTCATTGTTGAAGCTGGGGTGGGGGAGGGGATAGTGGTAATGACTGGGAGCTTGGCTGCTTCTTCATTGCCCATTTGCCACGCATTACATAATATTTATCAGGAATGCAAGAAATCATTAAGTTATGCCTTGGCCATATAATTAAACTGATGTGGCAACTGAGAATTTTAATGATCGGTTTAAATGGTGGAATCATAATTTTTTAGAAAAAGCGTGCTAGTTGTGATGCTCTCCCTACTATCCGAAATCATTATGAGGGCTTAGCATGAAAGAGAAAATCTCTCAATTTCCCCCTTGCCTCTACTCTGGTTTCGTATGCAAATAGAAAGACACGGAGCACAGGGGGAAAAAATCTAACCACTTTCAAAATTAAATCAGTATTCCTAATACTGCTCAGTGGCTTTTAGAATCCCTAGCACATGTGTTTAATATGCATTTTGTTGATTTTTCAATAGAGTGTGTTAATGAACACGTTGCCATTACCGACTGAGTAATCTCTCTAAGATGTCAGACTGATTGTTTACCCATAAGATTACACTCCTGTGTGAGCAGTACCTTTCGGCTCTGAGGGGAGCAAATCAAGGGATTCTAGAACTGCTTTTGCTTGGTGTATGATTTCCCCAGTGGTGGCATCTGAAGGTTAAATAAGTACAGGCCAATAAAGACAGTGACCAAAGAGGTTTTAAAACAAGCCCTATTAAGTCATATTTGAATGCCATCAAATGGGATCTGGGCTGGAACCTTAGGATTAGGCAGGAGCCCTTGTCTCCATCCAGGCTGCAGAAGCCTCACTAAGATGAGAAAGGCCAGCACTGAACACACAATGACCAGCTCAGAAGGTAACTCTGTAAATAGCTTTGTTTCCCATGTAATGTCTAAATAGGTATTGTGGGCACCTTTAAAGGGGATTGAAACCAAGACAGATATTTGAATCATGGTTTTGACATTAAATTATAAAGAATCCTTGCACCAGGACCTTCGTCAGCTATAAGAAGCAATTAACAAGACCTAGTCTGCTCACCTCATAAGTTGTCATGAGGATTCAAGTTAATGATGTACATGGAAATGCTATGTCAACTGAAAGGCCCTAAACAAATGTGTAGTTGGGAGGGGTGTTTGAGGGGGGGGATTACTCAGTGAAAATTGATTTTCATTTCCTTAAAAGTAATTTAAATTCTTTAACCAAATGCACAACATTGGCAGCTTTGCCTTTCTGAGCACTTCCCAGAGTTAACGTGAACCATCTGATCGTTTGAACTTGGAAAGAGTGCAGGGAGGTTCCAAACCCAGGTTTTTGGAAGAGCCTGCTCTAAGCCAGGAAATGGGAATCAATAGAAATACAGACTCCAAAATCATAAGTGTCTTGGTCAGAAGACAAAAAATGACCACACTTCGGAGAGATGTAAACTAAATTTCATTTGAATAATTTATTAATACATTCTATCATGAACTATTTGAAAAATTAAAAACAAAACCCCCCCAAAACAGGTGTCTGGGCATATACCTGTGAAGAAAACAAAGTCTCACTGTTTTTCCTTTTTTAAAAAAACAAACCAAAAAACTTGCTATTTTTTTGAGAATGAAATAGTTATATAACTCCCAATATGGTAATAAGAAAATGTTCCCGATATGGTAATGAAAAAACTTGTCAATAGTTTCTGAAGTAAGTATGCAAGTTTTTTATTCACATTCTAAGATGGCAATCACTTAAGTTGTTCAGTATTTTTGACTTACATCTTATTCTATAACTTCTCATTGATTAATATTCCCACTGAGATTTTAAGTCATTGACTTAACATTTTGTAATTTGCATAAATTAATTACAGCATGTCAGATTGGATTGAATTCTTGCCCCTTTTAGGTTGCTGTTGCATATGACTGAAAGTGGATTTCAGTTCCAATCAAGCCCATTTGGCGGAGAATCCAAAGAGCTCTGCCGGCTGTCATCTTTGTGAGAGCAGATCACCAGCCTCTCTCTAACCGTCCTAACAGCCAGGTTCCTTTTCAGAAGCAGCCAAAGCATCAGCCAATTGATATTTCAACCCATCTACCCAAAGTAAACCAAATTTTCTCTCATTTAACACTTGATCAATGAGTGTGCTTCGAGCTACAAGTGACAGAAGATGCCACGTGTCCTCACACTAAGGGAAGTCTAGCACAGTGATGTCAGCAGGAGAGTAGAGTGTGTGTGTGTGTGTGTGTGTGTGTGTGTGTGTGTGTGAGAGTGCAGGCTGCCTTGGTGACACTGTCAGAGGGAGGGACATCAAATGGCTGTTCATGAAACTTTAGTGCAGTGTTGTCATTTTTAATAAAAATATACCTACAGCTTTATTTTTAACAAAATTATGCTTATAGTTAATTATCATGGAGACATTTTGTATTTATAGGTCGACAAGGCTAAAGACTCTATGCCAATTTACTTTTTGAAGTTTCCAATGTGGGTTATATGTTGGGCTGCTAACCGCAAGCTGAGCTGTTTGAAACCACCAGCTGCTCCGTGGGAGAAAGAGGAGGCTTCCTACTCTGATGAAGACTACAGACTCAAAAACCCACAGGGGCAGTTCTACTGTGACCTACAGAGTCGCTGTGAGTCAGAACTAGCTTGATAGCAGTGAGTTTGAGTTTGGAATGTGCTGTCATTGTGCGAGTCAGCGCTGTCATGATGATCCAACTATAAGGATGCTTTAAATCTCATGATTTCATCTGCACGCCCTGTTTTAATGGAAAGATGCCATTTTACTTTGGCCAGCTGTTTTGGTCACTACAATGGCCATGCACTTCATGGCCATTTGTAACATGTGACATACAAAGCTTACTAAAGATTCTGTATGGGCTGGTATGGGAGGAGGTCCATGGCAGGGAGGAGACACCATGAGCTAGTCACTGAGAGATACCAACCGAGCACTGGGTCAGTGGCAGCAGAGACTCCGGGACTGGTTGCAGAGTTAGCAAGTGTAATTAGTGTAGATTCTTGAAGGACTTAGCTGCCTTCCAGGGCTGCTTTGCCGGCCCTGGCGTGGGTTTGTTCCCTGGAAGGGGAAAGAAAGGGCTGCGGGGTTTCCAAGCGCTCAGGGTCATCTGGAAGGGGCTTGTTAAACACAGGTTGTGGGCAGTCAGTCACACCCAGGATTCCTGGTTTAGCAGGTGGTCTGGGTGGCGGTTGTAGTTAGGTGCCATCGAGTCAGTTCGGACCCGTAGCGACCTTACGCACAAGAGAACAAAACCCTGCCCGGTCCTGCGCCACCCTCCCCATTGCCCCTCTGCTTGAGCCCATTCTTGCAGCCCTGGGGTCCGTCCACCTCCCTTAGGGGCCTTCCTCTTTTTCCCTGTCTTCTAATTTACCAAGCATGATGTCTTTCTCCAGGGATCGGGCTCTCCTGACAATATGTCCAAAGTATGCGAAAGGAAGCCTCGTCTGGGGAAGGCCTAAAATGGGCTTTGCTCATAAATGTCCAGGCTCTGCTGCAGATCCTGAAGTCACACTGTGAAAGATAACGAGGCTAATGATTCTGAAGGCGAAGGGGCGCTTGAAAAACCATTCAAAATGTTCATTGCACGATCGACTTTTCTGAGGGGGGAGATGACAGCGTTCTCTTAACTCCTCTCCTAAGGCCTGGGGCTGTTCCTACTTTATCGGCCTTCTGGTTCAATGTCCTGTACAGGACCAGTGGACACTGAGACTGCCCCAGTCTTCCCGGCAGCTGAGAGAGCAGTCTTTTAGAAAATGGCTTTGCATCCAGCTGTTTGAATTGGAGGACGTTTGGACAAGTGCCAGCCCTAAGTTGGCACGTAATCTTATTTTTTTTCTTGACTCTTGGAAAGCTTTCCATGTGCCTTATTTTCAGAACCCCATTTTCCCAATTATTCTGCAGGATGGAGTCAATTACTTAATAGGGCCCTTCCAATCATAATCTCTTTTGTGATGTGCTGTAAACCCAGCCTGAGTGCCCGTGGGGATAAGCCCACGGTGGAGGGAGTTCTCTGTTACAGGATTAAGGTGGGCTGTATCCCTAGTCCCTACCCTGCCCTTGGGACGTTGGTCTGTCGAAAGAAAAACCACACTGCTATCAAAGCCTTCGGTTTGGTGACCATGGAGTCCTGACTGAGCATAGGTAGAAGCAGATTGACTTGCAGATATGTTTGGCTCTGGGCTCTGGTTCTGCAATTGGCTTGCCTCTGCCTGACCTTTGGATTGGGGACTGAACAGCTCCCGCGAGCGCGAGAGACATTTCCTTCCCGTTCTGTGAGTTTCTGTGAGGCATTGCAGGGGGGTTGCAGAATCCAAGGGCGCGAGGGCATATACTCCAGGAGATTCATTGGAATAACATTTTGGAAAAGTTGGACAATTGGGATACCTTTAAAATCTCCAACTCCTTAAGACTAGTCTGGCATTAATTCTTTTAAAAGAAATGATTACCATACCCTGGATATGGCATATTTGTAAAAATTAGATTACTCTGACATCATCGGATCGAAGTGTACGTAGAGAAGCGCTGGTGTTGTTGTGGGTTGCTTGGGCTGCTCACTGCAAGGTCAGCAGTTTGAAACCACCCCTCTCTCCTTGGGAGAAAGATGAGGCTTTCTACTCCTGTAAAGAGTTAGCGTCTTGGAAGTCCACAGGGGCCGTTCTAGTCTCTCCTGTAAGGCCACCAGGAGTCAGAATCGACTCAGCAATGAGGGAAGCATGCGCGTGACACTTTATTTATTTCAAATGAATTTTCTGTTGTGAATTAGGTGTGTGTGTGTTGGGGGTTACTTGTCAAACCATTATTAACTTTGCATTCAACAATTCAAAGCACTCATCAACCTTTATGTCCGATCCTACCCCGCTCTGCCCCCACCCTTTGATTTCTCGTTTCCTTCTCAGGAGCCTTCAGTTTCCCTCTCACCCAAGTCAATACTTGTCCGCCTTCTAGTCTGTTGCTTCATCTTCCCACCCTTTCCCCCTCCTTCCCTTGGGAACCTCCAAAGCCTGTTCCCTTTGGTAAGCACGGCCTTTTTCCAAACGAGGACAGCAAAAATTCAGTCACCTGAAGTCATGTGGTTAATGCCTCTCATTTTTCTACCTGCTCGTTAGTTGCAGCGATGCAGATCTTGACCCAGAGGTTTAGCAATTGGCTTGCGTAGCAGAAACTCCTTCCTGCCAAATTGCAGCTTCCTCTTTGATAGCCTCTGTCTTGCCGACTATCTTGCCAGATTGTCACACCCTGTCTTTATCACCTGCCTTCCAAATCCATCTCTCTGGCCCGGGTTCCGTAATCTGCTCCCAGGCAGTAACGGTCTTTCTGCAGCCTTGTCCAGGGTCTACTCCAGGATCCTCATAAAGCCTTGGGTGGTTTCTGTGGTGTGCAGCTCCCTAACTTATTACCACAACGGCATCTTTGCGCCATTTGGTTTTCCTCATTTGTTTTCACAACAGGAAGCACAGTGGAGACACAGGATCTCTGCAGGGAGCCGAGAAGGACGTGGGGCAAGTTCAGGCAAAGATGCAAGCCTTGCAAAACAAACCGAAAAAAAGACTTCTAGAACACAGTGGTATAAAAACCATCTCAGTGCAAAATACACCATCTGGGAAGTCGGAGGAAATGCAATCTCTCCCTTTGAAGCTCTCGCGGGCCTTGGCGTGCAGCACAGTAGAGACTGGGGCACTTCTGATGGGAAATTGAGGAAGCCGAGGCTGGGCTACAGACTTGGCATGGGCTCTGATGTGGGGCCTGCATGCAGCATGATAGGCAACCTTTCTCACCGCGTCAACGTTTGTGACAACCAAGCTACCGGCAAAGCTTTCAAGCTGATAAGACACTGGTCATTGGCAATTTATCTAACTTGGGGATCCAAAGGCCTGTTGCTTATGCCTAGCCTCTTAGCTGCCCTGTCTAGGAATTAAGAGTGGTTCCTTGATCCCTAAAGTAATAGGATAAGGCCTATCCTGGAAATGAGAGCACTTTCAGGTTTGACAGGCACTGAAAAACCCCCAGTCCAGGCTCCATTGCGGTGTCCCAGGCGTGTGGAAGCTCCCACGTCAACGCGCTTATCTTTTCATTTCACACAGTTCAATGGGCTCAAATTCTGCGGGTATAATTTCATCCGCTCTGGGAAGTGCTTAATCTTTAACCCCTCTTCCAATGATTAGAACCTAGTCTTGTTTAGATCGCGTTCTCTACCCTAACCTTGTGTGGGTTCAGAGAGGTAGGTGCATTTTCAAAACCCTTTACCTTTTCTCTAGGAGTCCCAGAGTGCAGTGCCCTACGTGAATACTCATCTGTTAGCCAGAACGTGAGAGATTTGAGTCTTTGTAGAGGCACCTGGGGAGAAAGGCCTGGTCCTGCTTCAGAACAATCAGCTTGTGAAGGCCCACGGAGCACACTTCCACTGTGACACACACAGGGTCACCGTGAGTAGGAACTGACTCAGTGGCAGATGGCTTTTTAAACTTCTCTCCGCTTTACAAGAAAGAAGAAGAAACTCAGGTTTAAGTTGAGTGTAGGAAGCAAGCAGAAAAGCGGTACGTGGGATTGTAGTTTATTTACTCGACAATAAATATTGATGATGAGTGTGTTTGTAGATTGGGAGGAAGACAGAACTTTTGTTAGATTCCTCGGGTGGTTAAGACCTCAGTCCTGGTAAGAGTGGTGATACTGGAGGGAAGGTGGGGTAGAAAGGGGGAACGGATTACAAGGATCTACATATACCCCCCTGGCTGGGGGATGGACAACAGAAAAGTGAGTGAAGGGAGACGTCAGACAGTGTAAGATATGACAAAATAATAATAATCTATAAATTATCAAGGGTTTGTGAAGGAGAGGGGGCGGGGAGAGGGGTAAAAATGAGGAGCTGATACCAAGGGCTCAAGTAGAAAGCCAATGTTTTGAGAATGATGATGGCAACAAATGTACAAATGTGCTTGACACGATGGATGGATGGATTGTGGTAAGAGTTTTATGAGCCCCCAGTAAAATTATTTTTTAAAATGTTTTGAGGATGATGATGGCAACAAATGTACAAATGTACTTGACCCAATATGTATGGATTGCGATAAAAGTTGCATGAGCCCCGGATAAATTGATTTTTAAAAAATAAACACAAAAATAAGGGTACACTTGAAATTTCTCAGATACCTTGTGCTTGTCTTCCACAAGTGTTTCATGTTTAGAATGCTAGCAAAGGTCGGAGAGGCCCTGGATTTCATGAACTGATAAATGTCATTGAAAATGTGTGGATCTATGTGCCACTGCCCTTGAGTTGTTTCTGACTGATCACTGTCGGGTAGAGTAGAGCTGCTCTTTGGGTGTCTGAGACTAAATTTTTATGGGAGCAAATAGCCTCATCTTTCTCCCAAGTTATGGCTGGTGGGTTTGAGCCATTGACCTTGAGGGTAGCATAGCTCAGATTTGAACCCATTCTGATTTTTATTCTTTCTCCCACGTTTGCTCTAGCACACCTAAAATATGCAACCAAATAATTTTCTAATAGAAAATCTGGCAGGTACTCTTTAAGATACTCATTTCATGTGACACTTTGTTTTTCTTTTTTAACAGTTTCATTGGCATTTAATCCACACATCACACAATTCAATAGTTCAATCACATCAAGAGGAGTTGTACAGTCATCACCACAATCAATTTTAGGGAAGACACCCCCCCTTAACTCACCTTTAAAATGAGTTGAGTAATCACCATCAGTTCTAGAGCAGGCTCCCTCCCGGTCCCACATACATTGTTTGCTCCCCAAACCCCCTCACCCTCCCATCTCCCACCCCACCCTTACCTCCCCTGCAAACCCTTGCATCAGTTCTTATTTCTGTGTCTACTCCTTCTGTGCTTCGCAGACTGGGGAAGACCACAGAAACAAAGTGGTAAGGATAAAATAATAATAACAGAGATAAAAATACAAATAGATAGAAAGACCACCATGGATATTTAAAAGGCCAGGGAATAATTGCACTTTAGAAGGTCACTCATGCGCTTTGAAGACCCCAGTCACTACTTACTGGGGATGTACAGCATTGTTTTTGTGGACTGTGTCATGCCAACTGACTCTGGTGTCCTCTGAGATTATGGTACCAATTCCGCAGGTCCACTGACTCATTCCCTCACATATTGGAGTATGTCTGAGAAGTTCTCATACTGGTGTCCCTTGTTTGCCTCATCGTATTCATGGAAATATTTGCAGCAAAAGTCTACACACATATCCTCTGTCAAATCTTCATATATTTGTGGGTATACGCTCACTCTCCCTTTTTTATTTTTTGGAATCATTTTATTGGGTTTTTTTTACAAATCTTATAACAATCCATCATTCGATAGTATTAAGCACACTTGTACATATGTTACCATGAACATTTCCAAAACGATTTCTTTCTACTTGACATTTCTTATATGTCTGATTTCTCCAACTGTGACACTTAAAATGTCCTTTATTTTATAAGGAGAAACACATTTCTGGTTTTCTATTGAAGTAGGCTAGCTCATCAAAATATAGATAAGCTAGTTTTAAAATGTCCAATTAAAAAAAAACCCAACACAACTTTTTATAGCAACTTGATGACATTTCTTAACTATTAACCCTTGGCATTTAAAACAAAGTTGAAACAGCCTTTAAAAGAAGAGAGAGGGAAACACTTTAAAATAACTTTTCCCTAGCGAGTTTTTAAATCTTTATGGGTTTATATATGTTGGCTATTAAATTTGATATTGAAAAAAGGATGCCTCATGCCCTTTGTGGGATGAGGCACAGTGTAACTAAAATTAGAACGGCAGTCTTCATCAATCTTATCCACGGGTGATTTCCTTCCCCCAACCAGAGAGGCTTGTCAGTGGTTTCCTATATTACTCAAATGTGACTCCTGTCTGCGGATGTCTTCAATTTTGAAAGTTAAATATTCAGGCCTCAAGGAGAGTAGAAAGTACTTAGAATACTGATTTCTAAGGAAGTGACCCTAGAAAACACTCAGTCGAAATTTAACAACTAACGCCAATATATACACAAGGCTAAACTCTATGTGAATTGACTTTTCCAGTCCTCAGAGCCCCGTGCCTGAGGGGGCTGCTGTCTGCAACATCAGCATTTCAAAACCGCCCATGGATGGGAGAGAAGGGGAAGAGGCTTTCTGTTCCTGTAGAGAGCTGGTCTTACAAACCCACAGGACGGTTCTACTTGGTCCTCTAGGGTCGCTATGGCTTGGAATTAACTCCATGGAAGTTAAGTTTGGTTTGGTGGAATGTGCTGTGGTCAGAGCGGTCATTAGTCCCCAATTACAAACGAACTCTTCCAATCACGTGATTTCATGGGCATGCGCCATTATAAAGTTGTCATTTTCATTTTACTCGTCCTGTATATTACTCTTTAGAGGAGCCCTGGTGACGTAGTGGTTAAGAGTCTGGCTGCAAAGTACAAGGTCAACCGTTCACCACCAGTCCCTCCATCGGAGACAGAGGGGGTTTCTACCCGCCCTATAGGGTGACTATGAACCCACATCGACTCCAGTGAATTTGTTTTTGGTTTATATGTTACTGCTGTCATTACATTTACTGATCACCAGAATAAAGGTTTACAAGTCACACTAGTATAAAAAATATCCAATCATCTGGTATGGGAGGAGGTCCTTGGGAAGGCGGGAGGGGCACTTTGAGTTACC
>NW_022111320.1:45386236-45387782 GCF_000313985.2 Echinops telfairi
ACTAATACATACTGATACAAGCATTCCATATTGTTCTGGCTCGAGTCGTTGGGAAAAGCTAACTTTCACATCCCAAATGCATGCATATACATAACACGTGCTCTCTTTCATGTACAAAGGAAGTTAAAACCATCGGTACTGCCGATTCCTGGTTTGGAGGGGGAGGTGTTCAGGCCCAGGATGGGTTTCTCCAGAGAGACGTTGCTGAGCCTCAAGGATTAGCTCAATGTTTGCACCCTCAAGGTTCTTTTCTGTTCCATGTAGGAAGTTGTGAGATGAGAGTGGATTAAAAATGACCTATGCAACAATTCTCCTGGATAAAGCTGGTGCTACCCAGGTTTTTCCTTGTTTGGGGCTTAGCATGAAGAGCAATGGCTTTCGATTTGTTGTTGTAGTCATTTGGTCCATTCTGACTCACGGTGAGCTTTTGAATAGAACCATGCTCTGTAGGCTTTTTTATTTCGTTTTTTTTTTTTTTTTTTGAAGCATATTGAGCCAGGTGGGGAGGGTGATGCTTCAAAAATTTGTGGAAAAACTCTATTCTCTTTTAATAGAATTAAGTGTACATGAACTTTTTGAAGCCCCATAGTATTGCTAAGTTGGTCTATTGAGGTGCCTGGGCAGGGGAGGGGGAGGCCACACTGGAAACCTGTTGACTTATTTATGCCACTCAAAGACTACGATGCCCAATGTGATGTTAAGTGAATTTTGACTCCTATTGGCCCATATGACTGAGCAAAACATCCTTACAAGGCTTTGCAGGTTGGGGTCCGTATGGGCTCATATTGCCAGGCCTTTTTCCTGAAGAGTAACGGAGAAAGGGAAATTCCTGTGTAAGCTACTCTAGGAATAAATTTGGAGCTGGAAATCGTTAAGGGTGCTAATGACGAGCTCAGTGCCAATGTGGTCTCAAAGCACACAATCCATCATTCTGGAAAGTTTGGGCCAGCATTATGGGTTCATGCTGATGGTTCCTGTCATCAGGCAAGATTTATCTTTGCCTCGTCTTTGTCATACTTAAGACATGAGTCTCTGGTGGCACAGTGGTTGTTGGGCTGCTAACTACACGGTCAGCAATTTAAGACCACCAGTCTCTCCAAGGGAGAAAGACTAGACTTTCTCCTGTGAAGTCTTGGAAACCAACGAGGGGCGTTCTTTTCCCCATAGGGTTGCTTTGATTTGGAATCCACTGAGTGGTAGTGAGAAAGAAAAAATATATATATATATTCTGAGAAGTTATCTCAGATAAAATTTTGGAGCCAAGTAAGTCATTCCACTAGTGAATTCTGTACCATAAAATTACTATCTAATATTGGAAAAGGCATTCATTTCAAATAGCGTTCATATCCTGTCCATTGCTTATCTGAAATGTTGCTTTATGTTTTTAATATAGTGCTGTGGAGTGAAAGACCCATAAACATGCTAAGTAATGAGTACATAGTGGTTACAACACTGAAGAGGTACCCTGCTTTCCCTGAAAGACATCCCCCGAAAATAAGGCCTCCCTGAAAATAAGGGTTTGGATTGTTATGATTATGTTCCAGAA
>NW_022111320.1:45388051-45389318 GCF_000313985.2 Echinops telfairi
GGGAAACAGGGTAGCACATTTATTCTCATACACATCACAGGCTGAACACAACCCTCTGAGCAGACACAAAATCAGGAAGCAAATTGCAGCAGGTAGGGTAGGCTTCTACAACAAGAAACCTATTTTTATGCCCTGACTTTTGAAATGGAGAAGTGACCTTGCTGAATACAAGCTCATTATTTTGTAAGAGAAAAGTAAATCTAGAAAGCTATCCAGGATTTTTGATTCTGGACTAGTTCAGCTATTCAGATCAAACAGAGAAGCGGGTGATTGGTTTTTCTGTTGAAGGTGCATTTTGGGTTATGTGGCAAGGCCGGAGAACGGGGCGGGTTTCTAATAAGTATAAGCGTCGGTGGAGAGAGACCTCTGGCATATTCAGGGCTTTTCCTTGTGGATTTCCGAGAATTCTTGGAAGGCTGAGCGTGAGCTCACTAGGTAAAGCCCTGCCCTCTAGTGGGTATGTGTGTGAGGGGACTTGGGTTCAAGGGCTCTCCAGCGCTAGTGTACCTAGGCTTGTGACAACCACTCGTCCAGCACAAACACTTATTAGGGGTTTGGGTGAAGTGCAAGGTCCCCGTAGCCAGTCACGCAGCCAGTGATCTTAGAGAATAATGCCGTCCTTAGCCGCCGATCAGGCTTCTCCAGTCCCATAGACTTGAATGGAAAACATCTCCCCCCCCAGCCCTGGGGTGGGGTGGGAATCCTCACCTCTCTTTACAAGGAGGCTCTAAAGCAGTCCCTTTACCTAATTAGGATTTTAGATGGACGCCTCACGAAGAGCTGCTTCTACCAAAACAAAAACAAAAAAAGATAAAGATCAGGGTTTGCAGTTTTCTAGGGTGCGAGGAGGCCCAGGGGACAGTTCGTGGTGGCCTCTACCCCCACCCTCCGGGCGCAGCAAGAAGGCAGGCGCCTCTCCGAGCTTGCCCTTTCCTCTGGTGGTCCTTGCGACGTCTGCAGAGATTGTGACGGTTCCCCGACGGGAGGGGCTTCCCCAGTCGCCTCTGTGGCGGGCGCTCAAAGGCCTCTCGACGGCGGCCATGACTGTTCACCCCGACTCCGGTGCGGGGGGTAGGCAGAAGCCGGGCCCTCGCGCTCAGCGGGTGCGTATGAAGCAGCAGGGGTCAGCGAGGCGCTGCGCCCGGGCCGTGCAAAGTTGGCACGTGCAGTCCGCGTCTCAAACAACCCCGCGGCTTCGCGCCTAAGCAGCGCCAGTTCGGGGCCAGCCGCCCGGCGCCCTTCTCACTTCCGCTGCACCGGCCGGGGC
>NW_022111320.1:45389486-45409222 GCF_000313985.2 Echinops telfairi
GCCGGCCGAGCGGAGCGTGACGGGCCCCGTTTCCTCCTCTCCCTTCCCCTCCCCGCCCGGCTGCTCCTCCCTCGAGCCTTCCACCTGGGAGCGGGCACCCGAGTGGCACCGCCGCCCCGCCACCCGCTCCTCTTCGCTTTAGGCGCGCGGGGCGCCCCCACGAGCCCCGCGGGTAAGTCCCCGCAGCCTCGAGAAGGGGGCCGGGACTTTGGGGGAGCACTGGGATGATCTCCTTCCCCTCGCCACCCCCCACCCCCCATTAACAGAAACTTCCAGATCCTGAGGGAAGGGGGCGCCCGGGGATGCCCTGGCGGGCGGGGGTGGGGTGCGTTTCCAGGGCGCCGCCCCGCGGGCGGGAGCCGGGAGCGCGGCCGGCGGCCGAGGGGGCGGGCGCAGGACCTGGGGGCCCCCAAAGTGACAGCGGGGCGGGGGTCTCGCTCCTCTCCTTCACTCCAGCGCCGCTTCTCCTGGTTTCTCTTGCAGATGCCGCTGCTGGGGGTGGTGGGAGCAGCCGTGGGATGCGTGGCCGGGAGCGGGGGTGACAGCCTGGGATTCCGGGGGCCTCTCTTCCTTGTCCTCACGCCCCTCTTTCCAGTGTGGCCGCGGCTGACACTAAAGACTTTGTAGCCATCAACCCAAGTGCAGTTTCGATGGAAAATGAAGGTAAAGGCCCCTGGAAAACGGGTTGCAACCCAGAGTTGAGGGTGTGGTGGTTTTGCTTTTAAGTTACCTTTTTTCCCCACCTTGTTTTCGCGATTTTCCCCCTCTGCATATGAAGTGGCTGTGAATTTGCCTTCTCTGGCTATGTAGCTTTTATTTTGGTTACATGGGGGATTAAGGTACCTTGGGTGGCTGGCTTGAATATGCTTTGCTAAGAAATTCATGCTTTCTTTAGCTTCGGGAAAGGAGGGGAAGTTTTCTTTTCTGATAGCATCTATGCTGATTTCAATTGGAATTTGAAAGAAATCACGGGGGGAGCAGTGGTGATTGCGAGGGGGGAGATAAGTAAGGGGGATGGACCTGCTTCTCTTTATGTGTATTTGCATAGGTATGTGACCAGATTCATTTATAAGAAAACGTTGTTGTTTTTTGTTTCTTTCATGATCTTCAGCTTTGTTGGTAGAAATACCAGCTACATAATTGGCTTTCGTTTCACAAAAAATCTGTTCTCACATAGATGCACGCACAGGCACTCAAAACCTACCCTGAATTTAATGCAATATGATGAGCTATTTCCTTTCTTAAAGTTCCGCCCTGTTTTAAAACACAATGTAAGAGGTTGACAGTGGAACCTGTTTGCCCACCCACTGTACATGGTAGACACATTAGATTATCATTCCATGTTACCTGATTCATTTGTCTTAATTAAAATATAATTTATTTTTCATATGCAGTTCTGGTTATTTTTTAAAAGAATAAATTACACCCCACCCCATTCCCCCCACCCGTCACACTAATCTTCTTGTGTGTGATAATTTATTATTTTTTTAAATCATTGGGCTGCAAGATGCTATAAATGAGACTCAAATTACAATTTTTCATCTTGTATCTTTTTGGGGTTTGGTTTTTTTTAAAAAAATGTTTTATAAAGGAGCTGCAGTGGCTGACTGCTTTCTAATTTGTTTTTTGATGCGGAGATTGTAATCCCGATTGTTCTAAGTAGGGCTAGTAAATTAAAAAATAGACATTTTCTATAGATGTAGTAATCTGTTTTGCTATCCAAAGCCCCTCGGGATATGTCAGAAATATGAGCGACATGATTATATTGCCCAATTTCACTCTGGATAGATAATTGGTAGACATTTTATGAAATGTTAAAGTGTATAACTAAGAGGAGTGGAAAATTGCCTGATTGGGTCTTTAGAAACAACATTTGAAGCAGTAATGCTTTTGTGTGGTGGTATGGAAAATCGCTTTTCTGGGTCTTTTCCCTCTTTGTCTTTTAGTTCGTAGATTTAAGCAAAACATATGTATATCTGTTCTGCACCAAAGAGACTGAGAATCTGTAATGCATTCATATACTGTTTCTTGGCAGTTGCTTTTTAAGCAACATCTAAAAGTTAATGCATATTTAGGAGCTTCGGCTTCCATAGTGTTAGCAGGTTCAAGAGAGTAACCTAAGGCCAGTAGATTAAATTTAGTGATTGTTTCCTGATCTCTTAGGAAGAAGAGCATATGTCTAATAAGGTTGGCCCTCATATTTTCTACTGAATGCAAGGGGGAGGGTGATTATGAGATAAGATCGTAGTGCTTGCTTTTGTTGTATTTTATTGTTTCTCTATTTTCTGGCCAAATGTTTGGCCTCATAATAAAAAATCTTAGTGTTTTCCACAATGTAGAAAGATATGAAAGAAAGTCATATCAGTGTCTCACCATATAACATCTTTCCCCTTTTCAAATACAAACCTCTTTAAGAACTTGTATTTAAACAAAGCAAAACTCAGCTGTCATCAATACAGCCTACACACACACACACACACACACACACACACACACACACACAAGCAATTGACCATAGATACATAGATAGTTACTGCTTGCTTCTATAGTATCTTCTTTTGACAGGGTGTAGTAGGTAACAGCTAGCTGTGGTGGAACAAATGGGTTCAAATCTTGTCTTAATTATTCAGAAGCTGGGTGACTTCAAGAAAATCACTTCACCTTTCCAAGCCTGTTTCCTCATGGGAAAATTTCGATTGCTAACAGCTCACAGAGAGCAAAGGGTTAAAGTAGAAACCCTGTGTCAGTCCTTTGATTTGAGTGGTCTGTATTTCTGTGCACTATTTGGACTTGCTGAGTTAGTTTTTGTACTTTACTTTCTTCATCTATAAGATAAGGATAACAAAAGAGCCTACCTGTAATGTTACCATTTGAAAGTAATGAAAAGCAGGTAGTAAGTGCTCAGTGGACTGTGTTAACCCTTACATAACGTAGCCTGGTGTTTAGTGTAAAATAATATGCTAACTGGCATTAATGTTGTTCTGCCAGTTGAATATGGGGAGGAGAAACAAGTGGCCAAAAAGTTCCCCTATTAAGTGGCCATTATTAAATAAGAGAGATGTAAAGAAATTAAGTAAGGAATTATCTTCCGTCTTTGAACTTCATGCTCACAGAGAAAGTGATGACTACCAAGCAGCCAGGCTGCCTGGTGGAAAGAGACAGACTTAGACATTAATTAATTTGAATGATTAATCCTGGGTTTAAACCTGACCGATTATTATGCTTCCATGCTTTCTCATCTTCTCTCACGCATAAGTAGGCCTTCTTTGAGGATTGGTGTGGGGACTAAAGGAAGCCTCGGAATGCAAAGTGCCCAGAACAGTGGTTGCACACAGTGGCTAAGCCTGTGGTTGTGAGTGACTCCTGGACCATCAGCAGGAAGGGGGCCTAGGTCCGCCTGGCCTGAGAGGTCGTGAGCCGCTCGGGCTCTGTCTGTTATGGCTGCTGGAGGAGGGAATGCCCACACGTGTGTGGTCCTCTCCAGCAATAGCGTCATTTTCTTTGGCATAAAGATCTCCAGTCTTTTGGACCTTCCAGAGCTCATTTAAGCTTTCTTAGCTAAGCGTAAGCAGTTTTTGCTTTTAAGTCCAGGATGCTCCATGACTATGTGTTGCCAGTCCCTAGGAAACATCAGTGCTGAGTTCCTGGAATCTCAGGAACCAGTCATCCATCCTTTAGGTCAGTGATTCTCAACCCTCCTAATGCCTCGACCCTTTCATACAGTTCCTCATGTTGTGGTGACCCCCAACCATAACATTATTTTCATTGCTACTTCATCACTGTAATTTTGCTACTGTTGTGAATCATATGCAGGGTGTATTTTCATTGTTACAAATTGAACATAAAGCATAGTGATGAATCACAAAACAATATGTAATTATATATTTGTGAAATGTTTATTTTTAATTACAAATAAGTGAAATTTTGTCTTGAAGTGTGGTGTAGCATGGGTAACAGTTTTCATGCCAGGCACTCGTATGTGGGCATATCTGCATGTGGACGGACCCTCCTGGAGACGGATAGAGGAACTGTGTCTTGGTTCCTAAGACCATTAGAAATACGTGTTTTCCGATGGTCTTAGGCAACCCCTGTGAAAAGGTCACTGCTTTAGAGGCTATCTAAATCCTTTGGGACTTTTTCTAACATATTTATCGTGAATCCAAACAGATACCATTTAGGAATTCGTGATGCACACAAGTACTGCTTTATTTATTTATTTTTAAATTGTTTGTCTAAAAGGATGGCGTACTAGAAAAAGATATTTAGGTATTGATTTCTAGATGGAGAATTTTGCAGATAGTTTTTTTCCCCCTTCCTCAGTAATGTATATATTCTTTGTAATAAATTTGGCTTTTCTATAGAGGAAAAAAAATCAATGCATATGATTTTTAAAATATATACAAAAGGACTTCAAAAAAATTCATGGAAAAATAGGATGACGAGATAATGGAAATTTTCCATGAGTGTTTTCAAGTCTTCTTGTATAAAGAATAGAAATCTAATGTTCAGGATTTTAGGGCGTTTTAATTAAAGATGATAAGTTGGGCTACAGTTTGGTGCTGTGGAGTTGATGCCGACTCGCAGCAACCCGTGTACAGTAGAACCAAACACTAAGGGGTTCTGTGCTGTCCTTGCAAGTGTAGCTGTGTTTGAGTCCATTAAGGGACCCTGCGGGTGTTGTGGTTACAGGCTGGGCTGCAGTCTGCAAGGTCAGCAGTTTGAAACCACCAGCTGCTCCTCAGAATAAAGACAGTCTTTCCGCTCTGGTAAATAGTTGCAGTCTTTGAAACTGATGGGCAGTTCTACCCTGCCCTGCAGGGGTCATCACTATGAAGGGGGCAGTGAGGTTGTTGTTTGTTTGAGCCCATTGTTGAGCCCACTCTGTCAGTTCACCTCTTTGAGGATTTTCCCCTGTTGATTAACCCTTGACCAAACTTGATGCCTTTACATGTCCAAAATACTTGGGATAAAGTCTGGCCATCCTGGCTCCCATAAGGCATTTTGACAGTTTTTAAGACTGGTTTGTTCGTCCTCTGGTAGCCCATGGTCTATTCAGTTTTCTTTGCCAGCAAGCACCAAAATTCAGAGGCTTCTAGTCTTCTGTATTCGTAGTCCAGTTTTCGCATGCATATGCAATGGTTGAAAACAGGTTGGCCTGAGCCAGGTTCCTCCTAGTCCACACCTTTACTTTTTAATAAAGAAGCCTTTGCAGCAGTTGTGTGCAGTGCAATACTGTACTTCACTTGATATTTTGACTGTTGCTTCCATGAACGCTGGGTATGGATCCGAGTAAAATGGAGTTTCAGACCACGTTCAGTCTTTTCTGTGTGTGTTAGGATGATTAGCTCGGTTGTGCGGATTGTTGTTTTCATATTCATGTGAAAACCGTACTGAAGGTCGCAGTCTGATCTTCAACACTATGTGCTTCAAGTCCCCTTCGCTTTCAGCAAGCAAGGTTCTGCCATCTGCCCAGATGCTTCTGCTGGTTGCTAACGAACCTTCCTACAATCCGGATGCTGGGTTCTTCTTTATATTGTTTTGATCTTGGGTCGTTTGCCCAGCATACCTATTAATCACAATGCCTACCTTTCCTGAGTCAACACCAGGCAGACTCCCCCGATCTGCATAAACACCTGCCTTTGGCCTGTGTATAGGTTCGGAGCAGTTAAGTGTTCTGAAATTGTCATCCTTCGCACCGTTGTCCTGTCCTTTGAGGCACACAATTGAATGCTTTTCCATAGTCAGTAAGATACAGTAAGATCTTTCTGATCTTCTCTGCTTTTAGTCAAGACCTGTGTGACGTCAGGAGTGATGTTCCTTGTTCCTTGTCCTCTTCTGAATCCCACTTTATCTGGTAGTTCCCTGTTGATGCTCTGTGGATACAACCAATTTTCAATTATCTTCAGCAAAAATTTACTTGCCCGTGATATCAGTGACATTGTTCAAGAATTACCACATCCTGTTCAGTCACTTTTCTTTGGACTGGGCACACATAATGGGTGTCTTCTAGTTGGTTGACATAGATGAGTGAACAACTTCCAGTGTTGGGTAAGTGTGCTGACACGTCCTACTTGATAATACTCCATCAATTCCAGATGTTGTGTTTCCACCCATCCCCTCAGTGTAACGAAGTTTGTTTGAAGCACTTCTTTCTTCAGTACCATCAGTTCGTGATCATAGGTTACTTCCTGACATGGTTGGACATCGACCAATTCTGTTTGGTATAGTGACTGTATTCCTTCATCTTCCTTTGATGGCTTCCTGGGTTGTTCAGTGTTTTGCCCTAAGAATCCTTCAATATTGGAACTCGAGACTTGAGTTTTTTCTTCTGTCCTTTCAGCTTGAAAATGCTGAGCATATTCTTTACTTTTAGTTTTCTAACTGCAGGTCTTTGCACATCTCATAATGTTGTCGTTGGTCTTCTTGGGTCACTCTTTGAAAGCTGCTTTTTACCTGATTGTTACTTTGTTTCTGAGGCTCTTCTAATACTCATTTTGGTCTTTCACTCAGTCTCTAGTGACCCTTTGTTGTCTTTATGTGTGATGGCATCTCATAACTTACCCTTCTGTCGTTAGTGTTCAGTGCGTTACATCTCTTCTTGAGATGATCTGTCAATTCAGGTGCGATTTGCTCAAAATTGTACTTTGGCTTTTGTGGACTTGTTTTTATTTCCTTCAACTTGAACTTGAACATCATATGCATAATTGATAGTGAATTTCTCCATCTTTCCATAAATGTGTAGTCAATTTGAGACCTCTGTATTCTACCCAGTGAGTAGTAACTGTTTTTGTTGTTGAAACAGGTATTTCCAATGAATAACCCTTTCAAAATTCTATCATACAATTGACAGCATGGTTTCTAATCACTAGGGCCATATTTTCCAACTACTAATTCTTTTTGTTCCCAATGTGCACATTTAAATCATTAGTAACTATTAGTGCAACCTAACTCCATGTTTGATTAATTTGAGACTGCCGAAGTTGATAAGCACCCTCCGTTTCTCTATGTTTGGCTTTACTGGTTTGTACATTTGAGTAATACAGGTGATACTGGTATTCCTTGTAGGTGTATGGATGCTATTCTATCATTGACAACATTGTACTCCAGGATAGGTCTTGAAGTGTCCTTTTTGACAATAAATATGATGCTGTGTTTCTTCAGTTTGCCATTCTCAGCATAGTAGACCATAGAAGCCTCTGGTTCAAAAATGGCCAGTATCAGTCCATTTCTTCAATTCACTAAAACGTAGAATTTCAGCCTTTACGCTTTCTGGGTTTTTTGATAATCTCCAGTTTTCTTAGAATCATACTTCATACATTCCATGTTCTCGTTACCAATGGATGCTTGCAGTTCTCATTTTCAGTGTTACAGTGTCCACAAGTTAGTCTCAAACGCTTTACTTCATCCATGTCGGTAAGATCAACTCTACGTTCAGGCGGTAGCTCTCCTACTAGGTCTATGAAGTAATTTCTTCTGGTCGTTTTGAATAGCATTGACAAATGATAGCATTAGTACATAGACTTTAAAAAATAGTTTCTTATGTCAAATTGAAATTGTTAATTATTAAATTGAAATTACTAGAAAAGATTGTGTTAGCTTGGTTGGAGTAACTGTACATGAAAAGTGAGGTTAAACCACCATTGTATTCCTTTGAGGTGAGTCAATTTATGGGATTCTATATGTGAAATAGGAAACCAGGTTATAACATCACTTTAGATCCTGAGGTATGGAAGATATGATTTAGGGGTGTTTTTTTTGCAGTCTTGTCAATAAAATAATATCACCAACTTTAGTACTGCTGAACAAGAGTTGAAACCAAAAGATATAATGTATGTGTTAACATTTTACAAAGTATAATAATTTAAGCCAAAGGAAGTAGGCTGCCGAGGTGATTTGTAAACAAGTAGCCCTCTGATAATTGAATTTTAAATACTGGATTTGTGTTCATGTTCCTGTCATTTTGTTAATGTCAGCAGAATTCAACCCTTGTTAACTGAAGCATGAAGCAAAATAGTCCCTAGGGAACCCACCCTTGGGGCCCACGACTTTTTGTTCTTTGAGATCTCCTTTAGTCATGTACGTTTTACAAGGTTACATTTTGTTTTAATGGTAGAAAGAGCACTATGGCTTGACGGTAATTTGAAAGTATACTGTTGCTACATGTGACACAACTAAAGATCTCTCTTCAGGATTAGGTTGAAAGGCCTCCTCACATTGCCTCTGTGGAAAGACACATTCTTTTCCCAATAGTGTTAAGCAAGCAGTGTGACTTGTAAAGTCAGCACTGGTCAGGTCAGTTTTGAGGTGAATGCCATCTCCTCCTTTGTTGTTTCTTGCTTCCTGTGTTATGTACTTGTTATCAGTTCCCCCTGGTGGAAATGCCAACCCCCCTGTAACAAAAGGAAAGATTGTGTAGTCCAGTCCCATTGTCAGGATTGTTGGTTCACCGTTGTTCAGGACATTGTGTATTGCGAGTGCTTCCCTCCTAGAGAGCTCATCTTCCAGCGCGGTGTTGGGTACTGTTCTGCGGTGGGTGATTCACAAGGTTTTCCTTGGTTGCATTTTGGAAGTAGATCAACAGGCCCTAGTCTCTCTTACTTGGAAAGCACCACTGAACCCTTTCTGCCCCAAGTGCTCTTGCTGGTATTTGGATAGTTTCCAGCCTCTTTGCAAAGCGGCCACAGACCAAGACACTGACAGGCCAGGGTGCTGAATCATTTTAAATAGAAAAAGACGCCTAAAGGGTGTGGGGGAGGGGGAGGGAATCAGCCTAATGATGCATTTACTCTTGACTATATGTATTTGCTAATATAGTTTTCCATATTAAAAGCTTTTAAGTTGCTTTTTGAGAAAGTTGTAAAGTCATAGAATTTCAAGGAAATGACTTCAAGGTCGAATTTTGCTTCGGCTACATTGTGATCTGTTTAGAAAATACTGGGATCAGAGTATTAACTATTGAAGGTTAAAGATAGGGATGAGAGTAATAGGACACAGAGGCATAACCTTCAGATGGCTTGTACTGAGCAACTAATTAAATTCTATATGAGGGGCCTTCAGAAAGTTCCGGGAAAAATAGAATTAAAATATCATGAGCCTCCACCCCCACCTTGTGTCTTCTTTTGGGTACAGGTGTGAAGAGAGTGTATGGATGGATACACTTTAATATACTTGTTAATTATAATTGCTTAAGTAAAAAGCCTTTTGCTTTTGTTCATTTTTCATAAAAGTAATGACCTAATCTTATGCCCTCTACAAGGAAATGTGTCAATTTAGCATGGCATACTCCACCCCCACCCCCACATTAATTTTTGTCCTGGGAAAATAAAATCGCACAAAATATTCTGCTTTATCAATTTTTTACATAGTCCATTTTTAAGTATTCGATTAATTATATTCACCCTATTATGCAATCATCACTGCTGTCTTTCCCCTAAGTAACCTCTAATTATCTTTGGCATCTAGACATTTGCCTACTTACATTTCCTCTAAGTGGGTTGATAGAATATTTTTCCTTTCATGTCTGACATTTCATTTAGTATAGTAAACACTTTCATGGCTGAATTGTTTTCTACTCTGAATTATTTGTTGACACCATGCGTTTTTAGGAATAGTGACATGTTGAAATCAAGAGGGACATTTTTATTTTGAGGTAATAGGGAGTTGGAAGTGGATTCTGTAGTAGGATTGGTGGGGTAGACCTGTTTCTTCAGATGAGATTCACACAGTGATCCAGGTCCCTGCTAGATGGTGGCGCACACTACAACTGGGATAGCAGCTTCCCAAGAAAGCCGAGAGACTGGAAGCATTGGTGAGTGCTATATTTCCTATAGGTCGCGGAAGGGTTAAAGTTCATCTATGTTGTAGTGTGTGTATCAGAACTACATTTCTCTGTACAAACTCAAAACTGAACTCAATGTCATCGAGTCAACTCTAACTCATAGCAACCTTGTAGGAGCAAGTAGAATTGCTCCTGTGGATTTCTTAGACTGTAACCCTTTCAGGAAGTGAAAGCCTCCTCTTTCTCCTGCAGAGCTGCTGGTGGTTTGGAACTGCTGACCTAGTAGTTCGTAGCTCAATGCGTAACCCCCTAAGTCACCGGGCACCATTTCTGTGGATATCCGAAGATACATGCTGTTGTATGTATATATGATATGTTGTTTATCCCTTGTCTCTTGATGGACACTTGGATTATTTCCACCTTTTGGCTAGGATGGATCATGCCGCAGTGACTATTAATGTACTTGGATCTGTTTGAGTTTCTGCTTTTGAATCTTTTGGGTGTAGACCCAGGAGTGGTACTGCTGGGTCATGTGATAACTTACTGTTTAACTGTTTCCACAGTGGCTGTACCATTTTACATTCCCGCCAACAATGGGCAGGGGTTCCAAGTTCTCCATAGCTGTGCCAGTCCTTGCTCTTTTCTGTTTTTCTGAGACTAGCCGTCTCATAGGTGTAAAGTATCTCACTGTGGTTTTGACCGGCACTTCCTTACTGACATTGAACATATTTTCCTGTAGCATGGCATATTCTTTATGTCTGAAATCTTCCGTGCTTAGTTGCAGAAATTATTTTCATTAACTAACCTGCGAAGTCAGAATATCAGCAGGAACCCACATGCATTGCCATTCCACACTGGTTTGATGCTCAGCCTTTGCAGGGAACGCAGCAGTAATATCTTTCCTGAAAGTTGTTACTTTAAAAAAGTGAGATAAGTTAATTTTTTGATTTGGTCATGAATTTCAGAGATTGGATTTGAGATTAGCGTGAAGTTAAAAAGGATAAAGCATTGAATTCATCAGAACCTTTATCAATCCCTTATCAAGGGAGAGATCAAGTTTAAAACACGTTCTGGGTTTCTTCTCAAGTCATTGCCTTTCATTTGCAGCGGAGTGCCATTCGGAGCTGTCTTCATTCATGTATACAAGATGTCAAAATATTCGTGGAAAAATGAAATTAAAGATAATGGAAGTTTTCTAAGCAACGTGGTATGAGAGCCTGCTTAGCATCCATGAGACATCTATCTAACCATGAGACATCCTCTACATGTGCATCTTAAAAACTACTTTGACAGAAGACACCTACCTGTGCTGGGGCCAGTTTTTCAAGATGGGGTGGGTTGGGGTGGAGAAAATTATTTAGTTGCTGCTACACAAAATGTGCTAAGGTCACCCCAATCTAACAGACACTTCCACCAGGCAAAAAAAGAGAGAATGGGCTTTTTCCATGAACATTTTGAATATCTATATCCTAACTCCCAAACTCACTGCCCTTGAATTGATTCTGATTCAGTGCGACCCTACGAGACAGGACAGCCCTGCCCCTGTGGTTTCTGATACTGTAACTCGTAATGGGAGTAGAATCCTCATCTTTCCCCAGTGGAGCAGCTGGTGATTTTCAACTGCACACCACCAGGGATTGTGTGTGTGTGTGTGTGTGTGTGTGTGTGTGTGTAAGCTTTATGTGCAGTTATTTGGCTAATTGTTTCTAGCCATCCCTTGCAGAGTCTCCCTAGTGGCATGTTTGTCTTCTTTACCTACTGGGTTATCAGAAGTGTTGGTTGATGCATGCATTCAGTTAAGAGTCTTAACTCATTTGCTCTGTTGAGTGTCAGTCCCACATTCCATGGACTAGGCCACAGGAGTTCAGAGCGTGCCAGAAATAGCATTCTTACATGCATACTAACTAAGCCCTGCGACTTCTATTTCCCATGCCTGTCAAGGCTGCTGTTTATTGAGAATTAACATCTGGCTTATAAAACTCAGCCTGTGCAGATGGGACATTCCTAAACTGGAAAAAAGAGGATGTAGTGTTTGTCAACCGCTTTGGGGCTGATACCTTGATGTCTGTATACCTTTAATTTGAGAGACGTAGAAATATTAATTCCTTCTGGCTTCCACTGAAGTGCTTATCTAGAATAGAGTCATGAGACTGGAAAGTATGGATGGATGAAAGAGTTGCTGTACAGGGAAAAAATAGGATGCATTAGTGTGTGTGTGGTGGGGGAGTGGGGAGGGTGATTTGATGCAGCTGATGAAGGAGAAGCTGCCAGATCTGGATAAGGTGCAGCTAGTGGAGGTGCTGCTGACGTGTGAGACTCTCTGGGGGCCTGGCCAGAGGGTGCATGTTGAAGGTCATTCAGGGAGTCTATGTCAAAGAGCTTGAACTGTTCAAAGTGTGCCTCTGAGGCAGAGACCTTGTCTCTTATTCAATTTAAACGTAGTCTGGCATGTAGCAGTTGTTGATAGAAAATACTGGCTTCCTCCAACTCTGTGGTTCTCAACTAAGGCAGAAAATGCCCCATCGGGGAACATTTGCTAAGGTCTGGACACTTTGTTGATGGTCACCACCTGCATCTAGTGGATAGAGACAGTGCGTGCCCCATGGCAAGGGCCCCGGCCAAATGTCATTAGTGCTGAGATGGAGATTGAGAAAAATGCTGCTCTAACCAAAAGTGAGGGAGCTACCTCCTCTCTAAGATTTGTTTTCCTCACCTGTAAAGGATGACAGTGAGTCAGCCTCTGGTGTGTTAGGATTAAATTGGGCCAGGTGTGTTTATGTGTTGGCTAGGAGCGGGCTGGTTGAAAAACAAAACAAAAAACATCACTTGCCGTCAAGTTGATGCCGACTCACAGCGACCCTATAGGACAGGGTAGAACTGCCCCCTTTCGGTTTCCCAGACTGTAACTCTCTACAGGAGTAGAAAGCCCTTTCTCCTGAGTAGCAGCTGGTGGTTTCGAACTGCAGACCTTGTGTTTGGTCACCACCAAGCCACCAGGACTCCAGAGACATGGCAATTTCCCTTGTCTTGGGTGAGGAATAGAGTTGGGGAAATTGTGGTCACTGGTCTTTTCATTATGAAGCTGGTGGCATCAGTGGACCGCGTGTTGGGCGGCTAACCAGGAGCTCAGCAGTTTTAGCCCACCAGCTGCTCTGGGGGAGCAAGATGGGGGGCTGCTGCTCCTGTCGAGATTTACAGCCTCCGAAACCCCCAGGAGCAGCTCTACTCTGTCCACAGAGTCGCTGTGAGACATAATCCATTGGGTGACAGTAAGGGTGATGTCTGTTAATTTCTAATTTCAAAGTTTTACATATTCTGTGAGAAATGACTGGATGCTCAGGAAGCCTATAGTTCGGTTTTATTCTCAGGTAATGCTTTTCTCACGACTTTATCAAATTAGGATTTTTGAGTCTATTTGAATTTGAGGTTTCAGTATGAAGGGGCTTTGAAAATTCCTGATTTGTAACTAGCAGTAGCCAAAAAGGTTGAAAACTGTATTAAAGCTTTACCTGTTAATTAATCAATGAGGGAAAGCTCTTAATTTCACTTTTTAGCCTGCAAATATGTCCTTCTCAGGACTTTCATTCTTCTTTGAAAGCAGTTTTACTGTTTGAAACCAAGACCACAGTGTTCCGAGGTACTGCTTTCAGAAAGGGTCAGACGTTCTGTGTCTCCGATGCCCTTTCCTGTTGATCATTTATAACGTTCCAGCGGATGGCTTCTCTTGTCCTCAGAATTCCTTTGTAGGATCTTCATCAAGGAGCCTTCTTTTGCTTGTCAAGTACTTACCTCTTTTCTCTTGTCAGGAGTGAACATTACCATTAGCTCCTTCTCTTACATTAGGGGCAGGGCACACCACACGGGTGGGGGGTGGGGGGCCTCCAGTCATCAGTACTCACCCTGCTGTGGGTAGGGTCTACTGGCAGGTCACATGAGTTGTGCGGCACTCTCCTTTTTAGGGAATCACTGGATATCCTTTTGGGTCCTTTGAGCACATTGCTTCAGCCTCCCTGTGCCTTATTTCCCACCTGTAATATACGCTGGAGTAGAGGGTGACATGTTGGGCTGTTAACCACAAGGTCAGAAGTTCAAAACCACCAGCCGCTCTTTGGGAGAACAATGAGGCTGTAAATCTACTCCCATAAAGATGTACGGTCTTGGAAACCCACAGGGTCAGTCCTACTATGTCCTGTAGGGTCACCATGAGTTGAAATGGCATTAAGCATTTTTGTTTCCCTTTTTTTAAAGTAACATAGGCTTAATAGTTAAAGGTGCTTGCGTTTAGTAAGCTACATTAGACTTTTATTGAATGTATTTTTTATTTATGTCAGGGTGAAATTCAGAGTTAACATTCTTCCTGTTTTTCATTTTAAAGTAATTATTTAAGTCTATCATTCATTAAGTACCGGTAGAGTGTGATATTAAGTTGTATCTGATAGCACGCTGTGGTTCAGGGCCTTGCCCGTCTCCCTGCTTCACCTGTCACAGCATTTAGGTCAGCCTGCACAGGTGCGGAAGAGGTCATGGTCACGCCTCTAATATTGTTGTGTAAGGGTTTGGTTTGCTGTATAGCCTGTGAGATGAAGCCTGCCGGTTAACCGCGTAATCCATGTTGATAACATTCCAGCCCTTAGTCATGGAGACATTTGGGAAAGGTATAAAGGAATCTTTCTACCATTTGTCACTACGAAACACTAACGGGGCCAGTGGCTTAGATTTTCAGGAAAATAATCTCTAACAAGGGGAGGATCCTTGCCCTTCTTTAATTTTTTTTTTCCTTTACTGTAATACTGTTTGGGTTTGTTTTTCCCCTTGTCCGCCAAGTCAATTCTGATTCACAGTAGTCCTATAAACCCCAAACCAAACTCCCTGCCACTGATTCAGTGCTGGTTCACAGGGACCTGTAGGACAGAGTCGAACTGGCCCTGTGGGTTTCCAAGACTGTAACTCATACAGGAATGGAAAACCTCATCATTTTCCTGAGGAGTGGTGATGGTTTTGAACTGCTGACCCTAACGGTTAGCAGCCCCTGTGTAATCTCGCTGCCAAGACTCCTATAGTGACGCTATAGGGCTGAGTGAAACGGCCCGAAAAGTCTTCCAAGGCTGTAAAGTTCCCCAAAGCACACTACTCTGCCTTTTCTCCTGAGCTGCCGGTGGGTGGGAGCTTCAGATCCTTTTTGTTAGCACTTAGTTAAAGCACTTAACCACTGGGTCACCTGTGATATTACCAGTAAAATAATGGTTGCCCATTTATAACTTAATAAAATGAATAGGTTTAAAAAACAAGCAGCTGACATTTTATCTCATTTCCTACGTCATGCCCAGTATGCTGGGAACTGGAACCATGTGTACAACTGATGTGTCAGGAAGTAGAATTTCATGTCCACCTCTTAACTGGGTGATCAAAATATGCTACATTCTTTCCACAGTGTAATTGTTTAAGGGTTAGAAGTAAGGTTAATTATAGAGGAAAGGTTAGCTATTGCTTTCAGAGGTTTTCCTAACATCGCTTTAAAACTTCTAAATCGAACTAACTTTAGAGGTAATACAAAAGGTTTTAAAATGGCACAAAGAGTTCCTGTATCCTTTTCACCCAGTTTCCTCTGATGGCAACGTTGACTTAACCATATTACTATTACTAACACCGGGAAGTGACTTTTTTCTCGTGCCTGACTCCAGGATCCAGTGTTAAGTTTAGTTGTCATTTCTGTGTAGCATCCTCACATCTGTGGAGTCTCCTGTCTTTCATGACCTTGACACCTTTGAAGCATTCTGGACAGTTCCTTTATATGTCGAATGCCCCTCCATTGGATTTGTTTGATGTGTCCCTGGCCTGTCTGCTTTAGGACTGTTGTAATTGTGGTGTGTTGCTGAGTCGATTCCTGCACATAGTGAGGCCATATGATGTAGTCGAACCGCCCCATCCAGTGTCTTAGACGGTAGTCTTTACAGGAGCACATCTGATCTGTCAGGCGATTGCTCCTTCAGAGCCACTGTTGAGTTTGACCTCCGACCTCACTAAAACCTAAATTCACTCACTGCCATCAAGTCATTCCTGACTCATAGTGACCCTGCAGGATGGGTAGAACTGCCCCTGTGGGTTTCCAAGAAGTCCTTCTCTCTCAGAGCAGGTGGTTTTGAACTGCTGACCTTGCTTCACTTGTGAAGATGGGTACCTGCCAGCTTGCTCCACTGCAAAGTTACTGTGCTCCCTTTGTACGAATGCCTTGTTCAGGGAGGAGGCGCTTCAAGACCAGGCGGTGACTGTTTCTTGTGATGTTTTCAGGGCCAGTGTGAGCTGCATCCCTCTGTGGGGCGGGCTGGCTTCAGTTACCACTGTGGGGTTGTCTGATGGTGATTTTCTTTTTCATTTACTAATTACCCGATTATTTCAGCACTGATTTGTGGATATTTATGAGTTATCGTGACATACCATTATTTTATTGCTCACTTTGGCCCAGCTTGGTTGCTGAGAGTGATTTCAGGTTTGCATCTGTGTCCTTTCTTCTTGCCCCCATCATTTTGTGAATGCTGACCAGCTTTCTGGTGCCACAAGATGTACTAGGTGTCTCATATGTTTCCTTCCTGCCCCAACTGTAGAATCAATAGTTTCTCCGAAGGACTTGTGTTTTATTGGAGAAAGATACCTAAGGACCACGATCTGGGTGCCAGCTGTGTTTAATCATCATTTCTAGGTCCTTTCAGCAGAGAGAACTAGCAAAGATATGTATCGTTAACACCCATGTGCACGCCTTTTATTTCCTTATCTATTCACCCGCGTATGTGTTGTAATGTCTGACTTCATATGTACTGCCACCGTCCCATACGGTGTCTTCTTAAGGAAAAGCATCTCTTTTTGTTTATCTTTCCCTCCTAATGGTTTTAAAGCCCCCCCAAATCCCCAGAGTGAGGTAACAGCAGGCTCCTTGACTCATCCTAGTCCTTGCAGCGCTCCTGTCTCCTCCTCCTCCTCCTCCTCATTCTCCTGGCTTCTTCTTCTTTCCTCCCAATGGCCCTGAAGCCTTTCACTTGCAGTGAAAGCTTTTGAATGGCTTGTGTGGTGTTTACTCTTGATCAGCTTGTCTCATGACTCTTGCTATTGTTGTCACTGTCTGGGCAGTGGCGACTCATTAAAGCACAAGTGGTTGTACCAACAGGGTGTCACCACAAGGGTGCCCACCCTCAGCCTCTGCATACGTGATTGGGCCTCTGTTGGTACCTCCCAAATGAGAAGTCCCAATCGGGCTGCTGGCACAGCACCTGCCCAGCCACACATCCTGCAGGGCTGGCCTCCTGTGTCCAATGGATAGATAGAGCTCGTGGGCTTTGACTGGCAGGTTCCCATAAGAAATGTTAATAGAATAGACTTTGTGAGGATTTAACTGCGGGTTGTACAGGTGCTGCCCATATATAGCTTGTTTATACAGTGTCCAAATCTCCTAAGGTCCGATTGCACAGACTGCCGTGTGGACATGAAGGGATTTATACCTGCACATCAAGAATCTGTACGTGAGACACGAGCTCATGCTGATGTTGCCAATTTCATTCACACCACAGGGTTCACTTCAGCCCTTTCCTTTTTCTTGCTTTCTGAGAAACCCTATTATCCTTCCCAAGAGCTGTACTGACTTGTTCAAGCCTAATGCACCCCAGAGTAGTCCCAGGCCAGCAGGCGCATTGGCGCCCCCCCCCCCCCACCCCAAGTAACAGGTTGTTAAGCTTGAGGACAATATTTGTCTGTAGCCCCGGTGTACCTCGGGTTCCACACCACCGCCACACAGCACGTCTCACAGTAAAGCAAGTCACACAATTTTCTTTTGGTTTCCCAGTGCATCTAAAAGTTGTGTTTGTACTATATCGTAGCCTATTAAGTGTACAATAGCATTGTGAAAAAGTTAGATGCAGTGTGAGAATTAGTAAAAGGACAGACATGCCATGAGAGCAGGCTGTGGGAGAAAGGTGCTGATAGATAAGACTTGCTCTCTGCACGGTTTGTCACAAACCTTCAATGTGTGAAAACTCTTATCTGTGAGGCCCAGTTTAGGGAGCCACGCACAGTAAAATGCGCTGTGCCTGTCGAGTGCACAGTCATAATCCTGCTGGACGACGCTATTTTTGTTCTTTCCCCCTGTTCTATATGATAACACAATTCACTCATCGTACAGTTAGGGATATTTGTTGCTGTTTGTATTGTATGTTGGAGTCTTCCTATACCTTGTTTGATTTAATTATTAAATCTTTCTGAAATGCCAAACCATCCCCATGGCCATCGAGCTGGTCCTGACTCAGAGCAGCCTAAGTTCCCAAGGCTGTGAATCATAGAAGACGGCTTTCTCATCGGTGACTGGTGTGCTCGAACAGCTCGCCTTTGGGTTAGCGCCAAGCACTTTCATCAGGGCTCCTCTTTGAAGTAAATGTTGACCATATCCCACCCCACCCCTGTATGTATCTGTAATGAAGATCGAATTGGATAAGGACTGGGTGGTTTAAATTAGGGGTGGCTGTAATTGCTTTCCCTGAAAGCAGTTCACATGAAAAAAGGAGCTGCCCAGCACCGATCTCTCGATCTCTCGGGACTGCTGGCTTGGTTTCTTAGCTACACCTCTTATGTTTGCATCTTCTGCATGTGAAAATTTATTCCAGTGACTGCAAGTGCTGGAAATCAGCCATCCTTTGCCCTACTAGGTTTTCTTTTTCTTTGCTCAAGATAATACATGGTTTTAGACTCAAAGTCATCGATAGGCTGAATACCAATTCTCCTATTGTCTACGTAGATCATATTGTTTTGCAGACCCCAACATTGACTCTCTTTTCTTTGGAAATGTAGTTCGAGTATTATAAAATTTAACCATTTTAAAGTATGCAGCTTAATGGCATATAGAGTATTCATAAGGTTATGCACTGATCATCACTGTCCAATTCTACAACTTTTTATCAGCCCACAGAGAAACCCCAGGCTCAGTAGCAGCCACTTCCTGTTGCCTCCTCTCTGCGTCCATGCCAACTACCAATCTACTTTCTGTCTATGAACTTTCCCATTCTCAGAAGGATGAGGCTTCCTACCCCTGTAAAGAGTTGCAGTCTGCCCTATAGGGTCCCTCACTATGAATCTGGGATCGACTCAATAGCAGTGAGTGTGTTTGGTTTTGAGACATGGCATAATGTCCGAAGCCCAATGGTTGTGTATTGGGCTGCTCACTTCAAGGTCAGCAGTTCAAAACCACCAGCCGCTTGTGTTAATCCGGGTAGACTAGAGAAACAAATTCATACGACACCCGTATGTGTAGAAGAAAGAGCTTTAAATACAAGAGCAACTGTACATTAAGAAAACATCCCAGCCCAGTCCAGATCAACTCCATAAGTCCGATATTAGCCCATATTTCTGATACCAATCTATAAAGTCATCTTCAGACTCACGAAACACATGCAGTGCCACTGAATGCTGGAAGATCTCTGGCCAATGGGTGGGCAGTCATATGGATCCAGTGGTGGTGTAAGCATCTCAGTGCTGACAGGGCTCTCTATGTGGCTTCTTCAGCTCAGGGAACTAGCATAGTTCCATGTGTCTCACAGGTGAGTCAGCCTTGTCAGTAGAGTCTTCGAGGGAGTGAGCAGAAAGTGGGTGTGTCTTCTGCCTCTAAAGAGGAACTACAGGAGTTTCCCAGAATCCTTAGGAGAAGGCCATGCCCAAACAGAGGCCTCATTGTCTGTATTCTGATTGACAGGCTAGACTCCACCCCTACACTCTTAATCCTCAAATTGACACCAGATTATGTAACTACCACACTGCCCCAAGGGAGAAAGATGAGGCTTTTTCCTCCTGTAATGAGTTAATCTTGGAAACCCACAGGAGCAAGTCTTCTGTCCTTTAGGGCCTCTGTGGGCCAAAATTACCTTAATGGCAGTGAGCAGAGCAGATAACAGACATTTTATAAAAATGGAATGATACCATAGAC
>NW_022111320.1:45409920-45445400 GCF_000313985.2 Echinops telfairi
TGTCAGCCACTGAAAACACTTTGGATCAAGTCCAATGTGTACCTGATTGTGTATTCCCTTTATCATCATGACCCCTGTAGTAAGCACACTATGGTCCAATATGTACCTGATGGGTGGGTGGCTGTTGTACAGGGGCCAAGAGGATGGTCACCTTGTAATGTCAAGTATCTTGTCCTGTTGGCCATTCAGTGTGTCTATAGGAGCAACACCTACATAAAGCCTTGTCGCAGTTTGTCAAGAACAATTTGGTTTTTAATGGTTAGGTTGTAAGAAATTTTTATATATTCATGCAAGTATTTCTCATTTACTCTGTTGTCTTCATTTTCTCGACAGTGCGCCTTGACACACAAAGCCTTTTTTTAAGAAGTTCAGTTTTTTTCTTTTGCTCATACCTACAGTGTCATGTAGACACAGCAAAATTGGATTCAAGCTCACGAAGATTCACACTTATGTTTTCCTTGAAAACTTGTATCTTTTTAGCCCTCACATTTCAGATTTTGACTCATTTGCGGTTCATTTTTGTAGGCAGTTTAGGTAAGAGCCCAGCTCTTTCTTTTGCACGGAAGGTCCTCTTGTCCTGGCATTGTTTGTTGAGGACTGTTAGTTCCTCCTTCAGTTGTTTGGCCTCCTTTTGAACGTTTCTTGGCCACAGATGTCGGAGCTTGTTTTCTTTTGTAGGGCTTGCTGATGCCAGCACCCCAGTGGAACCCTGCTCTGTTACCGGGGCCCAGTAGTAAGTACGTGTTCGCCAAGTCTGCTCTTTTTCAAGCTTGCTTTGGCTGTTCTAGGCCCCTTGCATTTCCACGTAAGTTTTTAGGATCAGCTTTTATATGAAAAAGGGCATTTGGAATATTCAAAGAGGTTACTTACATTAAATTGTCTTTTGAGAATAGAATATTTTTAAATAGGTACAAGCAAACTATATTTTTGAATATTTAAGTGTTACCTTACATGGATATGAAGGTACATGCATATGAAAAGATGCTCACCCTCATATGAAGTAACCCTTTTACACTGAATTGCCAAAGTGTAACAAGTGTGATGAGCCAGGCTTTGACTACACTGCAAAGGAAATAGGAGCTCCTGCCTATTGCTGGGTATGCATTTGGCACAACCTCTTTGGAAGGAATTTAGCACTGGTTCCTAGATTTTAAAATACACACTTCCAGGGATTTATCCTATGTATGTACTTGTACAACCATCTAAAGAGGTTTGTGTAAGGGTATTCACTGCATCAACTGTTGGAAGAGTGAAGGATGGCAACCCCATCCCAAACGTGTCACCAGGGGCACGAGTTAAATGAAGTGCCCTGTGAGCCAATGAGGGGGAGGTGAATTCGCTTGTAGTGAAATAGGTCAAGCTGTATTGACTGGGGAAAAAAAACCAAGTTGTAGTTATTATGTATTTTCATTTATAACTGAAAAACCTCCACAAACTTTCCTACAAGTTGTGTGGCATTATACTCAGAAACCATTAATGGGTGTTATTTCTGGGTAGGATAGAGGTTAGAAATCTGTAACATTAAACGCTATCTTATAATATTTACTTTTTTAAAGCATTGAACTGCTTTTTACTATTTAAAAAATCATTAAAAATTGCTTACGAGTAGAATTACAAAATCTCTTTGGAATAAAATGTGTTTCTATCAATTTGATTCTATTTGTATGTGCTCCCAGTGTTCTCCGGGAGAGTGTGCCTTGTTTCTGATTTGCATGGCTCTCCTGCAGAATGGATAACAATTACCTTCTGGACATACAGAGTGGAGAGCATTTAGAACCTTCCTGAACACTGAATGCAGAGAAAAATAGAAGGGATCTTGCCAAAAGCTGTGAAGGTACTAGTTTTGAATACTTCAGAGGAGAAATCTGTACCTACTCGCCTTCCCCGGAGCCTGGGAGAACCTCTCTTTTTGGGGAGTTCTTGTGCTCACTGTGGAAACTGCTCCCAGCATTGCCTTCTCTTCCCTTTACTACCACAGGTATAAAGCAGGCAGTGGGGGGCTCCCTGATCTCCTTGTGATTACAAGTTGGGCTGTTCACTTCTACTAAGTCAACAGTTCAAAACCACCAGCTGCTCCATGGGAGAAAGACGAGGCTTTCTACGCCTGTACAAAGTTGCAGTCTTAGAAACTCACAGAGGCAGTTCTACTCTGTCCTGTAGCATCACTAGGAGTTGGAATGGACCCAATGGCAGTGAGTTTGCTGTTTGGTTCAGGGCCTCCTGTAGGGTTAGGGGGTACTAGCCTCCCACCTCATACAAAGTGCCTGGTATTTGCTTGTAAAGGTTTTCCGTCATCAGGAACTCGCCTTTTATCTATTGGTCCTGGGTCAGCTCTTAATCTAGTCTATAGGCTCCAAAGGTTATTTGGCCCACGGCCCCCTTTTTAGGAAGAAAAAAAAAGTACTCAATATCCCCTTGCAATTAAAAACTTTTTGAACACTGGCCCACAACCAGGATACAGTGTAGGTTTCTGCTTGTGCAGCTCCCCTGGATAGTTAGAGTGTCCCTGTGGATGTGGTTTTGCTCACTGTGGGAAACACTGGTCTAGGCCAACTGCTCTGTTTTCTATGACAGTTCTTAAAGCTTGAAGGTGTCTGCCATATCCTTTATTCACTTCGAAACCTGTATTGGAATCCAATTCATGATCAGGCCCTGGCCTTCCTAATTCTGTTCGCCAGGTTAAGCGTTTCCAACTCTGCATCGTAGAAAAGTCTCTAATGATGTCCTAGACGGAATAGGATCCTCAAGATATGGAGGGCTCAAATGTAGGTGACTCTGGATCTGTTACCTGCCTTCGCCTAAAAGCTGTGCTTCATGTAATGCAATTTAAGATGATGTTTACCTGTTTGGCCATAGGGTTGCACTGAGAATAATTTTATAGCTCCTTGAATGGGGCTTGAGGTGAACTTCCAAAACCAAAGCCACTGCTGCTGTTGAGTTGATTTTGACTCACAGCAGCCTTCTATAGGGTTTCTGAGACTCTCAATCTTCACGGGAGCCCACAGCCGCTTCCTTCTTTTGTTGAGTGGCTGGTGGATTCCAACTGCTGACCTTGAAGCTAGCTGCCTAACACTTAACCTACAGCACCATCATACCCATTTTTGTGTTTCTCTGAATTGTTCTACAACCTTAGCATCCAATACTTCAGTAGTTGTTTTTTTCATTTTTACCAAACTCCAAAATCCAAACTTTGAGTCAGTTCTGATTCATAGTGACCTTACAAAGCCGAGTAGAACTGTCCCTTTGGGTTTCCACAGCTGTGGATCTTTCCTCTTTCTCCTGCAGAGTGGCTGGCAGGTTTGAACTGCTGACTTTGTGGTTAGCAGCCCAACCAGAATCCACTATGCCACCAGGACTCTTTAGTGAATGTGGAAGCGGTGGACTCTTGCTTCTGCTCACTTGTTTAGCTCATTTAAATGGTATTTTGATTATAAGGCAAGGTGTTCATCCTTCCCCAGCCTTGGGTTGCTGTCATCCCAGTTGACAGAATATTAAGCAAGCTAGAACCTTGTGGCAAACTAGTATACTGGGTTCTCAGTACTGTTGACTCACCTAATCAGAAAGTTCCTGTGTTTTCATTTTAGTCAGGTGACAATTAGAATTTGTTAAATGTCTTTTGGCATCAAAAGATTACAATCTCCGTATTCTAATTTTGTCAAAAGTTTTTAGTGGACACTTAACTCAAGTGGTCTTTGTGTTCTCCTTTCCAAACCTTCAAACACATCTGCTGTATCTGTTCAAGAATTCTTGGTGCATATGTGGACAGAGATGGGAGCGAGATGTTTCTTTGTCCCAAGGTTGCCTTTTGTGAAAAGGATTTTAAATCTAGTTTCACCATACAGATTTCCTCCCCATCCCCATCAACTGGATTTCCTCTGAAATTTTTGGATTATATGATTGAGTATAGTATAATTATTAAGAACGAGGGCTTTAGAATTTGAACATGGTTCAGTTCTTGGTTATGCAAGGGGCCTTTAAGATGTTTGTGGTGAAGTAGAATGAAAAGATAAGAATTTTCCCACAAACTTTCTGAAGCCCCGAGTACTACTTAATTTTTGCTCATTTGTTTTTATTTGGGGACAATGGCTTAATTTCTTTCATATCTTCATGTACAAAACAGAAACTTAAAAATGCCCACTTCAAAAGGTTGAAGCAGGTAGGTACTGGGTGACCAGGTAGCTGGTTTGAACTCACCCAGAGGGGTCCAGGTGTGGTGATCTGCATCCCAAAGGCCCCAGGGCTGACAGCCCCAGGAGCAGTTCCGCCCTGCACAGTGGGGCTGCATCAGCCTGAGTCCACTGGATGCAGCTTCTGTGGAATCAGAAGCATCTAACTTTTTTTTATTATTCAAAGCCACAGAATGTTAAGACCATGCTTCTTGTAGCTCCTTTGAGGTGCACGTGGTTGTATCTTTTCAAATGGAAGAGCCCTGTGAATACAGTTTCACGGAGAGAAAAATTTTGTTCTTTCTAGTTTAGTGGTAAAGCAAGGTAGTTTTACAACTAAGAGAACTCATTCTAGACTTACACTTACATTAAGCCATAGTTGGCATTTTTAAACGCCTCATTGGGATTACTGATGCACGTCAAGGTACTTTTGGGGAGTTTGTGTTTAATAGTGTCACTTTTGAGTGTCTTTGAATGGATTGGAAGGCAAAACAAAGTATGAACGACATAGTTGTGAGTTTCCTGTGAAATGGCATAGATTATATTACACAGGTAGTTGTCTAGGAATGGATGATTTGCTTGCCTAAGAGAACTTTTTTCCCTAAGAGATTTCTGATGGTCCTTCTTATACGTTCCATCTCTCTTCCCCACGGTGTACTTCGGGCATGGGGGAAGAAACCTTTCCACAGAAAGACACCTATTTTTTCACAAGTATGAAAATCATTCAGACATTCTGTAGTTATTTGTAATTCCTTAACACTTAATGGGAAGCAATTGGATCACTGAATCTGCCTTTGACTCATTGGCTACCTCAGATTACATGAAGGCTTGCCCCTCTCCCACCCCACCCCCACCTGCCCAGTACATCACAGTCCAGAATAGCTAGCTGTAGAAAGTATTTTTGGAAGTAAAGGGTTAAATGTGGACTCATTGGGATGAAATAATCCTTAATGATAGAGCTGTGCAGTTTTAGTGTCTGGGGACAACGATGGCTCAGTGGAGAACCTCAGTTTTCACATGGGTGACCTGACCTGGGTTTGATTTCAGTCTGTGTACCTCATGCACAGCCCACTGCCACTGTCTGTCCATCAGTAGCGGCTTGCCTATTGTCAGCTGAGCAGGTTTCAGTGGTGGTTCCAGACTAAGACAGACTAGGAAGAAAGGCCTGGTGATCGCCCTAGAAGTCTGAATAATCTATCTGACCCCTACCACTCCTGGGGAGAGTGTATAACAGAGCACAGTTTTGTTGTCCTTGGGGTCATCACGAACCAGCACCCACTCAGTGGGAGCCAGGCACAACAACAAACAGCATTCACTTAGTGATACAGTGTTAGTTTCAGCAGTTTAAGTTAGCAGTTAATTCTAGTTTGTTAATTTATTCATTCATTTATCTTTTTGTTTATCAAACAATGACTGCCTTTCCAGGAATGGTAAGCTGTGCAATACGCATGTCGTTGTAGCCACATTGCGAAGAGACAGGCATGTCAGTAGTGGTATGCTAGCCTGAGTGGAGCATTGGGGGTGAGCAGTGCAGGGCTGGAGGCATCCCTTACAAGCTGAAAGGACGTGAGGCCTGACAGTCCAGCAGGTACCAGGGTGTGCTGCACTCTCTTCAGGCCAGGGAACAAGTAGTGCTAGACTTCTCCCAGATGGGTCACTTACAATAGTGTGGCTTTACACAATTTATTTAGCCAGTCATCTCAAAAGTTTACTGAGTCAGTGCAGGTCTGATTGTCATACTCGGGTAAGTGATTTATGGAACTATGAATACTAGGAGATTGTTCATCCTCTTCTGTAAAGGGGCAACATTGTTAGAACATGTCAAGCAAACTGTCCATCGGATTCTTAATTAGCAACTATGGCAGAGAAGGAAGAAAGTCAGCCAGTGAAACCCCATGGACCACACAGCAGCCTTATCAGGAGTGGTGCAGGCCTGGGCAGCATTGGCTTCATTGAGCCATTGGATTGTCTGTCGTGAGCTGGGGCAGACTCTGTGGCAGCTAACAACAGCATACAGGGTTCCAACAGTCTCCTTTCAGGGATAACAAAGGGGTATGAGTAATCTGCGGGGTGGGCAGGAGGCTGCAAAAGCAACTACCGACACTTCATCCTGGATTTGGGGCTAGAGCACTGACGTTTTTAATTATTCTGATAGTGTTGAGTCAATTTTTTCTGAAAAGGTGGGCAGTAGACTAAATGAAATCTATGCTTGAGACCAGTGGTTCTCAACCTGTGGGTGTGACCCCTTTGAGGGTTGAACGACCCTTTCACAGGGGTCGCCCGATTCGTAACAGCAAAATTGGAGTCACCGCCACATGAGGAACTGTATTAAAGGGTCATGGCATTAGGAAGGTTAAGAACTACTGCTTTAGTTGAAGAATTTTTGTGCGGTGACTTTGGAAGATGTACATGGTATGAAAACTAGCAGCTTTACTACCAAGGGAGGCATTTGGAGATATTTCTGAACGCTTAGCCATCTCTCTGGCCTTGAACAAGGTACCTCAGTCTTGGCTCATCTCTGTGTTTAAAGGGGAGCCCTGGTGGTGTAGTGGTTAAGCAGCACAGTGCTTAACCACCACATCAGTTCAAAACCACCAGAAACTCCTCAGGGAAAACAAAATGCCTCTCTCTTAGCTGGTAAAAGATAACAGCTGTGGGCATCCACAAGGGCAAGTCGACTGCCTTCTGCAGGGCCCCTGTGAGCCCAAGTCTACTCCATGGCAGTCTGGAGTTGGAGTTGAACCTGCTCTTCAGGTAATGAATCCAGTATTTCATGAGAACCTGTCTTATTACAGGATCTTTACCTGTCTGTGCCAGCATTTCTTCTTCCCATCAAGATCTATGAATCTGGGCAAATGAGGTCTGCCCCTTAGAGACTCTTGCCAGCAGTTTTTCTGCCCCATGCCTCTAGCTTGGACCTTGAACTTCATCCAGGGTGGATTGACTTTTCCTGTTTCCATGACTAATCCATTTGGCAATAAAATACAGTGGCATTTGGAAACCATAACTATAATTAATTGGACAGATGAATTCATAGGTGATCAGAAAATTCCTTTTTCAGACTACTCTGTTTGTACTTTGGATGAAAGGCTGTTTAAACGGCATATGCATGCCTCAGGATAACAATTCAGTTGTGTTGCTGTATAATTATTCATTAAGATAGAAAACCCAAATACTACTTTTGAAATTTTATATTACTTTTGATGCTGGATAACTTTAAAGCCCTTTGAAGAGGAGATACCAAGATGACCAAAAACAGTCCATACTGTCATGGCTTGTGCTGCTGTGATGCTGGAAGCTATGCCACCAGTATTTCATGTGCCAGCAGCATCGCCCAGCATGGACAAGTAGATGTCAGTGGGGCATCCAGAGTAGAACAGCGCCTGACCATCCACTCCTGGAAACAAACAGGACAGAGTAAGCTTTATGGATGGCAGTGGAACATCTTCTGACACAGTGCTGGAAGATGAACCTCTAAGATCGAAGGGGACTTAAAATACCCTTGGGGAATAGCTGCCTCCCTAAAGTAGAATTGACCTTCCTGACAAGGATGGAGTAAAGCCTTTGGAACCTTCATTTGCTGAAGGAGCACAACTTGAGATGAGAAGAAGTGCAGGATTCAGTTTTGTCTTCAACCAGAAAATTAACGAAATGTTAGAGTTTACTGGGAGTTCACTTGGGGGCCAAAATGTGCTCCTAATGGTAGTGTCACGGGCCTTTCTACAAAAAGGACTTGCTGATAGGTGCCAAGGTGGAAGTGCTACTTGGCGTGTGTATGATGCATGTGAGTTTCTGTTTCAGTAATTAGAACCGTATCTGGGAATTATTTCATGTTGCTCACTTTGGGCTTTAATCAACAAGCAATTGCACCTTCAATTGAGCAGGCCTTCTTGGGCTCTATAAATTACAGTGAACCTGCTGTTGTTGATTTGGGATGGCTGTTCCCAGTGTCATCTGGTTGAATCGCTGTTTCACTGCCTTTTTGTCATGCTGCTTTCTGCCCATCTGCACATTGTGTCATGGCGTTTTGTGGTTTGACAAGAGTTTGCCGTACTTAGTTGGATAGCCCCACTGTAACAGCTGTAGGCTAAATGTAAGCTAAATGCTTAGCTCTCTTGATTTTCTTGGGCCTTAGGTTTCTTTCTAATTACTTGCAAATGAAAGTTGGGAAACTATTTTGTTGTCAAGCACTGACTTGAAAACCACTTTTAGTAACCCTTATTAAATAGCCTTGACGTTTTCAGAAAGGAAGTTTTTTAGCTCCCTGTCCTTTGGCCCCCAAGTGAACTCCCAGTGAACTCTTACGTTTCTTTAATTTAGAGATGATTTAAGCTACTTTTTCCAACTTGGTTTTTGAAATCTGATTTCTGTGCTAAAAGAAATGACAGAATTTATTGAAAGGTACTTTTTTAAAAAAAGACCTATGATGGTACCTTGGAGCCTTGGTGGCATAGTGCTTCCTTGTTGGGCTGTGATACGCATGGTTGACAGTTCGAAACCACCAGCAGCTCTTAGGGAGAAAGACGGGGCTTTTTATTTCTGTAAACAGTTACCATCTCGGAAACACCCACAGGGTGCAGGGTCACTATAAGTCAGCATTGACTCCCTGGTAGTGAGGTTCTTTAATTAATAAAAAAAATGTGTTGTGGTACGTCATTTTAGAAAGCATCTAAATTTCAAGAATAAAATGTTGTAGCAGTTGAGTTTTACCTATTATGCCTGAAGAAAAATTCAGGAAGATATTTAAGTTAAGAGAAGGCATTATAACTATTAAGAATAGTTGTTCTGTACCATCAGGTCAGCTCCAACTCATTATGACCTTAAGAATAGCAGAACATGGCACTGCCCGGTCATGTAACATCTCCCTGACTGTATCGATCGTTGAATTTCATCATGACTTTCAACTCCATCCTCCAGGCCAATGGTTATGAGCTTACACTGCATCCTAGGCTCTCCCTGTTGTTTGTGCATTGCGTTTTTTCGGACTCATAGCACCCCACACACAACAACATGAAGCTCTGTTGTGGTCTGGTGCCATCCTCACAATTGTTAGGTTTGAGTTCATTCTTGCAGCCTCTGTGTCAGTCTGTCTTGTTGAGAGTCTTCCTCTCCTTCGCTGCCCCTCCCCTCTACCTTACCAGGCACGGTGGCCTCTTCCAGGGACTGCTTTCTCCTGACAGCATGTGCAAAGCACAAGAGAGGAAGTCTCACCATCCTTGCTTCTAAGGGACAGTTTGACAGATTTGCTTATTTTTTTGGCAGTCCATGGCCCTTTCAGTGTTTGTTGCCAGCACAGCACCGTAAATCATAGACACCAATTCTTCAGTCTTTCTTATTCATTGCCCAGCCTTTATGTGTATATGAAGTGATTGAAAACACTCTAGCTTTGGTCAGGCACATCTTAGTCTTCAAAATTACATCCTTACTTTTCTACGCTTATCCAGTGCAGTGTGTTATTTGGTCTTTTGACTACTGTGTCCAGGAGCATTGACTGTGGATCCAAGCAAGATGCAATTCTTGGACACACCCCTCTACCTCCTCGTGTACTTATTTGCCTGTATCCATCCCTCTGTGCTCAGTACCTATGTGTACTTGGGTTGCTCTCTTTTGATGAGACTCCCCCGCTCCCCTCCCTTTTTTTGAAGACACCCTAACAAGATTAAGACGTGTGCATTACTGAGAGCTTGTCTGCAGCTTACATCATCCACATTCCCTACCTCTTTAATCGCCTCTAGGGTAAAAAGTATACCCCTCTGGTCCACACCAATGATATTAGTCTCTGCCTATTCTTGTGTTCTTATAAAAGAGGAAAATTATGTTTATTAAGGAAAAACACAATATTTATCTGTTGGTCTTACTTCACACATGCCGTGCAGGTCCATGCATGTTAAAATAATTTCTTGACCCATCATTGTTTTTATGGTTGCATAGTGTCCCATTGTATGTATGTACCATAGTTTGCTTTTCATTTGTTGATGGGCAATTTGGTTTTTCACATTTATTTGCTATTGTGAATAAAGCAGCAAATGAGCATTGTGTTAGTCCAGGTAGACAAGAGAAACAAATCCATAGAAACTCATGTGTGAATAAGAAAGAGGTTTATTTACAATAGCAATTGAATATTTAGAAAACGTCCCAGCCCACTCCAGATCAAGTCCTTACGTCCAATATTAGCCCATATGTCCGATATCAAGCTATAAAGTCCTCTTCAGACTTAAGAAACACATGGAATGACGGATGCCGAATACAGGAAGATCACAGGCCAGTGGGTGGGCAGTGGATGCCGAATACAGGAAGATCACAGGCCAGTGGGTGGGCAGTTTTGTGGTTCCAATGGCATTGTAAGCATCTCAGCACTGGCAGGAGTCTCCACATGACTTCTCCAGTTCCAGGGCTCTGGCTCAATTAGTGCTTCTCCATGTGGCTTGTCATCAGGAATGTCAAGAAGAGAGAGAATGTGTCTCCCACCTCCAAGAAGGAATACAGGATTTCCTAGAATTCTCAGGAGAAGGCCATGCCCACACAGAGGCAGAGGCCTGATTGGCTATATCCTAATTGACAGACCAGACTCCACCCCTTCACTCTTAATCATCTCCAGTCCCAAATTCACACCAGATTATGTAACTACCACAAACATATATACCTAAGATTGGGCTTGCTGAATCATAACCGTACTGTATTCCATAGTGCGCGTTCTGTTTTATAGTCCCACCAGCAATGAGCAGGGTTTCCAATCTCCTCATGTCCTTGTCAGCATTTGTTGTTATTATCTGTGCCTATTGGCCAGTGTAAGATGGGATCTCTTAGTTTTGATCGTGTCTTTAAAGGTAGTGACTGAAGACGGTTTCACGGTTGCTGGCTGTCCTCTTTGCTGAAGGCTCTGCTCTTGCCCTTGCCCATTTGTGTTTCTCTTTTCAGTTGCGTTGTTGCGGTTTTCTATAGATTTTAGAGGTTAGACCAGTATTTCCCAAAGTGGATGATTGATAAAGATTGCAAAACCAGATACCCACACTTTATCCTGGATTATGCACTATAGCACAGACGTTTTTAATTACCAGGGGGACGCTGAGTAATTTTTCTGAAATGAGATGGTAGACCAGATAAGTATATTTTAGTAGTATTGTAAATCTATTGCTTTACTCATCTTGATTTGTAATTTAGTTTAAAAAAAAACAAAACTTATTGTGAATTGGGTGATGGTTATAGAGCAGATCCGTTTCCCTTCAATTTAAGTAATCTGGATCTGTTGTATTTGAGTTTTTTGAGCTGATTGTACTTTTGAATATGTATTATGTTTTTTGGAGGAAAATACCATATACTCGGATAAGCTGAGTTTTTCAGCACATTTTTAATGCAGTTTTTGTGGTAAAATTAGGTGCCTCGGCTGATATTTGGGTTGGCTTATACTCGAGTATAGACGGTAGCTATGATTTTGATAGCTTATCATCTGAGTGCTCTTTTGAACTCTTATTTGTGTTGTATTTATTTGAGTGCTTATTATTAATGGACCAAGTGCTGTATTAGTGAATTTAATCCCCATGACAACTTTGTGATTTAGGCATTTTCTTTTCTCTTTTAAAAAAAAATTTATTATGTTGGGAGCTCTTACAGCTCTTATCACAATCCATACATACATCCATTGTGTCAAGCACATCAGTACTTACGTTGCCATCATCTTTTTCGTACATTTTCTTTCTACTTGAGCCCTTGGTATCACCTTCTCATTTTTTCCTTCCCTCCCTCACCCTCTCTCTCCCATGAACCCTTGATAATTTATAATTTTTTTTCATGTCTTACACCAACTGCTGTGTCCCTGTGATTTAGGTATTTCTGTATGAAGAAACTGACGTTTGAGAATCCTAGAAGTCAGATTATTTTATTAATCTAATTTTCACTGGAGACAGAGCGAACCTGTTTGCCTTCAAGATTATTGGTATAATAGTGAGTGGAACTTGTGGGCAGAACCTCCTTGATCTTTCCGAAGCATTCTTTATGATCCCCAAAGATAAAACAAAACCCATTTCAGCTAGTTTAGTTCTCATTATTTTCTAGAACTCAAAACATTTTGGGGGTGATTTTCTGTCAAACTTAAAAATGGTTCAATTGCATCAGTCTCTTGGTCTAGTTTTTATATAGTGTTTTCACAATAGCACACAAGTCTGACACGTGGTCTTCCTGAGCCGGGGTTGGCTTGTTGGCAAGTGGTTGGTAGTTTGTTTTGGAGATTGAATTAAGGAAACTCAGTAATCTAAACTGTGGATGACTTTCATGAGGTTTTCCACTTTCCCCCTAAGATTTAAACATTTTTAACTGTAAAAATAATACACTATGAAATAATTTTAAAACTTTATTTTTTTTTATGAATGCAAGGTAATCTATAATTTTTGATACAATTTAATCGCCAGTATCTTTTCATTGAAAATGGATAATTACTGCTGTTCTTTGCTTTTTAAGTACTTATGTATTTCAGAGTTACCTTTTTAACAAATGAGATTAATGGGTGTTTTTTTTTGGTAGTTCCAGAAGGTCAGTCACCCTTGAGAGAACACTTTTTTATTCAGCTATTTACCATGTTGTGGAATAAGTGCAAAGACCCCTTATGCATATAGGTCTCTGTAATGACACTTAATGGAGTATTAAATTCTTCTTTGATGATTTATCTTCTTAAAGAAGTATTTCCTTAACACAGATTTTCAGGACATTTTATACTAAAAGTGTTCATCATCCAAGGTTGCACACATTTCATTTGAAAGTTTAAAGACTTGTGTCTTGTCAGTAAGACAGTCACTTTAATTCTAATCAGTACTTGTGTGACTAGTATTTTTTAAATTGTTTCTAAAATTCTCTTCTCAAATTGTCGGTTGTTGGCTACCAGTGAGGCAATGCCATGGGACAGAAGTACGCTCTGTAGGGTTTTCTTGGCTGTAGTTCTTTCCTTCTTCCTCCCTGCTCTTCAAGCTTTGCTTCTACAGAAAGGCTCAACTTAGGACCCAAGACAAATCTGGATTGGAGATTTAATTTCTAGAATTTTAAGTAGTTTTGTGATGATATTTGCACTTGAAGCTCCATCACCATCCTAGCGAATGACTCTGCGTGGTCACAGCCCCTTGCAGTGACCTCTGGGCTTTGTGCTTCTCCTTCCTCCCCTAGTTTAGAATAGCCCTGGACAGGTGGACTTGCTGCCGGGGAGCTTCAGTGGAGCAGTCAGATGTCCTTTTGAATAAATAAGAAACTAGCTGACCAAGGGAATAGTTAATATGGAGAAGGCTACATGTAATTAATGGAATCTGCTAGACCAGCGGTTCTCAGCCTTTGGGTTGCGACTCCTTTGGGGTTGAACGACCCTTTCACAGGGGTTGCCCAAGACCATCAGAAAACACATATCGCCAGTGGTCTTAGGAACCCAGACACCGCTCCTCTATCTGCCTCTAGGTGGGTCCGCCCACGTTCAGTTATGCTACATACGAGTACCCAGCGTGATGACAATTTGTAACAATGAAAATACATCTTGCATATCAGATAGTTACATGACGACTCATAACAGTAGCAAAATTACAGTTATGAAGTAACACTGAAAATAATTTTATGGTTGGGGGTCATCACAACATGAGGAACTGTATTAGAGGGTTGCGGCATTAGGAAGGTTGAGAACCACTGTGCTAGACAGAACATCTGATATACTTTTTAAGTCTTATATTGGTGTGGAAGCAGCATATTTTTTCTTTAATGTGAAAATTATGTTGTGTCCTAACTGGTATTGGTTTTAGAGCTGATTTGATTTTCAAAATGTATTTTCTGAAAAAATAGTTTATGATAAAGTATGAAGTTATCTTACTTGATCTAGTTACTCATTGTTAAAGTGGAAATATTTGCCTTTGTAACTGTGGAGAATAGGTTAATATGAACATTCAGATTTTTATTCCGCACTCAAGTTTGACTGTGATGTTTTGGTGCACTGAAATGTTGTTCCTCTGGTTTTATTTTCTAGGTTGCACGTTTTCAAAAAATACCTAATGGTGAAAATGAGACAATGATTCCTGTATTGACATCCAAAAAAGCCAGTGAATTACCAGTCAGTGAAGTTACAAGCATTCTCCAAGTAAGTGCCGAGTTGGGGGGAAGGTGGTAGTGAGTAACAGCATCAGTCACTTAGATCCTGCAGATCACTGCTGCCCAATCGCACTGTTTGCAGTGATAGAAACATTTTGTTCAAAGTTGTCCAGTTTAGTAGCCACTATGATTGGAATCGACTCGATGGCAGTCAGTTTAGTTTTGGGTTTAGCTGTATAAAAAGGAACCCTGATACCACTATCAGGTATTGGCCTGCTAACTGCACAGGTGGTGGTTCAAATCCACCAGCCACTTCTCTGGAGAAAAATGAGACTTATCTGCTCCTGGAAAGACTGAAATCCATGGAAACCCTATATAGGGCCACTTTGAGTCAGATTCGACGTGATGGCTGTTGAACATTTGAAATGTGATTAGTGTGGTGTAGGAGCGGATTTAAATTTATTTAATTTTAAATAGCCATAGGTAGCTACTGGTTACCTAATTGAATCATTAGCATCGACAGTGTTGTGCTGATGGGAAGAAATTAGTTTAATTAATAACATAAGTAGAATTTATTTTTTTAATACCTTTTTATGGTGAAGTAAAAGGTAAGTATAAGTTTAGAACTGAAATAAGTTTTAGTTGATTATGTAATTCAATATCTTCCTAGTTTCGAAAAGTAGTCTCAGGAAACATGAGAAAAATGTTTTTCCATCGGACATTCACATATTTTTAACATGTGAATCCCATCCTACTGCTGGGTTTGCTAATTGGTTGCTGTGGCCGCACAGAACTCACAAACTCTTCACCATTAAGCGTAGTTATAGGGGCGTTAGCAGGTTATCACGAGCCGGGATCAGTAAGCAGTAAAGATACAGTCACTGGTGCACAGAAGCACCTCCCTCCAGCCCATAACCTAGTCTCTCAAGTCCTCTGCCCCTCAGGCACTTGGTCCCTTGGCCTCTGCCTCCATGGCAGGAAACCAGCCCACCACGCTGCCTCCCACGCTGAGAGTCTTAGTGCTGCGCCTGCGTTCTCTCTCTGCCTCCCACTCTGACAGTCTCATTGCCGTCACTGCGTTCTCTCTCGTGGTGCCCTGGCCTCGCCCTCTGGTGCCTCTGGTCTCCTCCCCCACCGCCACTTCAGAGATCTGTGTGTGCGGCACTAGGGGCTCTTCCTCCAAGGTCCTGGGACTTCTCTCTGTCCCTCTTGAGATGGCTCATCCTTATTGCAGGGCCGAAACAACTGCATTTGGGCCATCCCTGTCCGTAGTGTTCACGTGTCCTGTTTGTGTGGTCCCACGCTTGCATTTGGGGGGAGTTAGAGACATGGATCCAAAAGCCATATTAAAAAATTTCACTCCGCCACATAATGTTATGAAAAATATTGCCTATTTAGCTTTTGGCTAGGAAAACCTAATTATTTGGGGGTATAGAAATATTTATTTATTCCTAAGTGATAAATTAAGTTATCATCAGACAGTGACTGAAGGCTGTCGGTGATATTCATAGAGCACAAATGACCCAAGAACCACTTGATCTTTAGTTTCTTTTTTTTTTTAAAGTTTCATGATTCTCAGTGATTTAGGAAACACATTTTTTTCCCCCCTAAAACATTTTGCAACTTAAGAGCACAAGTAATCCCAGTTTCAGGGTTTTGATAGCCTCAGAGAACAAGCATGGTCGTTAAAACTCCTTGAATGTTCTTTTGGAGAAACTAATTTTAGAAAATAATAAAATAATGATTCATAAAAATAACTAGATTAAGCTGCAAATATTTTGCTTTCTGTAAATCTTGTGGCTGGCTCGTGCTATTCCTCTTTTCCCATGGAGAAACATACATTTTTGGTTGAACTCTACTTTGTTTCATACATTAAAAAAAACCCCAACAACTTTCATGCAACATAATTGACATACAGTAAAATGGACCAGTTTTAAGCACACTATAGTTGGTGTTTTGGTAAATATATATACCTGAACAACCACCATCACAATTAAGCTAGGAACCATTTTCATCACTCCTCAAAGTTCCCCACCTCGTTTGCAGTCACCTGCGCTGGCCCCAGCTGTCACTGCTGGCCCAGGGAGCCACTGACCTGCCATCTGCCACCGCAGACTAGTTTCGACCCATCATAGAATTTCCCAGAACTATGCTCAGATGTCTGTCCTCCTCCGTGGTTTTCTTCATTTGTTCTGTGCTTACGTCGTCACTAACTCTCACGTGTGCACGGACAGGCTGATCTTCACAATGGCCTGACCAAGGGTGAGGTTGGTCACAGACGAGCGTTCCATGGCTGGAATGAGTTTGATATCAGTGAAGATGAGCCGTTGTGGAAGAAGTATATTGCTCAGGTGAGCGATTTTTTATGTCCTCTTCTGATGTGTAATGCGCATGCATTTTTTGTTACAGTAGTTGTTTACTTAAATGAGGTTATTTATGGGAAAAGGAAATGCTTTTAACATTTCTTTACTTGAATTTTTCATTGCCTGGGTTACTGGCAGCGCTTTCTATGTGGACATTCCATGTGAAGGTGATACTGTTGATTGTAGCATCTTTTTTTATTATTGAAGAAATGTTCATTTTCTAAGGTAATTATGGAAGCTTACAAAATTAGTAAGAGTGAGGTAGGTAATTGAAACCCAGACTGCCTGAGGACTAATTTCACCTTCATTTATTACCAGCAGTCTGAGCTGTATTATTTGTTAAGCTTCCTTTATAAAGCACCTTGGGAAGTGGTAACTTTGAATAGCTATGAGCTATTTATAATTTTTCAAAAGATCATTATCTTAATCTTTCAGGAAAGACTGAGATTTTTTTTCCCTACTGGTAAGTCTGAAAAGTACAATATCCAGTTCCCAATTGTCCAGCAATATGTATCTGTATATTCTTTAGGGAATATGTTTAAATGCATATTTGTATTCTTAAACTTATTCCATCTTCACATGGCCTGAACCTTCAGGTGATATTTGCGTGGTTGCTCTGGAGTTAGAGTACCTGCCTCATGGGATTGCTGTGAGAATGAGGTGAAACCATTCCTCCAGTGTACTTCAATATAAGCAACAGCTAAGAGTGATTATTGTGTTCATCATCAAGCACTGAGTGACTCTTTATTCCTATGTAGAGAACACTGGGTTTGCTCTGCAAACATCTGCCCAGTGCCTGCCATCTGTCAAGTGATGTGCTCAGTACTGTGGAGCAGTGTTTGGGGGCAGCAAGCAAGCAAACAAAAAAGACTGTAAAATAAGAACGCTTTATGGCCTATACAGAGCTTTGATTTAATACACATTCTCGGTGAATCTTTATTACCATCCTTGGGCCAAGGTACCTGAGGAGGAAACTGAGATTTAATTGGATCATCGCATACAAAAGGCTGATTAAACCTAGATGCTCATACTCGGGTTCATCATTTTGTTATTCCTGATCCATATATTGTTTGTAGTTTTATTTTGCTAAAGCAAAGATTTTTTTTTATCAGCTGTGCATAAAACCACTTAAAGTGCTTTAAAAATGCTGACGTCTGGGTCTTAAAGCTTCCTCTGTTAAGCACCCTGGGAAGTGGTAACTTTGAATAGCTATTAGCTATTTATAATTTTTCAAAAGATCATTTTAATCTTTCAGGAAAGACTTTGAGTTTTTTTTATGTTTAATTTATCTGATATGTTCGTGGGTATTGGCATTTGCTAGAAGTTCCTCACACATTTCTGATGTGAAGCAGGGTGGAGCTACTGAGCCATAGAATAGAACCTTAGTTTTCAAAGTGGGTAAGAGGTGGTGGCCTCTAATTTCTAAGCTAGGTTTCTAGGTTCTAGGATTCTTGGCTGGAAGATAGTCTTTGAAGCTCCCTCACTTTGCAAGTTCAAGAGCAATTGGCAGAGGACAAAGTTCTAACATTAGCTTGATGTTTGGGGCACAGGGTGTGCGGTTGGAAGAATCTGGGGTAATTCCATGCTTGGCATTTCAGTGCTTCCTTTTCCTAGCCTTGGTAAAAATTGAGAATAGCTGTATTTGTTAAATTAATTGATTGGAATTGAGAATAGCTGTATTTTAAAAAACTAATTGATTGTTAATATACATTTACTGCCAGGAATTCATTTGACATTGATATTTAATTTTTCATCTTTTCTGAAAAGGAACTGTTACAGTGAACTAAGATCTTAAATATAGAATATAAACAATGTTTTGATTTATTGAATTGAGAGGGATCTATAAATAAGCCAGATGTAGTCTCATTATGATAAGCCAGATGTAGTCTCATTATTTCCAGTCATGCTTGTATAGTTTTAAGATTTTTTTGTTGTTAAGGTTTTGCTGAGATAAAACAGATCTGCCATTCATACACAGCAGTATTGAATTGCTGTTTATTTTCACTTTCAGTTTAAAAATCCCCTTATCATGCTGCTTCTGGCGTCTGCAGTCATCAGTGTTATAATGCATCAGTTTGATGATGCTGTCAGTATCACTGTGGTAAGAAACTAATTTTTTTTAATTGTGGGTTAATTGTGTACATTGGTTAATTGTGTACATATATCTATATACATACATACACACATTGTTTTCAGTTGCAATAATATTCAGTAATACTCAAGTATCTATGACTGATATTCTTTATTAAATACTTTTATTGGGGGCTCTTACATCTCTTAACACAATCCACACATTCATCCATTGTGTCAAGCATATTTGTACATATGTTGTCATCATCATTTTCAAAGCATTTTCTTTGTACTTGAACCCTTGGTACAGCTCATTTTTCCCCCTCCCTCCCCTGCCCTCCCTCTGTCATGAAACCTTGATAAGTTATAGATTATTATTTTCATATCTTACATTGCCTTCTGGATTGACACGCTTAAGAATTATTTAACAATGTGATCATTTCCTACATAGAAAATATTCATAATAATCTCCCAGTTACATTTTTAATTGTTTTATTTTCTAATTGAGATAGATCTTAACTAATTGTGAACTAAAGCCTGATATGTGAAATTAAGATCAGTCTTCAACAGTGCAGACTGTATGTTTGTTTTTGATTTTACTCTTTCAGGCTAGTTTATTCTAGCTTTCACTGACTCCTTTCTCCACCTGCTTTCCTTACCCCTGTTTCATTGTAGTACTACCATACAAGCATCATTGAAACAAATGCATTTTGCTTAAGAACACAGTAGAAATTAATGTCAGGTAACAGTTTTTGAATTGTTGGTTTTGGACTTCCAGGTGTTCCTGATCATCTCTCAAGGACCATGGGAAGGCCAAAGTGATTTCATAATAGGAAATGTTACTCATCCTAATTGACATTTGCATAAATGGTGCAAAAGCAGTGGGTGGCTAAAACTGTTAGGGCCTTACCTCAACTCAAGACAGTGACACCCAAACCTGTGCTGCTAGTCACTGTTTTCTTTCGTAATTTCTCTTATGTATGTTATTGATAAAACAGTAAAAAATAGGTTTTTTGGGGAAAGTAATTTGAGAGTGTTTATCAGGAATCACTATATTTTATACATTACATCTTCTGATTATTAATGCCTCATTGGCAACTGACGGTCCCCAGAATGCTGAGGCAGCTCTTTTTATAAAAATCATTTTATTAGGGGCTCATACAACTCTTATAACAATCCATACATACATCAATTGTGTAAAGCACATTTGTAAATCCGTTACCTTCATCATTCTCAAAACATTTGCTCTCCATGTAAGCCCCTGGCATCAGCTCCTCATTTTCCCCCTCCCTCTCTACTCCCTCTTCCCTCATGAACCCGTGATAATTTATAAATTATCTTGTCATATCTTGCACTGTCCGACGTCTCCCTTCACCCACTTTTCTGTTGTCCATCCCCCAGGGAGGAGGTTATATGTAGATCCCTGTAATCGGTCCCCCCTTTACACCTCACCCTACTTCCACCCTCCCAGTATTGCTACTCTCACCACTGATCCTGAAGGGATCATCTGTCCTGGATTCCCTGTGTTTCCAGTTCCTATCTGTACCAGTGTACATCCACTGGTCTAGCCAGAATTGTAAGGTAGAAAGGAAAAATTAATTTCATTACGTCCTTTGAGCCATGAATATACCCTTTAATATTCTGTGTGATAAAAGGGAGGTATACATAAAATGACTCCATATGAAAATATGGTGGTTGACCTAAGGAAAGGTGATTATTTAAGTTGTGAGCTGAATATGCTTCTTACCTGAAGGAATGACTGATGGATGCCTATGGCTGCTTGAGCACCTGAGTAATTGGCAGACTTATTTTGAAGTTGTGAGTCTTGGCTTCAGAGAAGACAACTGATAGAAATTCAAGTGTTTCCAATGATAATTGGAATTTTGGAAAAATGTTTCTGTACCACCATCAACAGTTTTTCAATATGTTTGACTTTCTAAAAAGAGGCTTTTGTAGTGATCAATGAGTACTTTTTTTTGCTGACTATTATGAAATCAGTCAGTATTAGGACAACTTGACTAACACAGTGAACCAATGTTTTCCAAATGACCAGTGCAGGAAGTTATAAATTCATTATTGGTGGGTGATCTGTTCAAAATGCAAGTAAAATCAATGGCTTTTAATATAGCAGATGAAAATTTCATTGATATAGTATCAGATTCATTATTGATATTTAGGAAAAAATTTTATTTTAATTACCACTCTTCTCAACATTTATTTTTATTTTTTAGAAAACAGAATGTTTATACAGTGCATTATTTATGTTACCATGTAACAGACTTGCTATTTTTCAAATGAATTAATAAGTAGAAATGAAAACCGAGTAATGATTGGAATGTTTAATGATAGAGGTCAGCAGGTATCATCCACATAAACAAATGTTCTGTGTGACTCTCAGTTTTTAAAAGTACAACACCACATCCCTTGGTGTGCGTCGGTTCTGTTTCACGGTGACCTGCAGGCCAGAGTGGAATTGTCACGTGGAAGCATGGGGTTTCCAAGGCCGCAGTCTTTGCCGGATGTCTGCTTGGTCTTTCCCTCGCGGAGCTGTTGGTGGGTCTGTCTGTCAGCCTCGCTTAACCACTGTGTTACCAGAGCTCCTTTGTAAGTGTACAGAGTGGTTCTGAAATGAGAAAGTTGGAGATGTTACCCTGGGGGCACAAGCCACCACCAGCTTGAAGCTCTCCGCAGGCGTCTGGGTGCAGCCATGGTTTTTTTCACTCCCAACAGGCTGTTCTCAAGGCTTAGAGTCTGTTATCTTGGTGCTGCGGAGTCAGGAAAAATAGAATGTTTTTTTTTCCTCTTTAATTTATGTCTGATTTTAAAAGCTGTTGTTTTGTTATGTTTCTAGGCAATACTCATTGTCGTCACAGTTGCCTTTGTTCAGGTGAGTGGGTATCCTATTTTGCCAACCTGAAAGTGGTATCTTAGTTAATTGTTGTAAAAATTCAAGGCAGTTCCCGGTGAGATAAGCAGTCACAGGAGGGTGGCGATGCCTATGGGAACATTTCTCTTTCATGTTTTCAAGTAATATTAAATCCAGAAAACTTTTCAACAAACGTGTGGGACTAACTTGACTGCTTTGATTCAGGTAATTGAGTGAAGAAAATCTAGTTTTTTAATCTTAGGATGTTAGAATAACAAAAATACATGGAACCAGAAAGTATAGTAACTGAAAAAAAATTGGGTGATAGATTTTTTTATGCTTCTAATTAAAAAATATAAAAATTCAGAATTCTATTCTTTTAACCCTATGTTTTAATACCTATCCAGAAGAAAGCAAAAAGGTATGGAATTAAAAGGTTAATTTATCAAGTAATATTTGAAGAGAATTCTGTATCTCTGTGAATGTTCCTCCTAGCAGAATAACTTACTGATTTACTTAAACATTTCCTCCTAATCTTACTTCATTTAAGTCTTTTTGAAGAAACTGAAGTATGCTTGTAAACACTGTTAGTTACTTGCTTTTGTTTTTTTAAATTCTTCCTTTTTCACAGTAGAGATGATCTGATCTTGTTCAAACTTTATTTAAGCAAACCATTGAAACTCAAATGAAACATGAAAAGAGCCCTCTTTTAAAATTATTGTCAATATGGGTGTGATGCCAGAGTTTTTATTAAAAGCCACTTCCAGCAAGTCCATTGCAGCTCATAGTGACCAGGTAGGACAGAGGAGAACTTGCCCTTTGGGTAGTTCCAAGCCTGTAGATGTGCATGGGGAAAAATGGCCTTCTCTTTCTCCCGTGAGAAGTGCCTCATGCAAGTGCATGCTGGACAGTGCTTAAAGATGACCTCAGGAAAACTGATGCACTTGGATTGTGGTGTTGGTGAAAAAAATCATAAGTACTTGGACTGCCAGAAGAACAAGCCAGTCTGTCTTGGAGGAAGGACAGCCAGAATGCTCCTTAGAATCGAGCGCTTGTTCTGGACATGTTTTCCTAAGAGACCAGCCCCTGGATGATGACATCATGCTAGAGCCAGTAGAGGTTCAGTGAACAAGAGGAAGCGCCTCAAGGTGATGGAATGACACAGTGATTGCAAAGTGAGTTCAAACCCAGGATTTGTGAGCTCGTGTAGGACCCAATCACTGTTGAGTTAGAACCAACTCAATGAAACCTAACAACAGCAACACCCACAACAGTCTCATATCCACAGTTTATGCCCTGCAGATCCCAGTACTCTCCTAGCTTCCTGGGGTGATGTCTAACTTAGTGAGTCAGGGGTTTCATAGAAACCCAGTGTATAAAAGCCAGTTGGAATCAGATCATCTGTAGCACATACATGAAGTCCCTCATTAGTAGACCATTATGGATCCTGTTTCTCTGGAGTTCTTTTCCTTAGAGCTGCTGCAAGTTGCCCTGGGGCAAGTGGAGCTGCTTGGTCTAGCACTGCTCAATTCAAGGCTGGGTGTCTTTCAAGGTAGATTTTTAGGAAGCAGAATAAGTATCATCTATGAGACCAGGAACTGGGACCCACTGTTTTTCTTTAATAATGCCTCAGATGTATAATGTGTGTCTTTTTTCAGAAGGATTCATACAGATATTATCACTACAAATGGAAGAACTTAGTAGATTATTCTCTCTGGTATATAGACTGCCAATTTTCCAAAAACAAACAAAATGAAACCATAAGTGATTGTGATTTTGGCAGTCTATGGGGACATTTTGCATAGATTAATTTACTGTAAACTTCTAAAACGTAATGGCTGAGACATCTACTAGATATTTTTATCATAGACTCATTTGGGAAAACTCAAGAAAGGGTCAGAACATTTGTGGAAAGCCCAGTTTCAAATATAGGATCAGAAGATTGATCCTTCCCCTAAAATGCTGAAGAAACTAATCACACAGCCCTTAAAACAAATGAAAACACAGCCTCTCTCCAGCGAGCTTCTTTTGACAATTGAACCTTTACAAAAATGCAGGAAACATTCTTTTTTTGAGAGTACTTTTTATACTTATGTGGTGTTGTCAAGTGACCCTTTGATGTAGAGGTATCTTTGTAGTTATAGAGAGCAGATATTAATAATACATGAGAAAAAGGTTGGACCGCTGTGTCGTTTACATTAGCATCTAGGCTTGTTGAGTATCTTCTAGCTTTTTATGGAATTTTGACTAAAGTGTCCCTGTTCTTTAGTATCTTTAGTCTGACTCAGGGAGTGTCTTAGAACTTTTTGTATTTTATAGATTCTGTTTACATACATATTTACAATGGAGCTTTAGTAAGTTTGGAAAGACTTCATTATCATTGATTCATTTTTCCACAAGCCTTTGGAAGCCTTCTCTAATATCTCCTGCCAAAAGAGATTAATTATTCTAAATTACTCTAATACAGTTTTGGATTTTATATTTGAGAGAGTTTTGATGGGTGTGAAATTTTGACTGCAGCTGTTTCAAAGCACTCCCTCCCTTTTACCCTGTCTATGTCCTCCTTGGCCCCTTTAACCTTATATCCAGAGATTAGTGTTCTCCGTTGAAGACTTGAGCTAAATGTAGCAGTGATGTTGTATGAAGTCTGATGCATATGGAAATGGGAATTACATAGAGTAAGGTGGAGGAAGGTATCCACAGATCTCAGAGTTCTGTGGATGGAAGACAGATGGAGCACCACAGAGTTAGGGCTCCTGAGAAATTTTTGTTTCTGTAATTAAGGATGGTAGCGAAGGTATCCATCAATATAGGGCATCCATATTCTTGTTTTGTTTTTTATTTTTTCAAGCAGATTTATTCTAGAAACCATTTCACTTAGCATGAGCTTAAATCCTCAAAGCAAATATCACTTGTAGTTAATTGTCTTTGACTTCTTTAATCTTTAAACACTAAGTGCAAAATTATCTTTAATTATGAAGCTCAATGGTATTAACTTTAATTGACTCAAAATTATATACTCTTGTACACATTAATCAGCTTTCTTTATCATATAAGTAACCTAAGGTTTGTGCAATGAATATTAAAATGTAAAATTTGGGAGAATATTTAATGATCAAAATTGATCACTATAATTTAACATTATTTAATAGGAACAAGATTTTATGGGTAGGACTATAAGCAAAGGAAAAAATGGGAAAAATTTTAAAACAATGATTGAAATTATTTAACTATATCATGGAATATATTCATAGAAACACACATAATTGTACGTCTTCATAAATGTTTTGTTTGAAATATTAATCTGTGCCTTTTCTTTGCATAGGAATATCGTTCAGAAAAATCCCTTGAAGAATTGAGTAAACTTGTGCCCCCAGAATGCCATTGGTATGTTTCTGGTAGAACCTTTATCCTCTTCAAAGTGACCAGTATATTGCCTGGATTAATATTAACTGAAATAACCAAATGTCCCATGGAGGTTACTTATATTGTTTCTCAAGAAACTGAAAATGCACCCTTTAAAGTGGACCAGGGATATACGTACATACATAAACCTTAGACATACTCATGGATTTTGAGCTTGCGTTTAACTGTAACCCTCATCTAAGAACAATTTGTTCTTGATATGGCCCTGCCCTCATGAAGTGATCACTGAAGGTGCTATAGCAAAGGGTGATGAAGAAATATCATGGTGCCCAGGTATCACAAAGAATAGCATCTGGGGTCTTAAAGGCTTATCTTAAAGCCTTTAAATGGGGTGTCAGCTAATTCCACACAGAAGGTGCACACAGCCTGTTGTGACCCAAGGATTGTAAATAATAAAATCCAAGGTCGGAGAAGGAAATTGTATTAGAGCCTAATTTCTGACCACCCCTTTCACTGAACGCTGTGGATGACAGTGAAAGCTCAAAATCCATGCGCGGTACTAATGCTGAGATGCTTGTTTGTTCACTGACTCAGCTTTCCTCCTGCAGTCGGCATCATTGCCTCTGTTTTGTGAGGTGGAGGACTTTGTGGACTGGTGTTGGGTTAATGGGTTAATGTTGGACTTGTGGGCTTGGGCAGCATTGAGCTGGGGTGTTTTCATGATGCACCTTTTCTTTACATAAAACTCTCTCTTATAAAAATAAAAAAAAAAATAAAAAATTCTTTTCCTTTTTTTCAAAAAAAAAAAAAATATCCATGCGCGGAGCGCCCATGTCGACTAAGCAAGCCTTCATTAAACTCCCTCTGAGCATTGACCAGAGGTGTGAATAGTCTTGTCCTCAGAGTGCATTCATTGAAAAGTGTATTATTGCAGATATAAGCCAAACCAAACCAAAAATCAGTACCATTTAGTCTGTGCCAAAGTTCATTGTGGTGATGGTTGCACAACCTTCCTTAGTGTGAATTGCATGCTGTATTAATTATAGCTCAATAAAATGAATTTTAACAAAAGAATGAAGAAAATATTCTAAAATTGTTTGCAGTGTGCAAGTATTTGCACAACTCTCAAGTATATTTAAACCATTGAATTGTAAAGCAAAATAATAAAAGTATAAACTGCATTATGGTTCCAGATTTGTATAAAAATAATAAATCATTAACCAGACATGGAGAAAAAAATTTTTTTTTCTGTTCACTGTAACAAACCAAGCCATTGTTACCAAGTCATTTCCAACTCATGGCAGCCCTGTGTCACAGTAGAACTTCTCCTGTCGATTGCCAGGGCTGTGAATCTGTACGGGAGCAGACAGCCTCATCTCTCTCCTGTGACCGTGTGGTTCGTAACCCAATGCTTAACCCACTGTGTCACCAGGGATCCTTACTGCAACAAATTGCACTATGAAAACTTTATATGTCTGAGTTTGAGATTTCTCGAGACGTGAATTTATTCAACCTATTTTTTTCTTGCACATATGTGTCGAGCACTTTCCCGGGTAGAGTGATGAGCAGAAAAACCCAGATGATTCCGATGGAGTCTCCGTTAGTGCATTTTACAGTTGAACTGCTAGATTTTCCAGTGACTTCTGCCCTCTGAGCAGTTTCCCTGCAAAGAACACCGAAGCCTTCCTTTTTTGGGTGGTTATTTGACTTCTCTTGTTGGAGGTGGACATTTGTGGAAGCATGTTTTCCCTCAGGCAAGCTCAGCGGAAAGAATTCTGTTCAGACGAGCATCATGCTTGCTTCTCACTGAGTTTATGTTTGCTCCTTGGCGCAGTGTCCGTGAAGGAAAACTGGAGCATACCCTTGCCCGGGATCTGGTCCCAGGTGACACCGTTTGTGTTTCTGTTGGGGACAGAGTTCCTGCTGACTTACGCTTGTTTGAGGTAAGTTTGGGAGTGTTATTTGTAAAGCAAGGGAATTAGTCTGTGTTGAGAGACATGTGAAAGATTGCTGTAAGATCCTAAAGATCATGCCGCTTCTAATAAAATTTGGAGTGGTAGTGGCTATTCTGACATCAGCATCTTGTACCCTGGGTTTACGTTTGTGAAAAGTAGGAACATTTGCATGTCGATCCGACGATGAACAAGTTCAAGGAGGAACACATAGTTGATTTGAAGCATTTTTGTCTGTTTTAAAAGCGGCCTGGAAACATGCCTTTTTCTGTTTTTAAGCATGTTTTATTTTTATTCAGATGAAAATTTATACAGCAAATTAGGTTTTCCTTGTACAGCTTCTGCATGATTATTCGTCGATACTGGTAACGTTTTCTTATAGTGCTCCCTTCCCATGCATTTCCTTAAGGTTGTGCCGTCTCTAAGCCTGTGCTTTCCCTGCTTCCTTACTTTCTCAGCTTTACTCTGGAGCGGTTGTTAACAAGTTGGCCTTAGAGGGATGATTTTTGAAAGAAGCTTGTATATCATAGTTTATGTTGTTTATTTTATGAACTCATCTCTTAGTTAGCTGAAGGGTGGCCTCCAGGTAGAAGTACTGTTTCAGGTTCAAGAGTCCCTCAGCAGTAGTCTGAGAGAGTCCTCTAGTCTTAACTTCCAGTAGACCTGGGCTGCTGAAGAGTTTGAGTTTTGGCCCACATTTTTCTCACTAGCAACAACCAGAAAAATGTAGTACACACACACGGACACATACATACACACACAGATAGATATCTCTATAAGCATATGTACATATAGTATGTGACTATATGCATTCATTTTCACATAGATACTAAATCACACAAGGATCACAGTTAAGGATGCTTCTTAGACATAACCAAAACCTCCTGAGATTGATTTTCTGGGTTTGAGGATCATGGACTATCGTCTTGGTGGCTAACTCAGTTAATTGGTATGCTATGGTTCCTGCAGCGAATTTAAATACGTCTTCTGAGATGTTCGTTTAGTACATCAGATCTTTGTGGAAACCTACGCATTAAGTATGTTGGAAGAAACAAAGACGCTAAGACAGAATTCTTGCCATCAGGAAGTATAGTCGTTGTATACGTCATTAAGTAATAGGAGTACAAAGGTGGGATTATGGGAATTTAGAGAAGGGAGCGGTCACAGCGGATGTGTGTGCAATCACAATGTCACAGATGCTTGGCTTTTGGGGGTGGTGAGTGTCGGGCAGTATTGGACAGAGATGATGAAGACAAAATGAGTCACCACCATTCAGGTCGCAGGAAGCATTCCAGTATATATTGCGGGGCTAGGATACATTAAGTAGTAGAAGATTTATGGTGGAATCATATTCCAGAGGGCCTTGAATGTGAAACTGCACTTCAAATTTGATTGGGAATTAACTCTTTGAGGTCATGTGCAACTGGCAAATGATGTTACCTTTAATTAGGCCACAGTGTGTCCAGTGGTAGAAAGGGTGAAGTATGTGACCTTCATAGTCTTACTTATATGCCAGCCTCGCTCTCTGTTGGAATTACCACCCGTCCATCGACACCTCCAGAAGCTGCCAGTCTTGGAATCCGAACAAGCTTCCAAAGTTGTCATGCTTACAGAAAGCCGAATGCCCCCTCCGAACTGTAATAGGAACAACACGTACTTAATCTTTGGGGGGTCTTTTCCCCAAAATACTTAAAATTTTATCTTTAGAAAGATAATCAGATTGCTGCAATTAGAAGAGTAGGATTAATCTGTAACAGCAAGTATTAAGAATGTTAAAACTTTTTCTTTTCTTTGTGGGTTATTTCTTTTTCCCCCTGCATTTTTGCTCCATACCTCTTGTCCCTAGTATTTAATGTATGTAATATCTTGGATTCTTTTTTTTTTTAATCATTTTATTGGGAACTCGTACTACTCTTAACACAATCCATACATCATACATCCCTTGTGTCAAACACATTTGTACATGTGTTGCCATCATCATTTTCAAAATATTTTCTTTCTACTTGAACCCTTGGTATCAGCGCCTCATCCCCCGCCCCCAATGAACCCTTGATAATTTATAAGCTATTACTATTTTTTCATGTCTTACACTGACCGATGCCTCCCTTCTCCTACTTTTCTGTTTTCATCCCCCAGGGAGAGCGTTATATATAGATCATTGTTATCGGTTCCACTTTCTCCTCTCACCTTCCCCTTCCCCTCCTGGTATCACTGTCAATATAGGTGCTGAGGGGTTTATCTGTCCTGGATTCCCTGTATTTCCAGCTCTTATCCATACCCGTGTACATGCTCTAGTCTAACTGGATTTGTAAGGTAGAATTGAGGTCATGATAGTGAGGTGGGGTGGGGTGGGGAGCATTAAAGAACTAGAGGAAATTTGTATGTTTCAACGGTGCTATACTGCATCCTTGTGACCCTTCTATAAGGGGATGTCCATTTGTCTACAGATGGCTTTGGGTCTCTACTCTGCACTCCCCCTCATTCATAATGATATGATTTTTTGTTCTTTGATGCCTGATACTTGTTCCTCATGACACCTTATGATCACACAGGCTGGTGTGATTCTTCCATGTGGATTTTGTTGCTTCTCAGTTAGATGGCTGCTTGTTTATCTTTAAGCCTTTAAGACTCCAGATGCTATATCTTTTGATAGCCAGGCACCTTTGGCTTTCTTCACATTTGCTTAAGCACCCATTTTGTCTTCAGTGATCGTGTAGGGAAGGTGAGCATCATGGAATGCCAGGTTATTAGAACAAAGTGTTCTTGCATTGAGGGAGGACTTGAGTAGTAGTCCGATGTCCGTCTACTACCTTAATACTAAACCTATAGATATATGTACATAGATCTATTTCCATATCATTATATATAAAGATACTTACTTGTATACATGCCTGTATTTAGACCTCTATAAATGTCCTTTGGCGCCTAGTTCTTTCTTTTATTTCTTTTACTTTCCTCTTGTCTATCATGTTCAGTCTTCATTTGGGTTTCAGTAATTCCTCTCAGTTACATTGTCCTTGATCAAGCCCTACCAGGCATCGTAGGTCCCCCTCGACATCGATTTTAGATCACTTGTTGTTCCCTTGCTCCTGGGCTTGTTAACACCCACTTCCTTTCCCCCGCCTCCCTCTCTTCTGTGTCTCCCCAGAACCTTTGGTCCTGTTGCTTTCTCCTCCGAATTGTTTATCCCGCCTATCTTGTCATTTGACATGTCATGTCCCCCAAAAGAGTATAAATGTGCATCAATGGAGTTATTGGTTCTGAACTGTTTCTGGTTTAGAAGCAGGCGTTGTTCGTGGGTAGTCTGAAGTGTGAAGATACTTAAGGAACACGATCAAGGCTGTAAGGTAAATGGGATAAAGTTCCCAACCAAATTCTTGTGGAACAGCCCTTGCTACCTTCTAAGAATGAGCAAAATGCCTTACCGGAGTGGAAAAAAAATTCCTTTGAGCAACTTTCCTCACCTTTGCACCAATACAGTTTTCAGTTGTTGTAGAATTTCTACAAAGCAGAACTGTGATTGTCCTGAGTCCTTTCAGAAAATAGATCAAGAATTGCCTGTTGGAAATCCCCCAAAGTCATCACCATAACCTTCTGAACTGACCCTCTCTCTGCCTCGAATTTGACTAGTCAGCAGAATCCCTCAGGAGACATTGTATTTGCTTTGATTGGACCTAACTGAGACTGATATTTAATGTGTCACATCTATTCTTGAGAAGTTCTCAAAATTCAGATTTTTGGGGTAGACTCAAGGCCCTAGTTTTGGCTCTCATGGCCTTGTTTTATTTTCTTCAGCTTTCACCTGGAACTTGCACGTGAGCCATTGATGGTCTGGTCCATCAAAGAGGTCAGCCCGACCCCATTTTAGTGGCTGATACTGAGCTTCCCTGTCTCCTCTTCCCCCCAAATGTAGTTAGTTTGGTTTCTGTATATTCCATCTGAAGAAATACAGTCTGAAAAAAGATATTCGCTATGAAGAAGTTTTTTAGTGTGCAAAATTCTATCGTGTTATTCGCCAGCTTCATTTCTGTCACCAAGGCCTTGTTTTCCAACTCCTGCTCCTTCCTTTGTTTCAACTTTTGCATTCCAATTACCAGTGATTATCAATGCATCTTTATTGCATGTTTGGTCAATTTCAGACTGAAGACAGTAAAATTCTTCTACTTCCTCATTATTAGCTTCGGTGATTGGGGCACAGATTTGAATACTAGTTGTGCATTGACTGGATTTCCTGGCTTTCAGCTAGATACCCTATCATAGAGAGCATTGCACTTCCAGATAATGCCCTTTTTGATGATGAACGTGGTGCTGTTCCTCTTGAATTCATCATTCCCTGTACAAGATCTCTTTAACGTGTTGAAAGGCAAGGTGCTACTTTGAGGACTGGGACGTGCCTGACACAGGCTGTGGCATTTTCAGCCATGTCATCGCATGGGAAAGTTGGACACTGAATAGAGACCGGAGAAGAATCTGTGCATTTGAATATCGGTGTTGGCAGAGACTATTGAAAGTACCATGGACTGCCAAAAGAACAAACCAATCTGCCTGAGGAGAAACCCAGAGAAAACTCTCATTAGAAGCAAGGCTTGGGGACTTCATCTCACGTGCTTTGGATGTGTAATCAGTAGAGATCATCCCCTGGAGAAGGACATTAAGCACGGTAAAGGAGAAAGGCAAGATACAGGAAGCTGGTTGACAGAGTGGCCGCAGTGAGGGGCTCAAGCATCGGAACAATTGTGAGGACGGCGCAGGACCAGGCGGTGCTCCCTTCTGTTGTACGTCGGGTTGCGGTGGCTCGGCGCTCAGCAGCAAAGAGCAAGACCAAGATAAGTGTGTTACGAGAGAACTTGTCGGTCGCCACCTGCTGATAGCAAAGACATGCTTAGACATGGTTTGTTTGGAATAAACTCATGCATTTATGAACAGGAACCTCTGTAGGAATACTTTTGGTTTGGCCTTAAGTTCCCTCTACCCGATTTTGCCCTGTTCGCGTTTCTTACTACTCAGTCCCATCGGCAGACTTTTGCAACCACTTTGAGTATATTGAAATAGTGAGTGCGCAGGCATAGACTTTCTTCGACCACCTCTCACTGGAAGGTTCAGGAATTGGCTTTTCCACGGACACCCTCGCACCTGTGTCTCTCTGTATCTTCTCCCGCTTTTTGTTAAGAGGCACTAGCAAGCATCTTCCTCTGTGCTGGATATCTGACGTGGATGGTAGGGCCATCTTTCTGCGTCAGAGTCTTTTGACATCCTGGATTACATGCGCATGCTCCATTGTCTCAGCAAAAAGTTTTATTTTCTAGTAAAACCCAGGCTGCCATTCTGGTTTGGTTTGCTGTGCCGTCTTCTGGATCTTTTCAAATATTTGATAGACTGCAGTGGGCTTCAAAAAGCTTGAGGGAGAATCCCGTTCTCTTTTAATTCCACTTTTCCATCGACTTTATGAAGCCTCCTGTGTAAGTAGGAAGGGGAGCCCTGGTAGCGTAGTGGGCTCTGCGTCCTTGGGCTTTTACCACAAAGGCAGCAGTTGGAAACCACTGGTCACTTGGAAGGCGAAAGATGAGGCTTCCTATTCCTGTCAAGAGTTAGTCTCAGAAACCCACATGGGCCATTAACCTATTGCCATTGACTGTAATTCACATGGCTTCTGAAGCTTTCAATCCTCATGAGAGCAGAGTCTCACCTTGCTATTAACAGTCCAGTGCTTACCCCACAGTGCCCCCAGCCAGGGTTCAAATGTCCTGGTCTACCCACCATATATATATCTATTTAATAAAAAATATATATATGTTTTATTACTTACAGATATTATTACAATCCATAGTTTCATTAGATCAGGCATAATTGTACAGTTACTGTGCTCATCGTTTTCAGTATTTTTTCTTTTCTTCTTGAACTCCTTAATATCAGCTCCCCTTGATCCCCTCCCTCACCCATCCTACCACCTCCCTGAACTTCAGTATATTATATATTAATATTATTATTATTTTTTGCCTTACACCATCCCATGCATCCATTCTCCTTGAATTCTGATGTTTGTTCCCTTCGTGTGAGGTTATACAGTCATCAGCTATCTGTTCCCCCTCGCTCCCCGCTCTTCCCATACCCTCAGGAAGTCAATACTCCCCTTACTGAATTTCATGCATTGAAAGATCTTGGTTGTACCCATATACATATGAGGACTAGCAAGATGAGTGAGGTAAAACTAGGGCCATAATAGTGGGAGGAGGAAATGTTAAAGAACTAGAGGATAGTTGAGGGTTTCATCAATGTTATACTGCACCCTGGATATATCATGCCTTCCGTGTGGCCCTTGCTTGAGGGACTGTCCAATTATCTGACAGACGGGTTTTGGGTCTCTACCTTGCCTATGATCCTTCACGCCTGTTTGATTGCTTGTTTTTAACCTTCTGATACCTGTTCCCATGGACACCTCATGATCACACAGGCTGGTGTGCTTCTTCCATGTGGGCTTTGTTGCTTCCGAGCTAGATGGCTGCTTGTTTACCTTCAAGCCTTTAAGACTCCAGATGCTATATCTTTTGATAGCCGGGCACCATCCACTTTCTTCACCACCTTTGCTTATTCACCCACTTTGTTTCCAGTGTGCTGGGGAAGATGAGTATCCTACATTGCCACATTATTAGAACAAACTGTTCTTGTACTGAGGTAGGATTTAAGTGGAGGCTCAAAGTCCATCTGCTTCCCTCTCCACGGACTTTACCTTCAGTACCGCCCTCCCGCGGTATCTTTTAAAGAATATTTTCTTTTACAATTGCTTTGTTGAGATATGATTCCCATCATATAATTCATACATTTCAAGTGTACTATTTAGTAGTTTTCTCTGTCTTCAGAGTTTTGCATCTATCATTACAATCAAATTATGAAACATTTTCATCATTTCCAAAAGAAACTGTTTACTTTGAAGTAGTCACTTCACTCTATTCCCCCTGCCCCCTGGCAATCACTAATCTGTTTTCTTTGTCTCTGTGGATCTGCCTATTTTGGTCATTTTATGTAAACGAAGTCATACAATAGATTGTCTTTTAGGTTTATTTTTTCACTTAGCATGTTTTCAAGGTTCTTAAATGTTGTACCATGTATCAATAGTTTATTCATTTTTGCATAACAATGGACGTACCATATTTTGTTACTCATTCATAATTTGATAGACATTGATGTACTTCTACCTTTTGACTTAATAACATACCTGTGAACATTTGTGTGAAACTGTCGCATGGACATTTGTATTGAGTTGATTTGCTGGGGGATGTAAAAATTTGAAGTGTACATTTTGGAGGGCCTGCGAAGCTACTTTAGAAAGCGGCTGGATGATTTGCGAGTGAGAGTGGAGGAGGTGGCAACGGGTTGGTCTGGGTCTGGACAGCACACGAGCAGTCCAGCTTCTCCACATGCTGGCTACACCTGCTCCCGCTGGTCACTTTCAGTAGAATTGAAGTAGCGTAGCTTTTAAGAGATCTTTCCCATTTGTCTTTGTGATTCTTACTCTCTCTGGGAACATGATTACGGACATGGAAGAGAGAGGAGGAAGATCCCATCTTGGCCAGCTAATTATCTTAAGCACATGATGGAAGAATATGTGTGGAACACCATAGTTAAATACAAAATAGATTGATATGTCCTGTAATGTTAGAAAAATAATTGCTTTATTTAAAGAAATCTTGAAAGGGAATATATTTATGATAAGCTTATAGACTGTTGATTTCAGTGTGATACTTCTTGCTTGGTAAATCATTTCATAGTGTCTTGTCCATCTTACTGGGATTTTATATGTAGACTTGTAAAAGGGCACTTAACAAGTATCTTAGTGGAGATTTAAAATTAAGTGTTAAAAGAAATTTACCAGAATGTTTGTGGAAAATTCTCGTCCGTTGAGTGAGTCGAACTACCCCACAGGGTTTCCCAGGCTATCAGACTTTCCGTTGAGCAGTCGAGAGCTTTAACTGTGGCGCCAGGACTCCCTGTGTAAGGAAAGTAAAGATAGTGGTTTGTGGAATTAAAAAATAATTCGTATTCATTAAGTAGGATTTGCTGTGGTCACATGTGGATTGCTTAGGAAAACGTATACTTTTCTGTAGCAGTGTTAGCATAGTAACCCACATCCTCTGATTCCATGGCAATTCTGACTCATAGCGACCTAGGACAGTGTAGAGCTGCCCCCTAGGGCTTCAAGGATGTAATGTCTATGGAAGCAAACTGCCACATGCTTCTCCCTCGGAGGTGCTTTTGCATTTGAACTGCTGGCCTGTTCCGTTGGTAGTAAAAAGGGTACTTTATAACCACCGTGTCCCCGGGGCTCATTAGCATCGGACAACCCAGAAAATGATAGACATTACTAGCGCTCCAGAATGTCTGTTGTCTTAGATTGGATAAGCCTGCGATGCTGTCTAGCACTTGTTCTCTTGTTGCTGCTGCTATTGGGTGACGTAAGCACCTGCCCTACGGGCTTGCCCTGTCCAACGTCTCCCTTCACCTACTTTTCTGTTGTCTGTTCCCCAGGGAGGAGGTCACATGTAGATCCTTGTAATCGGTTCCCCCTTTCCAACCCACTCTCCCTCTATATTCCTAGTATCCCCACTCACGCCACTGGTCCTGAAGGGATCATCTGCCCTGGATTCCCTGT
>NW_022111320.1:45446822-45453400 GCF_000313985.2 Echinops telfairi
GTGGAGAGCAAATGTTTTGAGAATGATGAGGGCAATGAATGTACAAATGTGCTTTACACAATTGATGTATGTATGGATTATGATAAGAGTTGTATGAGCTCCTAATAAAACGATAAAAAAAAAACAAAAACAAAACCGAAAAGGTTCTACCAAGCATGAAATAAATCCAACCTGCTTTAATGAACCCTTTCAGTTGTAAGTACCAAATAAGCAAATAAAAAATAAACTTTTAGATCTGTTAACCCATTTTAATAGACCATCTGGAAATGATGGTCTTTTTCTTCCTTTCTTTTTCTCCTGAAAATGAAGCTTTCTCTGTTTGAATGAAACCTAACCAAGCAGGATATAAACACTTGATGATAGAATTCCTTCTCTTGGAAAACTTTCACATTGTTAAATTCAAAATAAAGGTCTTGCTGGTCAAAAGAAAAGAAAAGGAAAGACATGAAGCCCTACACTCTCTAACACCACCACTTACCCACCTCCCCAAAAGAAGAGAGAAAGAAGCAGAATTTAAGTAGGGGAGAAAACCGATGAAAGCGAGTTAGTGTCCTTTGGATTTATAACTATTTTAATTGGACATTAATTGGAAAGGACTGTTCCCCAAAACCTTAAAAGATCTTTAAAAGATTTTAAAGGAGTTCTTAAAAAGTGTTTTTTCAAACTTTTTACTCATCATTTTTTAGAATTATCACTTGATTAGGCACGGTGTCACGTGCTGTGGTTATATCTCTGGCAAGAAACCACACATTGCCCGTATGAACCTGAACACAGTCTAGTTAAGGGCGGTAGAAACAAGTATTCACAGTCAGTGCTCTGATTGGTTTGTGAGGGCATGGAGCTTTATCATCTGGCTCTGCTGTAGAACAGTATAGGTTTTGTTAGATCCTTTTGGAAATGTGGTTTGTTTTAATAATTATAGTGAAATATTGTTCGGTGACGGCTGGCTGTTAAGTTATTGGGAACTTGCTCAAATTGAATCTCCATGCTTCAGTCAATGGGCAGTTCCGGCATAAATTTACCATGGGATAAGGGTCAATTTCATGTTACCTTCTCAGTAATTTATAATGCTTAGCTTGCTAGGTTTTAAGTGTTAATAAGCTAGAGCTCGTGAATAATTTTTAATTACACTTTTCTTCATTTGAATAAACATCTAATTTTTTCAGACTCGAGTAAGACATTTTTATCATTACAAGCCACCTGCGGATGGACATTCTGAGAAGGTGTTTTCTAGGGAAAGAAACCCATGCTTCATCTCATTTTTAATGACTCACTTCTGGACTTGAGAGTGATTGGCTTAAGAGCATGCTGTGCCACCTTGCTGTTATTTAGTTTAAGAATTTGTGTTGTTTCTTACTACACTTAACTTTAAAATACACTTTTACCTTTAGAAAAACCTTTTGGCTTTTGTATAGAGTTGCTTTCTTCCTAGTAGCACCCCCCCTCCCCCCACTAACATCTCCCCCAACACTCCCCCCCCCCACCACCAAATAATAAACCTGTAAAATTTCCCAACATTTTAATGCTTTAAGTGTTAGCTGCTCAGATTGTGGATTATATACACAGCTTTGTTATTATTTATGTCCTGATTTTTGCACTGTCCCCCAAGTTATTCCCAGTTGACTGGAGTGCCTGCGGTGAGGAGGAAAGGCGCCGAAGTGGCACTTCGTTTCTTGTTCCTTAGCAGCTCTCTGGATGGTTTCAGGTGTAAACTTTGGGCTGGGGAGGCTTGATTCTGTGCTTTCATTTTGTTGCGCCTCTCATGCATGAAGTGGACAAAGGACTGATGTCTTCTGAACTGAATTACATTGTGAGTCTTAAATTGTAATGGGCTTGCATAATTTATTAAATATTTCCTTAGAATGGCTTCCTACTTGTGACATGAAAATACTTTTTCCAGCTAAAACATTTCCCATCACTGGAATTATTCTAAACAAGCAAAGCAGCAAAGATATGTATGTGGAATTTTAAGCGGCTGTAAGTAGATAATGAAATCTTGAAAAGGAATATCAAAACAAAAGTACTCACACTCCCTGATTTCAAAATGTACTCTAAAGCTACCCCAGTAATGAAAGCAGTCCACATGCTGACAGAATGATGCACATAGGGACTAATAGAATTGAGGGTTCAGAAGCAAACCCCCATCCATAGTTTGTGGTCAGTTGACTTTTTACAAAGATACCAAGTGTATTCCTAATGAAGGAATCGTGTGTTCATTAAATGATGCTGGGGTAATTGGATTTCCACTTGCAAAAAGTAATGCAGCTGGATCCATATATCATACGCGATATGAAAATTTACTCCGCGTTGGCCCAAGACCTAAAACCACAAAACTTTTAGAACATTACATAGGATTAATGCTTCACAGCCTAGTTTTTAAAAAGCAGATTTCTACATGTGAACAACAAAGGATAATATAGATTGGTGGATTTCATTAGGAGCCTTTCTTCTAGAGGTTGAGGAGGGTGAAGGGGAAGCTAATAACAAGGAGCACAAGAAAGAAGAAAATGTTCTAAAATTGATTGTGGTCATGATTCCACAAATTTCCTCAATATAATTAAACTAGTGAATTGACTGATATGTGGATTATGTCCTGGTAAAAATGTTTTTTTTTAAAAAAAGGATATTCGTTCAAACGAAGGACTTTATCAACAACCAAGTGAAGAGACAAACAACCTCTAAAGAGTGAGAGAAGACATTAGGAAGCCAAATATCTCATAGGGGTTTCATATCTAGAATATACAAAGAATTCCTACAGGTTGATGACAAAAGGTGTGAAAAGGGGAGAGAATTACTGCTTAGGGAGCGTGGAGTGCCTGTTAGGTGCGATGGAAAGATTTGAAATATGTTTCGTGCTGACTCTGCACTATGGTGACCAGAATGACACTGAGGTGTGCAGGTGAAAAAGGTTGAAACAGCCAGATGTTTCATGATATCTATGTGTGTATGTGTGTATAATATTATTTTTAACAACAATAAACAAGGAAGAATTTCTTAAAATCAACATGACCTACATATTCCCCAATGACCTTTGTCACCACATGTACGCGCTTTGCAGACTCTTGGAACAGAGCATTATGAGCATTTGCTTCCGGGTGCCTTCCACATTCTGAAGTATACCTCTGAACACGTGGACATAGCCTTTCTTTCCCACGCAATCGCAATCACTGCCTGGACACAAAGTCTGAATCGTGAACTTGGAATCAGAAATTCATGACTTGTTGATGACGTTTGGATTGTAAACTAACTACCCCACTCTAATCTTTGCTTTGGGAGTTGATTTTATTTTTTTCTTGATTAATTTGCCTTGGTATTTGTTTATATCAAATAGTTCATATTAAATTAAAACTTAATTTAACTAAAGTAATACTGTGTATACTCGTGTATAAGTCGAGTTTTTCAGCACATTTTTAATGCAGTTTTTGTTTTTCCAAACCAATTGCTTTACACTATTTATTGTTAAACTTGATGCAGAAGCATAAAACAAAGGAGAAACCAGATGATTTGCCAATACAAGTTCAATTGATCACATAGTGGCAAAAGACTTAACGCAACTCAACGTGATTTGAGCCTGGGCAGATGCGGCCGTGCGTGCCATCCCTAGGGGTTCCTGACAGACCCACCTTGGTTCTTCTTCAGTGTCTTCTCTTGGAGTTGCCCTTGATCTGATTACCGGTTGTCATTCGAATCCATTGGGGAATGGGCCGATTCTGCTTCTGTTTCTTGGCCAGGAATCTCTTCGTCCTGAAAGTCTTACGAGACAACATGGTGAAGTCGGAGCAACACCACACTGAGGATGGCGGAGAAACGGAGAGAGCTTTGATGCCGTTTTTTGTAGTAAAATTAGGTGCCTCGGCTGATAGTCGGGTCAGCTTATACTTGAGTGTATACAGTACTTTGTTTCTTAAACCGGATGTTTTTGTGTGAATTTTTCTGTAATTTTAAAAAGCAAGAACCATTTGGTTTCTGGTTTTTATATAATTTTCTCAGTGGAGATGGATTCTGTCATGAAAGGTAAAAAAAAAGTAATTTAGCATAATTCCAATGTAATTTCATACCTGGCTGAGGTTTTTACTGTTAGGTACGTTGTTTTCAAATACCTTGCTACTTATGTTGTAGATAAACTGATTTATTATATATTGTGGGTGCCAACTCTGATTGATAATGTGTGTTTGGGCACCTGTTTGATGTAAACAATTGGGTCTCTGCCCTCTTTCACGAGCATTCTAGTGGGGGGACAGACAAAAACTTATCTTGAATGCTACCGCCGCCTCCTTGCTGCTGCTGGTGTTGCCAGTGTGCCTGTCTGTTGGGGACCTGAGACATCTTTGGTGGAGCAGCAGCTGAAGAGACAGTGCCATGGTGGACAGGAAACCCCAGGAAGGCGTCAATATGTGATCATATTCATTTGAATGTGGCGGGCAGGATGATTCTGTGGTGCAGTTTAAGGGACAGACACCACTTAGTAAACCAGTGAAAGCCTGTTGTGCACTCCGGGATTTGTCAGTTAGGCAGATCAGATTCTGATTGGATGGCCAACCCCATTAATGAAACAGACACAGCTGCACAGTTGGAAATGGAGGCAGACACAATGCATGCGCTCTACTACGTAACAGCAGGCTGCCAGCAGCTCCTAAAAGGGAGCCTGCTTCTTTCTGCCAGAACTCTGTTCCTACCGACCCAGAATCCATTCTCAATTAGAAAACCACAATTTGGTTCCTGCATATCCAGACTATATATCCTGACAGTATAGTTTTCTCTAATCTTTCATTTTCCGCTTCCCCATTCCTGTATTGTACATTAAGTGACTTGTGCATGCTCACAAGCACACTACACTTTTTGTCTTGTTTTTTTTCTTTGCTTACGTTGTGTTTTACTAAATGACCAGTGGTATGTTGTATTCCACATCAAGTAGAGCTGGGATGGGGAAATACTGGCTCTGTGAAAACACTCCCTCTCATTCTGCTCTTTATACTCCAGTGAGTTACTGTCTTCTCACTGTTTACAGAAAAAATAAGGTATTAAAAAAAACCTTGCATACGTATTTGATTGGAGAATTTTAATGTTGCTCATTTATCATTGTGAACCCCAGGGCATTTTAAAACCTTTTGTATCAAGCTGTTACATTGAGGGCACTCTGTCTTCCAGGTGGTCACACGTTACTCTCAAAGAAACGCAGCCTGGATAGTTTTCCTTTCAAGTCAAGTATCTTGCTTAAATAAATGTCTTCGTCTTCTTTGTAAAAAAATAAGTCTTCCTAACTGTTTGAAATTTGTATGATCTTATTTAGATTGTAATACCTGTTTGGCATTGTTACAGTTTTCATTTACCAGTGAAAGAGATCTATAATCTGTAAATTTCCAGTGGAAGCTAACACCTGAGTGGTGTCTTGTATTTTTTCCTTAGGTAGCACTGAACGAGGCAGGGCAGATCAGAGGAATCTAGATATGGCAGTAAATGATGAAATAGACCTTAATCCCTGCTTTTTTGTGGGAAATACTGTCTCAGAGAAAATCTTAGCATGGGGTGTTGGTGCCCTTTTTCAAACCACATGAACCCCCCCAACCCCCCCCACCTCATTCGGCCCTCTCTTCTGTTGTGGACTTGCTCTACTCAGCTTGCTTTTAGCTATGTACTCGGTTTGCTTCTCTCCCCTATCTAGTTATTTGAAGTGTCCACTATTGTCCTGTCTGAACTGATAGAAAACTACTTCATTAGCCTCTATTACTTGATATATCACAATGTGTTAATCCTCTTATTTTTGAAACTAACAGATGAAGTCGAGGCAATACACTGAATAATTTAGACAAAATTCATTTATATATTGCTGACAGTTTTCACTTATTTATAAATTTATAAATATATGTAAAAGAAAGAGATAAGGGTTGAACGCTCCCTTCATCCCACATGTAGCATATTGCTACTGTGCTATCTATGTCTTTCCTGTAGAATTTTTTTGTTGTTGTTTTTGTTTGTTTGTTTGTTTTTTAAATCAATTTATTGGGGCTCATACAATTCATCACAATACATAGATCAATTGTATAAAATACATCTATACATTTGTTGCCTTCATTATTCCCAAAATTCGCTTGTTTTCCTGTAGAATTTTTAAAAGCAAAAATGCCTTAACATTTTTAAAAATTGTGATTGGGGTGAAAGTTTCCAGAGCAACTGAGTTTTCCATTCAGCAGTTCATACCCACTCTGTTTTACGACATCGGCTGCAGTCCCCACAAAGCCACAGCCCTCATTGGACTTCCTTTCTGTGCTTTTTTCCGCTCGTCCTTCTTTCCTGTCCCTGCTCGCCTCCTGAGCCTTATCCCTGAGTAAATGCCGCCCTTTGGCCTTGCAGGGTCGGTGATTTGTTCTGCAGAGTGTACTTTCTTGGTATTACTGCTTGCCTCCTAGGCCTGCTTCTTGTTGGCTGAAGTTAACCCACACTCCCTGTGTGGTGGGGGTCCATGTTGGGCTGCTAACCATAGGGCCAGCAGTGTGGAACCCCCAGCAACTCCATGGGAGAGAGATGAGACTTTCTACTCCTGTGAAGAGTTACATACAGTCTCTGAAACCCACATCGGA
>NW_022111320.1:45454652-45456058 GCF_000313985.2 Echinops telfairi
TCTTGTTTTGTGATGGTTGCATCGGGTGCAGCTGCCTTAGCAGTTCCCTGCTTCAGCTTGCAAGATTCACTTCCTACAAGATATCCCCAAGGAGAAGCTACATGGACCTATCCCGATGCAGCCTTGGGTGCTGGAGCAGCCGTGTGGAGACCCCTGCTAGTGCTGAGATGCTTGTTGGGTTGGGATGTTTTCGTGATGCACCTTTTCTTTACATAAAACTCTCTTACACATGAGTCGCTGTGGATTTGTTTCTCCAAAGTACCTAGACTATTACACCATCTCATAAAGTTGAGTTTTCTTGATAAAAACAGTATCACTTAGTGTCTCCCTTTCCTTGAATGTATTTGAAATTCAGCCTCCTGGTACAACTGAGTATTGTGCTTTTCATGTCTCAGATTGTGTTGATCCTTTTAAAATATGGCTGTGTATATTGTGATCTGTGATTTGGTAGATTTGAGTAATGATAGATGGTGGAGATAATCAATATGAAGGGAACGTTTCAGGAAGAAAGGATAGCCTAGAGAGGTCTGAGGGGCCAGCCCACTCCCAACTATGTGAAGAGCCTTCAGAGGACAGCACGGAAGCTACAGCTCAGGGAGAGGGACACGTCTGATCAGAGCACATGGGAGCAAATGAAGGAGGAGAATGAGAGAGTGGAGCACATTCTGGCCACCAAGCCTTGAGGATTATATCCCTGCTCAGAGCAGCCAATACACAGAGGACCATATGGCCGCCCTCACTATGAGACACGACATCCCTCACTGACCCATAGCCCTACAAGGGACAACGCTGGAGACACAGTGTGAATAGCGCCGGAACGCACCTGACCACACCGAGGCAAAACACTAAGGGCATGCAACAGAACAGCCAGGGGAGCAGAGCAAGGAAGTCCCCAGGGAATACCAAAAACAGACTTTGGGACCAGGGCTTGGCACCCATCAGATGATCAGAAAACACTCCTAAAGGCCAACAAACAGTCATTGAACTATTTATAGGGTTTTCTTTCCCTTTTTTTTGTCATTGTTTGTTTTGCTCTATCTTGTTTTTGTGCATATTATTATCTCTGCAGGCCTATCTAGATAAGCTGGATAAACCATTTGGAGGAGAAAACAACAGGACTGACAGTTTGGGGGGCGGGGGGAACATGGGAGAGGGGGAAATGAGGGAAAGGAAGTGGTGTTAAGAAACCCAGGAACAAGGGAACAACCGGTGACCCAGAATCGGTGGCGAGGAGGGTGTAAGAGGCCTGGTAGAGATTGATCAAGGGCAATGTAACTAAGAGGAATTACTGAAACCCAATTGAAGGTTGAGCATGATAGTGGGACAAGAGGAAAGTAAAAGGAAATAGAGGAAAGAGCTAGGAGGCAAAGGACATTTATAGAGGTCTAAATAAAGGCATGTACATA
>NW_022111320.1:45456987-45500355 GCF_000313985.2 Echinops telfairi
TGGGTGGGTGGATGGATGGATGGATGTGTGGATGGATTGTGATAAGAGTTGTACAAGCCCCCACTAAAATGATTTTAAAAAAGGATAGCCATGAGCTCTCGAGATGGTAAATGTCGTACAGACTGCAAACTTGAGCTGATGGAATGCTTTATGTCCCCAAGGCTGTGGATCTTTCCATTGATGAGTCTAGCTTGACAGGAGAGACCACTCCTTGTTCTAAGGTGACAGCCCCTCAGCCAGCTGCGACGAATGGAGACCTCGCCTCAAGAAGTAATATTGCCTTCATGGGAACACTGGTCATATGTGGCAAAGCGAAGGTAATTTCTCTGTTGTTGTTTTGTTGAGAAAAAAGTAATTCCTTTGTCATTAACTATTTTCTCAGAAAAAAATTGTGGGCTAAATATATGTGGGTTTTCAAAAATAACAATTTAGAGAAAAGACAATGAAATGCCTAATTCATGGGAGCTTTTTGGTGAAACTGGGAAGAAAAATTGTCTGGAGTTCTGTCATTGCCAGAGAATGAGTCTTTTGAACACACCGTCCTTATTCTGTGTTTCCTTTTACACCTAGAAATCATAGACAGCTGGATAAAGAAAGTTCTATTTCATCGATACGGTGCAAGATATGGATGTTCTAGTTGTGTATAGTTCACTTACTAAGTGTTTTCAATACATTTATTTGTTTGACTCTAGTATTTCACCAGTTAAAGGGCACAATTGCATTTGGAATGTAGAAGAAATGGTATTGAATATCCATATTGAGTACAGAGATTCTGATGTCAGAAATCTTAGAATAAGCAAAAATAAGCTTCATGATTGAGGTAGTTTTATTTTAATAAATTATCAGCTCCTGCAGCCCGTATCAAAAGAAACCAATATTAATGATCTGTAGAAGCACTGAAAAGTAGGGAGCCTTGGATGTGAATGCCGCGTAACTTCCCTGTGGGCTACTCTTTGAAGAGAAGGAGGGAAAGGTGTGATCAATTGCCATGTCTTTTGCTTTCCTCCCTAGGGTATTGTCATTGGAACCGGAGAAAATTCTGAATTTGGGGAAGTTTTTAAAATGATGCAAGCAGAAGAAGTGAGTACTTATTATGCTAATAATTTATCAGTTTCAGATCCGAAATTCTTCTCTGTAAGTAGAGGGAAAGATACCAGTGGTGGGTGACTTTGTGTCCTGTCAAATAGCCTGTGGTACATGAAATCACTTAATTGGAAAGCCTGTTCTTGGCAGCAGTGCCTGAATTGACATCGTATTGTACAACATTTTTACTTTCATTCCTGGTTTATAGTGTAAATGGCTTGTGGCCAGTTATTTGTAGATCTTATTCTTTTTAGAAACTAACTTTATCACATCAATTTTTTTTTCCAAACAAGTATTTTATTCCACCTGTAAAGCACATGAAGACTTCCCTTCCTCATTATTTTACCCAATAATGCGATTCTGAATTTTGTATATATTTTTCTTTTTCTTTTATTAATTGGGATTAATATATAGATCACATCAATTTTAAGGATGGCTAGTTATTTGTACCTCAAATTTGCATAATTCTGGGCAAGGAATAAATGAACTGTCTGATAAAGTAGCGTAAAAGATAGCCTTGGTGAGTGATGTTCTTGAAGGTTCAAACTCAGACTCGCTGCCCTCCGTGGATTCTGGCTCCAGCGACCCTGTAGGACAGAGTGGCCCTGCCCCTGTGGGTGTTGGAAACAGTAGCTTTTGATGGGCCTGGAAAGCCTCATCTTTCTCCCGAGGAGCTACTGATAGTTTGCGAAGTGCTGCTCCTTGTGATTGCAGCCTGACACATCACCCGCTATGCCACTTTTCTATCTATAAAAAAGTTGTGTTTTGCCATATTCCAAAAAAACCCCGTAGATTGCTCGGGCTACCTGTAAAATCCATGCCAAGAGAGCTTGGCGGTGAAGAGAGGACCAGTGACTGGGGGGCGGGAAGATGGAGAACCAATGAGGGGCAGCTGACGGTGTAAGTCCTGGCAGAGTTGGAAGGTGAGAGAATAATCGTTCTCCTCAAAGAGAAGGGACCCTCTGAAATAGACTTTTTGCAGTGGAAAGCTTTGGCTTTCTTTGCAGAGTCCTAAGAGATTGTACCCGCTGGCTAAGCTTCTGCTTCCTCAGCAAAGGTGGTGGTCCAGCTTATCTTGTGTGTGGTTGACCGCGGCCTGGGTGCATTAAGCCCTTGACTTAGTCCCTGGTGCCTAGTAAGACTTGGTAGATTTTAGGTACTATCATAACAGTAGCTGAATGGATTTACCAGGCATTTAAAATGGTTTCACCGATAACGTTTTCAGTCTCCCAAACTTATTTGTAAGGTAGACATCTGTGTTCACGCATGAAAATGCTGTTTGCACAGAATTGTGCTGACACCTCTCTCCGATTTGTCAAGGCACCAAAAACCCCTCTGCAGAAGAGCATGGACCTCCTGGGGAAGCAGCTCTCCTTCTACTCCTTCGGTATAATAGGTAAGAGAAGAGTGAGTATGTGCATCTCCTATCTTTACTTCACTTTTCTCTTGGGAGTGGGCATGGGAAGTTACTCAAACCCTCTTTGAAAAATATTCAACTGGTGCCCACCTGTGACTTTTTACAAAGACTAATTAAATCAAACTTTGCATGATCTATGTCCAGAGAGCACTTCTACTAACATTTTAGTGTTTGTCCTTCTACTCATTAGTAAAAAGTGATAGTTTTTATGCCCCCCATCCCCAACTTAGAAGCATCTCGCTATTAGGCAGTACTCATCTACAACAAATTTAAAGGTTCCGTTATGTAGAATACATACAGAAGGAAGAAGAATAAGAAGTTTGTGGGAAAGGGACTGAATAGACGATGAACTCTGTCAATGAACTTTTTGAAGCCCTCTTGTAGAATCAGGGCTTTTTGTGTGGACATCCATCCCTTTAGATTGTTTATAGGTTTTCTTCTCTTTTTAACTTGTATACATAATTCTTCATTGCATTTTTTTTTGGTTCGTTTTGTTTTTTGGGCTAAACTCCTCTTTCTTGGGCTAAAAATTTGGAAGCGAAATTATTTGGTCAAAGGGTATACATGTAATTTTCAAATTTTTTGACACGTTTTTAAAGGCTTTCGCTTTATATTACCAACTATACCCTTCATGAGCAGCCTGAAAGCACTTCTCTTGCAGGACTCTCACCAGCTTTTTCCCTGGTTACTAATTGCATCGGTGAATGGGACGGGTCCCACCACTGTGTAGCTCACAGAGAAACTGACACTTTTCCTTGTGTGTTATTTCTTGCTGTCTTATGACTTGCCATTCTGTCTCTTGTCTCTTCTGTTGTGACTTCAGTAAGACTCCCTTATTGACATAACTGCAAATCCAGTCTGCTTGCTGTTTGAGTCACACGTTCCGGGATAGTTTGTGCTTGGGGCTGTGTCGTAAGCTTGGTAGAGATAGGGAAAATCTACCATCAGCACACCCTTGCTCCGGTATTCCCGTAGCCTCTGAGATCCATCCAGACTCTGCAATCAGTGCTTTCTGGGTTCGTTTTATTCCTAACACCTCTCTCAGCCCCATGATGATAAGAACATGTATGGAAACACCGTTCTGCTAATTTAGGTTTTATTGTTCCTTTGGACTTAGAATTAATTTATCATATGCAATGTGACAGAGTTATAGCTTTTTTTTAACACAGAAGTTAATGAATTATTCCAGTACCCTCCATTCATTCATTATGTGCTAAATCGAAATGGCATTTTTATCCTACATTTAACACATTGGCCCTATTTTCTGGAAGTTTTTCTACTCTTAATTCTTAGATCATGTTATTGTTGTTATTCTAGCTAATGCATTATGTTAAAATCAGTAAATGTAACTTTAAAGCCGAGTTTCTGCTGTCTAGTTTGTGTGTGTGTGTCTAGACTGCTGACTTTAATCTCTGTTGCTTAGTGCATGCTTCCAGTCGCTTGTAAAACTGACCTGATAGACCTCCCTTTTGTATCTTGGGAAGTTTGGAATATTGTCAGCTTGTTATATTCTATCCTTTCCATGCCTACTTTACTTTACAGAAAAGAAAAAAAAAAGTGGCTATTTGATTCTTTTTCAGGTATCATCATGTTGGTTGGCTGGTTACTAGGAAAAGATATCCTGGAAATGTTTACTATTAGTGTAAGGTAAGTTCTAATATAGTGACGTTTCTTTTGCCTTGCCGATTTCTCGGAAAGGTATAGCTTGTGTTTCATTATGGTGGTGTCCAGGAGCATTTAGGAATAGTTCTACTTAAAATCGCTCCAAATCATATATTACATCATGGAAAAATGAGAACCTTTCATAACAGGGGGCTTTAAAACATTCATGGGAAATAGTCATTAGCTTTCAAGTCCAGTTTTCTGTGGTGATTTTGAAGCTCTGTCATATATGGCACTGAAGAAAGCCCACACCACCTGTCTGGACTTATCAAAGCAATATTGACTGCATTGCTAAATATAAACAGTCTGTTTAGGATCGCCAAACTGAAAACTATGGAAGAGAAAGATCCAACTTCTTTCTTTCCTGTTCCGATGCCTTTTATTTCTTTTTCTTGCTCGCCCCCCACCCCCCCTACAATGTTGAGTAGAAGTGGTGGAAGCAGGCATCCTGATCCCTTTCATCCTTGCACCATTGAGTGTGATGCGAGCTGAAGTTTTCACTCATGGCCTTTATCAGGTTGAGGAATTCGGCGGTGAGATTTTATTAGCAATGCCCCAAATTAGAGAAGATGGTATTAGCTGACGTGAATTCCGGCCACCCTTTTATATTAGGGAGTCTGACGCCTTTCAAAATACAGAATGAGGAGGCTTCCAGTGTGCATGGACAACTGGAGTTGAAAGATGATGCAGTTTCTCCCAGAGCCTTTGGAAACTACCTTGTCTTAGCTTGTTATTTAGCCCCATGGAGCTGGCCACTCCAACAGCTAACACCACAGGAGACGAGTTGCTCCTTGGGAGTTAGTTGTGAGGGATGTGGGTGTGAGCGCCCACAGTTTCTTTTCATTAAACTCATCCGTGTACTTCAAAAAGGCATGCATCTTTATCACTTGGAGTTTTGAAAATATGGAAGCTGCTCTTTGAAGCGAACCCGCTGCACAGAATCAAGTGTGATTTTAGGTTTTGCTGCTAAAGCCAAAGAATGAGGTAGGGACCACAATAAGTGTAGTTCAGAGATCATTTGAGGAATTCTCAGTTTACTATGAGAATTGTGCGTTTGTTACTTTTCATTAATGCATCAACTGTGGTTTATTTACCTTCTCCTAGGAAAACATTTTCAACTTTTTAGGAGCCTGATCTTCAGCCGCATACATGCAATTCACCTGGGTTTATTAAGATGTCGGGTGTTTTTTTACAATTATGTGAGCTTTCCATGTTATGAAACAATTTTAGTTCAGGAAACCCAACTCTAATGTAAGAGGTAAAGCGCATTGCCTCCTAGAACTGGCAGGTCTAGGCTATTTAGCTGGCTGGTTGCAAGGATGGGCCTGGGACCTGGAACCAAACCATACAGGGGCCTTATGCTCCACGACCCCTCCTTTCCGTTTCTCTGTCACACATTCGCCTGGCTCTTCCGAGAGACTCTGGCCACGTGGTAAGGAAGCTAGTGTTCTACATTTGTACCCATTTCTCCTGATATGCCCCCGGGAAAGAAGAGATTTTCCTGTAGTAGAAATAGTGCATTCAGAGTGCAGAGTGGAAACGAGCTGGTGAAAGCCTTGCTTGGCCTGATGGGATCTTGTTAGCTGTCTCAGCAGCAATCACCAATCCCAGCTCAGCTGGTTAGCCTCATCACACATCTGCTCCTCTCTCTAGCCGGCCTGTCCAATCGCATGCAGCAGAACTCTGGGACAGGAAAGGGGGTGCCCATTAGTTGTAGGCAGTGAAGAGAGGATGGTGGCTAGCCTAGGCAAAAGATTGGTCAGTTTTGGTATCAAGTTCAGAGAAGCTGGAATTGGAAAGAAAGCTTGGTTTAAATTTCAGCATGCACTTGGACTAGTGATTAATGTCCCTGTCAATTGTGCCTTTTCCTCTGTAGCATTGATTGGGTTCTGATTTGTGGCACTTTTCTGACAGAATTCATTGAGGTAATGGTGGTAGTAAATAATAGCCAACATTTATGAAACATTACCCTATACATGACACTGTATTAAATGTGTTTCATGCTTTGCCATTTAACCCTTATGTTAAATCTTCTAAAGGAAATGTTATTGCTACTACACGTACATGTGTTTCACAGATGAGGAAACTGAACCCACGGAGCTGGTGTAATGAGTAGCCCAAGGTTCCACCCATAGAAAGTCGTGTGACCTGGGGTAACAATGCCGGTAGTCAGACTTCAGAACCCAAGCTCTCTAACTGCCAAGCTCGACTTGGCAGCCAGGAAATGTCCAGTAAACATTCATCTCCTTTCCCTTCCTTTCGAGCATGCTTCATCTGGCATGGGGCGGCCCTTTGTTTTAAGGTAGCAGACCCCGGCAGTGACGGCTCTCGGTGCTGCTGCGCACGTTCCGTTTTAATGTTGTGCACGTTTTGCTTCCAGTTTGGCTGTGGCAGCAATTCCCGAAGGGCTTCCCATTGTGGTCACAGTGACTCTGGCTCTTGGAGTTATGAGAATGGTGAAGAAGAGGGCCATTGTGAAGAAACTGCCCATTGTTGAAACTCTAGGTAAGTCTGTGTTCGAAACATGCTTATGGAGTGGGTCACGCCATGTCAAGAGCAAATCACCTTTGGGTTTAAGAAGTTCTGTCTTAGGAGTTTGTGCAGTGATTGTGGCTTGTGGCAGTTCTAGCCAGACTTAATACCTGTGGGGTGGGGGTGGGGGTGGGGGCAGGGAGCAGTGGAAATGATTCACTCAAGATAGCTTTCCAGGAAACATCTTTTGACAGCATGGGATTTTCCTAAAGCTTAAATTACCTTAAAGAGAAAGCACAGTCAGTAGATGAATCCAGGAATAAAATGGATAATTATGGAGTCCAGAGTGTCCTCCGTGGGTTCACTTTCCTTTGAAGAATAGTAGCTATATTGCTATAACATAGCTGTATGTGTGGTAGGCTGTAACGTTACCTCTTTTTTCTCTTTGAATTTAAGAAATCTAAAGGTATTGAATTTAAGTTCTAGTTTGCAGCTTACTAACAAGGAGGTAAAATACCTTTAAGAACTCTTAACTAATAAATTTTATGGCTCTAAATTTAAGAACCATCTAAGCTTTCTAGAAAATATTTTTCTATATAAAGCTAAAATAGTATACCATGCAGAATTCAACTGGATAAGAAATGTCAACATTTACCTTGATCTAATTTTTAAGTCTAATTCAGACACTTTCCCTCTTTAGAAAGCAAGCATAATGAAAGATAGGAATTTACAACTAGGGATGAGTGTAAGGCCCACATGCTTTGCTCTGTGATCTGTGTTTCTCCCTCTGATTCCCACTGCCATGACTGATGATTTGTCCTGTAGGCTGCTGTAACGTAATTTGTTCAGATAAAACTGGAACCCTGACGAAGAATGAAATGACAGTTACGCACATATTTACTTCAGATGGCCAACATGCCGAGGTACTCTAGTGTTTCTGTCTGTCTGTTTTTCATGCACGATTCCTTGCTAAGAAGCTTTATGCCTAATACTTGCAATGGTTCTTGGGGCTGGACTTCCAGAAGGCGCTAAGTGAGTGATAGCTACTTCCTTCCCATGTGATTTTTTAAAAATCATTTTATTGGGGGTTCATACAATTCCTATCACAATCCATACATACATCATTTGTATAAAGCACATTTGTACATTCGTTACCCTCATCATTCTCAAACATTTGCTCTCCATCTAAGCCCCTGTTCCCATGTAATTTTACCAAGAGTGTGAGCCCCACACCCCCTCTAGTTGTGTAACCCAGAACCTGCCTCCCAGGGCCTTTAACTCACCTCTGCACTCAACTTTCCACCCCCAAATCCTGCCAGTTCTCGCTCCCGTGACGTTTCACAGTGCTGTCTGCTTCTCATTTACTGCCACCCTTCGTCCAAGTTACCATCATGGTTCACTTGGCCGCCTGACAAAGCCTTTTGATTGGTCCTTTAACACCTGCTCTTGATGCCCTTACTTTGTGTGTGTGTGTGTGTGTATACATATATGTATATATATGTGTGTGTATACATATATGTATATGTGTGTGTGTGTGTGTGTGTGTGTATATATATATATATATTCAGTCTAAATTTTGAGTGTTTGTTACTTTTCAGTTATGCTCTGTTAGGGAGTGTCCCTTATAATCTGGATCCTGAACCATGGCTTCCAGATTTCTACATCTCTCAGCCTTTCATGCCCCTCCCCATGTTGACCTTCTGTGCACCAAGTGCACCGGCTTTATTTTGTACTAAAAGGGTACAGACATTTCCCCGACTCTGGGGTCTTTCTTGGATCGGTCTACTGGTCTTCATCCTTTGCCTCTCAGGTCTAGGCCCACTTCTTCAGAAAGGCTATGCTCACCACCCAGAACTCACCCCGTGCTATTATATTTCCCCATAGCACACCATAGCCTCCTAATCCTATTGCTGGGGAAATTTTCTATTTCTCCCCTTATGCTGTACATCTTAAAAGACCAGGAACCGTGTTGCCCAGCATAGGGCTTGCCTCATTTTAACAAATTCTTAATTAATGAAGTGAAGTTGTCTTATGTGCCTGTCTCTGTGTATGCACAGATTCATCCTGAAGCCAAGTAAGGAGGGGCTCCTGCCCCACTTGTGCTGAGCAGGATTTCTGGCTGAAGGCTCATTAGCACCACTCATGTTGTGTACACTGTGTACAAGTATATAAGATAATGGACTAATAAGCAAAGTGAATATTAAACCACATGACTGACGTTGAACTGGGACTTAGAAGTTCCATTATGTGTAAATCTCAAAATGAGATTTAAGACATTTAAGTGCTGGATTTGGCCAAGGATACCCAATCTTGATTGGTGAATGTGATTTTACTACATGCTTTAAAGAGATCCATCCATTAACTTATTCATGTGTCTAGTTCTGCAGGGTAGGGTATTGATTGCCTTTTTAAAGCATGTAGCTGTTTTAGATGTCCAGCATGTACCATTTATTAATAATAATAATATCCCATTTTGCCTTTTAAGTTAAGAAACATCTGTTTGGCTTGATTTGTTTAATCACAGAGAATAAGTATTTGGCCTGCCTCGATGTCTGAATTCACCAAATACTGACTTTTAAAATTGTAAATAGCTGGTTGGGTAGATCACTAATGTCTCTGAGTCTGATTATGTACAGAACAGAGAGTTCTGCTTTTGTTGAGGTTACAGGTTTGTATTGAGTTCCAAGTGTGATTGAGTTTCAGTTTTTTGCAAAGTATAATGTGCTATATAAATGTAAAGCTTTATACATTTAAGCTCATTTATTTGTAGACTTTCATAGTTCACTTATCTTTTTTGCAGTCTGTATTATGTAGACAACAGCCCAATATCTTTATAAATGCGTCATTGTGAAAATTAGAAACTAGCTTCTTTTCACTATTTAATCTCTTTTAGAAAAATCCAAATGCTCCTCTAGATATACATTTAAGTGCCATATTGTGCATAATGAAATCAATACAACTCATCATAGTTTTCAGTCTCTGTATGTGTTGTCGCTTTATTGATCCCACTTTGTGCTCCTCAGGTTACTGGCGTAGGCTATAATCAATTTGGGGAAGTGATCGTTGATGGTGATGTTGTTCATGGATTCTATAACCCAGCTGTGAGCAGAATTGTTGAGGTATGGATTTTATTCTCCAGGAAGGCAGCTTACTCTGTAATAGCTTCTAAGACACAGTGATGGCTCATAGACTGTGTCTATTTCTCTTAGGCGGGCTGTGTGTGCAACGATGCTGTAATTAGAAACAATACTCTAATGGGAAAGCCTACAGAAGGAGCTTTAATTGCACTTGCAATGAAGGTATGTACCTGTGATGTACTGGTCTCTCTCTCCTTGGATTTGTGTGGTATGATCCTCTAGAGAGGGTCCTGCCCCCTACATTTAATTTAACGAGCAATCTCAAACTCCAATTTCTCACTCCCATAAAACAAAAGCTTCTCTTTTCTTAGGAGCAGTATTGCTTACGATGAGATCCAATATAGAATTGGTGGTTATTATACGGTATTTAATTGAGTGAAATAAATTTTATATTTATAACGTACTCCCTTAATAGAAAGCTACATTTCATTTTGTTTGTACTCAATTGAACTGCCGCCCTGTAATGTTTAAAAAAATATTCAGAAGACGAATCAACAGCTAATCTTTTTCTAATGAATAACCCTTTCCTATATTTCACCTCCTTATTGGCCTCAGAAACCTCACAATTTAGGCAGGGAGCTAAGACTAAAACTCTTGGGGGCGGAGGAGGAGGGAGGTGAGTCAACCCCCAAAATAGACACTTAAGTTATAAAGAGTTTAGAACTCAAAGCTGGATTTTGAAGGCTAGGAAGCGGTTTAGATAGTAGATAAACTGGGGAAAGAGCTACAGTCAAAGCCCAAGGAATGAATGAACACAGGATGGTTATGGTTAATGAGTTGGCTACCTGGGGAGAAATACAAGGTGCTTGCATTACCAGGAGAATTGTCAAGTCGAATGGGTTTCTAGAGGACACGCAAAAGTAGAGAAAGAGTCTGAATATGCTTCAGTCGACAGCATACAAAGCAAGAAAGTGTAGGATCTTGAGAAAGTCTTTTGAAAGCTCTTTGAGGATATTTGGGAGAAGAGTCTTAGGAGGGAGGGAAAGCAGCAGGATAACAAGTTAGAACGTGGTAAAGGATAAAGGATTAGGTGGATCAACGAGTGAGAAACAGACCTGAGTTCCTAGGAAGTGAAGGGCTGCATTTAAAATGTTTAACAATTATTATAAAAACATAAGGAGGCTTCACAAAATTTAAAGGCAAATTGCATTAGCTTGTAATTCCATTTTTTCATGAGCTTTTGAAGCCTCCTTGTACATACATAGAATTAGTCAGATACCTTTTTTTTTACCTGTTGCCTTCTTCCAGAATTTGAGGCAGTAGAGTTACTAATGCAGTCCGTGCTGAAGGCTTGTTCTGCGTACGGTCCAGGAAACATACTCTGTTTCTCTAACCTGGACTATATCCGTACATTGAACTTCGATGTTGAAAAGACAGCAGGTAGACCAAGAGCAGTAGTGCTATTATATCACTATAATTCCCGAGTTTTTAAGTCTCTCTGGCCACGATGGTTGATCTTGCTCTTTGTTATAGGCAAGAAAAAAGCTCCATGTTGTTGATTATGAACTTTTTTGTCTGTGTTGTGTAGATGGGTCTTGATGGACTTCAAGAGGACTATATCAGAAAAGCAGAGTACCCTTTTAATTCGGAGCAAAAGTGGATGGCCGTTAAGTGTGTCCACCGGACACAGCAGGTATCTTTCTCTTTAAAAGAATGCTTATGCTGTGTTCTCCTGCACGTTCCGCACTTCACACTCCCAGGGACAGTTCTCTCCAGTTCACGTTAGATGAGGGCCTTTCTTTTATTGGCCTCCTTTCGATTTAGACAGTCATTGAGTAAACCTGAGTGCTCTCATATTCTCTTCTCTAGTCCTTTCTGTTGGAATCCATGCACACACACACCTAGATTTGCTCTGTGGGTAAACATTCTTCCTTTAAGTGAGCTGGAGCCTGATCACTGGGGTCAGTAACCTGGAGTTTGTATCTCAGTATCGTCTCCGCTCATTGTTGGTCTCTGCTGACTGTGCTCTTAGACAATGAAATCATGTCTTAAGTGCAGAACAAGCAAAGCCACATTATGCTCATTCCCTCCGGGCACTCACTGGCAGAATGACTCGCTCTCAGACAGTTGCCTGCCATGTTCCCGGGTGCTGTGTTTTTACACTGGTGTGCAGTAGGGATCTTTGGTTATCTTCAGTGTGTGATTCTGTCACTTAACGCTGCTGTTCGTCACACCCCTTAATATCTTGGGAACTTTAAAACGTTCATGAGAAAGCAGAACGGACGCTAGTACAAAGGTAGTGAGATTTCTCAATTGAGCATATCAGTTACAGGTTGACCTCCTTGCCTACCCTCACCCTCCACCCCCCGCTGCTGCACTTGACTTTGCCCTACATCCCCCACTGCTGCACTTGACTTGTCTTATCCACAAACAAAACAAAAAAGATAATGGAGTTTTTCCATGAATTTTTTGAAGTCCCCTGTGTATTTGCTGTATGTAATTGGTCTGTAGTGGCCTATGCATTGTCACCTGAGCACAGACGTCTTGAAGCTGCCTGTGTCTTTGTAGGCATGCATGAGGGAGAGGATTTGTATTTTTTTAAAAGAAGTAGTAGTAGTAGAAGGGTCTCACTGCCTTTGAGAGAAAGATAAGCTTAATGAACACTGTTGAACTTGGGAGTAGAAGATGATTGCTCAACTCTAGTCCTGAGGGGAGAAAAATTCACTCTAAGCTTTAAAGGAGCGTTCATAAACTCCTGGTGAAAGAAACAATTGGAAACAAAATGATAAAAATGAATTGCCTATTATTTTAAACCCTGTAATATAAAGCATTCAAAGGTTCCTTAGACTTGGATGATTTCCAGCTGATGTTTCTGGAACATATAATTATGTGGAAAGATGTATATGTATATATGTATGAGTATATATATATATATACATATATATGAGTTGACTTATGTTATGCATTGTTTCATTAATTTTATAAACCATCTCATGGTATGTCAGAATAATGTGGCCAATGTGATGTTTAATGAGTGTCCCCCGCCCCCTCCCCGGCAGTTTTGATGCAGACCTCACTGAGGTTGCACACTGAAAGACGGAAGCTCATCACTTGTGGGAGGGGTGAAGTGGCTGACATAACTCTGGAGATGTTTGTATGATCCTTCTTCCCACTTGCCGCCCTGAAGAGTTCCTTCCTCTCAGAAACCAAACCAGCCAACCAAAGCCCAAACCCACTCTCCTAATCAGGATGTAGTTGGTCAGCCTGACACCCATGTGGCAAACGTAACCATTTAAAAGTAAAGACGGAGGCTCAAATGGTCTGTTTTTAGAGGACTTCCATAAAAGTATGCATTTCTCTTTACTTTCCCCCCGGTATCCACCAAGTTGAAAACTAAGGAAAAGCCCGGTACAGAAATGTAGGGTGGGGCACTCTTGAAAGCGGGGAGAGAGAAATCGGACTAGTAAGCACTAGACCAGGGTGGCATTCTGAAGAAGGAAGTAGACCTCCCCAACCGCCTTTTCTACTTCTGAGGCCAGGCCATTAGCCACCCCTCACTGGGTAGAATGTCAGATCTGATCTCCATGACAAAATTGGAGAGCAGGGTCTGGCTTAGAATGAAAATAGGGATTAAGGGGAAGTCTCAATTGGCATATCTTAAACTGAAAGAACTCAAAAATTCAAGCCTTGAGTTGCAATATTGAAGGACTCTGTTGGCAAAATATTGAATAAATGCAGAAGCATCAAAAGAGGATGGAAATGAGACACAAAGTCACTTTACCAAAAAGAACTATCAACATTCCACATTCCAGGAGGGTACCATAAGTTCAAGCTGCACTGAAAGCATTAGCCAAAAACAAGCCTCCTGGAATTGATGGAACACCAATAGAAATGTGTCAACAAACGATGAAGCACTGGAAACACTTAACTCATCTGTGCCGGGAAGTATGGAAGACAGCTACTTGGCCAACTGCTTGGAAGAGATCCATATTTGTACCCATTCCAAAAAAGCTGATCCAACAGAATATTCAAATTAGAGAAGGATAGCATTGATGTCACATGCAGATCATCCAACGGTAGTTGCAGCAGTACATTAACAGAGCTACCAAAGGTTCAGACCAGATGCAGAAGAGGACTTGGGAAAAGGGAGATCATTGCACGGATGGATCTTGGCTGAAAGCAGAGAATACCAGAAAGATGTTTACTTATGTTTTGTTGACTTTGCCAAAGCATTAAACTTTGTGGGTCCTAGCAACTATGGATAGCCTTGAGAAGAATGGGATTCTAGAACATTTGATTGTGCTCTTGAGGAACTTGTACCTAGGTCAAGAGACAGTTATACAAACTGAACAAGGGAATACTGCATGGTTTCAAATCAGGAAAGGTGTGCAGCAGGGTTTTAACTTCTCACCATACTTATAAAATGTGTGTGCTGAGCAAATCACCAGAGGCTTCTATGAAGAATGTGGCTTATAGGAAGGCTCACTGTCAACCTCCGATACGTAGATGATACAACCTTGCTTAACGAAACTCAAGAGGACCGAAACACTGCTGATGAAGATAGCCGTGTTCAGTGTGGATTGTGACTCAATGGAAGGAAGACCAAAAACCCTCCCAACTGGACCGATAGGTAGCATGATACTAAATGGAGAAAATAAGTTGTTCAGAGATTTCATCTGCTTGGATCCACAATCAATGTTCATGGAAGCAGCAGTCAAAAACTCAAAATAAGCCTTGCATTTGGGTAAATCTGCACAAGGACCTCTTTAGAGTACTGAAAAGCAAGAATATTACTTTGAGGAGGACCACGGTGTGCCTGACCCAAGCTATGGTATTTTCCATTGCCTCATATAGCTGTAAAAGTTAGAAATTGAGTAAGAAAGACTGGAAAAGAATCTATGTGTTTATATTATGGTGCTGGCAAAGAATATTGAATGTACCATGGATTGCCAAAAGGACATGCAAGCCTGTCTTGAAAGAAGTACAGCCAGAGTGTTCTTAGAGGCCTGGATGGGGTAGCTTTGTCATACAGTGAGGATGTTGTCAGGAGAGACCAGTCCCTGGAGAAGGACATCATGCTTGGTGGAAGGGGGGCAGCAAAGCGGGAGGAAGGCCCTCCACGAGCTGGATTGACGCAGTGGCTGCAACAGTGGCTCCAGCCCGGGAACAGTTGTGAGGATGACGTAGTTCCAGACTGACTAGATGGTTCCTAACACGAAAGGGAAGTTCTCCTGAAGGGTCAGGTAAACTTTATTTTCCCCTTAGAGAACAATTATATTCTCTAAGATTGAAGATTTTGCCTTTGGGTAAGAATGATCTTAGGGAGGTGCCAGTGTGTTGGCAGAGCTTACCCTATTCCTGGGCTTTCCCTTAGCCCCCTTCAATCAGGCTCAGCCATCTATAAGGCCTGCCAATGCCAAGTTGCTTCTAGTCTTTTAGCACCTCTTGAATGTAAATAAGCAAACACATTGCTTGCTGTTTCGGGAAGGTCTGCAGTCTGAAAGACACAGAGTAGAGTGACAGACAAAGGAAGCAAAGGCAATACCAGATGCACAAGAACACTTCCAAAGGCCCGAAAAAGGGCATCAGAACACTTCCAGGAGAAATTTGCCCCTTTGTCAAGGCATCTGTCAGGACATAGAACTAAAAGTCAGAGAAAGCAATATCAAATCAGAAAGTAAATCCAGGAGATCAAACAGCTGTCTAAAAGTGGTTATAGGAAGAAAGAACAAAAAAAATGATAAGCTGTTATCAGATAATACAAGAACATTTTCTAGAAAGAGTATATAGCTTCTAGAATAAAAAGGCTCCACCTACTATTTAATACAATGAGTATGTTAATGATGGAGACAAAGGGGGAAAGAACCCACAAAGACTCATCATCAGAACTTTGGAAAGCTTGGGTAAAGAGAATTCCAGAAGCTTCCTGAGATTGGGGGTGAAGAGTATATGAAAGAGATCCATATAGAAATTAAAGTACCTTCTTTAGTTTCTTCAACTGCAGCCTTGGAGTCGGGTAAGGAATGGAGCAAAGTTTTCAAATTAAGGTATTTTATTCTTCACTGTTTGGAACTGTGAGAACCAAATACTTTACTGACAGTCCACGTCTCAAAATGCATCTTTTTCATCCACTTTGTTAGAATGGTACTGGTGGAAGTGTTCTTCAAGATAACTGAAGGAACCAAGGCAGAGGGAGACTTGGATTCGAGTGGGTCCCACTCCAGGGGGAGGTGGGTGTGAAGGCAGTCCCCCGGATGGAAAACCCGACCAAACGCATGGCTGTCGAGTCAGCCCTGTCTGAGGGTTTGTAATCTCAGTGACAGCAGACTGCCACGTCTTTTATGAAATGGCTGTGGTTCCAACCGTGACCCTTTGGTTAACTGTGAAGTGATTCGCACAGTGTGCCCCCAGGGCCATTCCCAGTCCCCATAGTGCAGTAGTCCTAGATGTCAGCTAACCAGTGCAGGAAGAGGAAAGGAGGGAGATTTCCAGTAAAAATAAGAGTAATAGCTTGCATGCTCATCTGATCCGGAAAAAAAAAAAGGCAATTAATACCCTCAAAAAGATACGTTGTTTTTTTATGTCTTAATCAGAATAGGTGATAGACTTCTTAGCTATGAGACCAGAAGAATTGGGTGGTGTTTAGCAACCATTAGCAAGAGTTTTGATGAAAGATTCTATAGAAGTATGCTGTTCAAAAGGGAGAAAATGCCAAATCGAATTGAACATGGTATGTGACCTAGAAAATTTTAGATCCATGGGAACTAGATGAGCCACAAACCTCTTACCCTAACATAATCTTTAAATCTAGGACTACAAAAAAAAACCCCAAAAACAAAAAGCCCTTGACATGATTTTAAAAAGCAAACAGTAGTTTAGCTTACCTCGTAAAGAGTGCCGACCTTGAGCCCTTCAGGAACTCTCCACGGGGGATCAGAGTGATAACAGCACATGGAAAGATTGGAGCGGAGCCTTAGCAGGCAGTGAGCTTATGCCAGTGTAGCGAAAGTTAGTACAGGACGGTGGGAATGGTTGCACAACCTGAAGCATATAATCAGTATCACCACGTTCCCTGTGTAGAAGGCATTGAGTTGTTCTAAGTTCTGCTGTGTGTATTCTCAACCACAAACAAGACGGGCTGTGGAAGCAGCACCAGGCTCTTCGCTCTCCCTTCCACATCTCTGCGCACCCTAGGGGCCCGACGACCCAGCAGATGGAAGCAGTCTCAGCCTTTGTACGCACAGCATAGCAGGGCGGGGGCCGTGACAAATCATGCACTGGCCTCCAAATTTCTATTTGTTTTCTGTTTGGATGTGACAGTACTCCTGATCTTTATTGACCTAACCTTTCTTAAACACTCACTGCCTCTGAGTCCATACCCACTTGTAGCCACTCCGTAGGACAGGGTGGAACCGCCCTGTGGCTTTCCAAGACTGTAAGTGTTTTCCGGTAGCAGGAAGCCCCGCCTTTCTCCTACAGTGTGGTGGTTTCCAGTGGCGAACGGTGGGGATCACAGCCCAACATGAAGCCGGTCCCCCACCCCCTACCAGTGCTGTGTGGGCCCCTGATGGGCAGGACTAGCTAGACCTGAGGAGAACTGGGCTGTCTGTGGATGTCTCCATGACAACCTGATTTGGCTCAAAGAGGAGCCCTAATGTACTCAAGATAATGACAGTTTTTTCCCTGACTATATTTGGAGGATTGGAGGAGGTTGGATAACTAGTGGAGGGTAGCCACACACTCAGCTGGCCAGACGAGGCAATGTTTAAAAGTGATAGACGACGAAATAGCAGTTTGATTGTAATTTAAAACCACGGAGAGTAAATATCAAGAGAAATAGGTTTAAGAGCTAGAATTGATTTGCTTCTATGACCTAGGGCTATGGGTGAGAAGGGGAAGACCCTTGTACAGCAGCATCTAAAGAGCCTGGCCCGCAGCTTGTAGACTAATGTTAGGTAGTGTGCCTTCCCTTGCTCTGTTCCGTGTCCAACTCGGGGAATAGTGTAACACCGCCTTCAAAGAGACTGTGTGCATGTGTGCTGGATTGGGGGAGTGCAGAGGGTGAGTGGGGGGCAGGCAAATAACTGGTTTCCTAAAGGGGGTATGTAAAATTCCCACATGTGAGCTTTTGGTCACCATTCAAGTGCCATTTTAAAAAAATACAATCAAATGCCTTCAACATGGGTCTCTGGTGACGATAATGCATGGCACTTTATTTTGGATGCTTCGGGCAGGTACGGACAATTGACATCTAACTTGAATGCCTTTGGCATGTTTTCCTTCTTAGGACAGACCAGAGATTTGTTTCATGAAGGGTGCTTATGAACAGGTGATTAAGTACTGCATTACGTACCACAGCAAAGGGCAGACCTTGAACCTCACCCAGCAGCAGAGAGATTTGTATCAACAGGAGAAGGCCCGGCTGGGCTCAGCAGGACTCCGAGGTAATGGCAGTTTGGCTCTGCGAAGGTCAAGGGTAGGGCGGGGTGGTGCTTTCTTACTGTTGCAAGCCTCTGGGCTTCCCATCCGAGCTGTCCAGCTTTATTCCAGGACGTGTAGAGCGCTCGCCTTCTCTGAGGTGTTCTGTGTTCACTGGTTAACTGGTCCCCGATAGGTGATGAGGTAGGAAAGTGGCTTTTCTCCCATAGGGCCCCGCTGGTGGCTTGGAACCACCAACCTCCCCGCTAGCAGCCCCGCCCTGCCATCCCAGCACCTCTAGGGCATCCCAGACACCTGAGAATTCATCAAGTTTTGGCGTGTGCTCCATGATTTCTTTCAGTTTTAGCACAAAGGCCTTCATGTATTTTTAATTTTACTTCTTTCCATCGTGTGTGTGTGTGTGTGTGTGTGTCTGTCTGTCTGTCTGTCTGTCTGTCTTTCCTGCTGTTGACCATTGTGAACTAGAACAGAGTTGGGAGCAAAGCCTTTGTTTCTTGGAGTTGTTTCTGGTCACATCTCTCTTGCCCTATTACAGCTTTCCTCTTCTGTGCACTGTTCCCCACTTCTCTGGAAATCGCCGTAGGGAAGTAAATAAATATTCTTAATTTAAGCACGGATAGATGTAAATAATTTATTTACTTTGCATCTTATAAATTTTAAGCTGCATTAAAAAGTTTTTTAAGCCTATGATTTTTCATTTTGAAATTAGAATGTTATTTGTAGTTATCTTAGAGTCAAAGACAACCTGAAAAAGTTCTCCTAGCAGTAGATCTTCATTGGTGCAAGGAAGTAAACAATTAAATGCAGGGCCTTTAAAGAGAACTGAGGTTTCAAAGCTGTGTGCCTTCATACTAGAACTGGGACTGGCTGGAGGGGTCTTCCTTTCTTTGAACTTGCTGCGATGTAGCTTGACACTTAAGGCTGTTCCTGGCACCATTCTAGCTCTGTCCAAGAAGACACAGGGGACCTGCAGCTCTGTAGATTGCTCGGTGTGGTTCCTTACATTGGATATATGAAATTTACTTAGCTGTAACTTTGGTTTTCCAAAGTGCCTGATCCTTTCTGTTTGAGAAAACCAGGTAGTTCCTCTGGTAACTTTCCATTTCCTTATGAGGTACTTAATATTTGATTTGTGTGCCTTTGCATGTTCTTGCTGATAAGTGGTTTAGTTCATTAATTTCCCAGATAAAGGGACCATCCTCTCTGGTCCATATGAATGGTTATCAGAGACTCGCATTCTAAGAATAAGCTAAATGGTATCTGGGAAATGAGCAGTACTTTGTGCTTATCCTAACTATAAATAGTGCGGTGATGTTTATATGTTAAAGAGCTGAAGTTACAAATAAGAAATAGCTACTAATGTTAGAGAAAGAGTGAAACCACTTAACAGATTAAATTGACCACCTAAGAATTGGCTGTGTATAAAATTGTTGTAGACTGTGTATAATGACTTAAAGAAACTTTTTCTTCAAGCTGTTGGGTTTTTGTGGAGGGCTATAAAGTATCAGCCATGTTCAAAGGTGTTTAAAACTTTCTTTGAAGCTTGACAAACTCATCATTTGTCTGAATAATTAATTACATTTTCTTAGAGGCAGTAGCTTCTGTCCAAAGGAGAAGCAGGGTTGCTGGGAGCAGAATTGGATTAAGCTTAAATGTTGAGCTCCCAGTTTGCACAAGGCTATGATTGACAGTGAATGCTCAAATCCATTTGCAGGGTCTCCACTCAGGTTAAGCGTCCATTGAATTCCCTTGGACCACTTGACCAGGGATGTGAACGGTCTTGCCCTCAGACATTTATTCTTTTGTGCTCTCAGCTCAACAATTTTAAAGCTTTACTCCTATTCTCTTTAAATGTTGTAACTATATCCAGATCAATTAAAGTAAAAATGTGTTTAATGTTATAAATTTGACTTTTGAAATCTAGGTAATTTTGAAAGACTATATAATATTGATAGTTCAAGACCCCAAGGATCTTGCGGTCAGATTTATTTGCTTGACAAGTATCGTGTCGTTTGCTTTGATCTTATAGCTGCATTCTAATGGTTTTGAGACTTAAAGTATGTTTTCTTCTTTGGCTTTTGCCAACACCCTCTGAAGTGCTTGCGTTAGCGTCTGGTCCTGAGCTGGGGCAGCTGACCTTTCTGGGCCTGGTGGGCATCATCGATCCTCCCCGAACTGGAGTGAAAGAAGCGGTCACCACACTCATGGCCTCAGGAGTGTCCATAAAAATGATTACCGGAGACTCACAAGAGACTGCAGTTGCCATCGGTATGACTCGGCCGCCTCCTTTGTTTTTTTCAATTTTTGTATAGCTTTCCTTAAAATCCTGCAGTGCATACACATAGGTAGTTCTGTGGTTCATCTGACATTTCTACATGTGTTTGTACAATATTAAGGTTATTCAATTAAATCACCTCATGATTTATTTCAGACTATGTAAAATATGTACAGAATCTATTATTTAAAAAAACGACTATTATTGGGCATCTGTCATGATGAATCATGATGGAAGTCACGTGTCTGTTTTAGTCAGGAAAGGGTAATTGATTATTTTTAACTTCACATTCTACTTGGAGTACATTAAAGCACTGAACCGTGTGAGAGGAAACAGGAAATTGGGTTTTTCCTTTAACCTTATTTTGAATGTATTAATTTTCAAAGCGCTTGCACCAAATTTGTAAGAAAATAGCCTGTGCCTGTTTCTCTTGCCCTGTCATTTTCGATCAGGACTCCAACCAAACTCACTCCTGGTAAGCCCTGTCAGACCGAGCAGAGCTGGCCTGGTGGGTTTCCAAGACTGCAACTCTTAGTGTGAGCAGAGAGCCTCGTCTTTCTCCCTTGGAGCAGCTGATTGTTTCAAACTGCTGAAATTCACCCCAAAAAAGTACCTGGGAAAATCAAATTGAAAGAAAATGGAATTTTTCCATGAACTTTTTGAAGTTCCCTGGTACGCTTCCAAGGATCCTGGGTGGCGAGTGGGGCCGCTGCTCCAGTAAAGGGCGACAACCTCAGAAACCCTCGGGGCGGCCCCCCTCCGTGCTGCAGGCGTGGGGTGCGCGGTGAGCACCTTGATGCCAGCGAGCAAGCTAGTGGTTTTGTTAACCTTTAACGTTACCTTAGAAATAAAAGGAAAACGTGAGGATGGAAATTCACTGCAATTCATTTTGGTAAGTTTAAACAACCTTGCTAAGCTCCCTTAATTCCGATTGCGTTAACTTGAACAGAAAGGTCAAAGTTGCTGTTAGCTAGGAACAAGAGCTGCTAGAAACACAATGGGAAGACCACACCCAGAAAACCCTTTCACCATTGACATTAATTTACATAAAAGTTAACAGTTGCCACCCATCTAACACCGTTTTCTCTAGCTTTGACTCTTTTTAAAATGTACTCTGATGATCATTAAAATCGACCTGCGGAGCAGATTCTTAGGTAGGCTGGCTTAGACTATAAAAACTTCCTCTTCATAAGGCTAAACAAAAATTTCAGACTCTTTACAATTTTACATTGGCTTTTTCAGTGCTCCCATGATCTAAAAGACATTTTATACTTGAAAAAAACAGTAGCGACTACTCAGTGTGAAGTCTGATCGACTTACACATCAAACAAAAAATCATTTGAAAAAAAAATCATTTGATTGATTACATTTTCTCTCATTCCTTTAGCCAGTCGTCTGGGATTTTATTCCAAAACTTCCCAGTCGGTGTCCGGAGAAGAACTCGATGCGATAGATGTCCAGCAACTGTCACAGATTGTGCCAAAGGTAGGCCTGGATGCAGGGCGTTTTACACGGAAGGACTTTTCTACTTCCAGCCTAATGGGAAACCCTGTACGCAGTCCCTGACGCTGCTGGGCCGGTACTGAGAGTGTCTTGCACACGACCACGTCTGCGGGGGCACGTCGTAAGGTGAAATCTTAGAGAAGGCTTATCACCAAGAGAAGTTAGAATCGGAAGGGATCGTCAGTGTCGAGTTGCTCACCTCAGCCAGGACTGAGGTTTCCTCTGAGCATTGGACTCTGGAAATTAGCAGTGGTTGTATGTGTGCAGAAACCATTTTTGTTCTGTTTTTAAATTGCTGAGGTAGTGTTCTCCAGTATGTGCAAGATACCTTACCGACTCACCAATTGAAGGGCGTTTTGGATTATTGTTGCATTTTGTTGATTATGAATAAAGCTGCTGTAAACGCCAATGTATAGGTTTTCCTATGAACATATGTTTTCTTTTAAGTAAATACCTAAGGGTAATTGATGGATCACATAGGGTATGGCTTTGTAAGAAACTACCAAGTTGTTTTCGATGTGGTCTTACCACTTTGCACTCACACTAGCAGTGTCTAAAAGTTCTAAATACTCCATATCCTCATTAGCACTTGGGATTGTGAGGTCACCCTTCCCCTAATAATAGGTGTGTACTAGCATCTTACTGCAGGCTTAATTTGCATCTCCCTCATGACTAGTGACTTTAAACATATTTATGTGTTTATTTGCCATCCATCTTTCGTGAACTGTCTTGTTCAAATCTTCTGCCTATTGTTTGTTTGCTTGTTTTTAGTGAGACCTTTCTATTGTTGAAGACACAGTATAGTCATAAATTCTTTGTTGATATTTGAAAAAAAATTCCCCGGTCCGTGCCTTGTCTTTTATTCATTTAACATTCTCCCTCAAAGAGCAGGTCTTTTACATTTTCAAGCCCCAATTTGTCATTTGTTTTCTGGAGGTGCTGGGACAGAGTAGATAATAGTTAGGATGCATGAAATCTGTAGTTAATTAAATATTTTCCCTTAGACCTTCAATTAGTCTTTTCTCTATTTACCCCCCCTTAGAGATGATAACAAACAATGAAAGTGAGAGACTTAAATTTTCATTGCAGTTGCATTTTTCATCTCCCCCCTCTGGTTCTCTGATTAAAATGCTAATGAACTCTGAAAACTAATTAGGTCGTTAGAGATGGAAGAAGCAAGTGACATCATGGGCCTACAGGAATTACATCACCTGTTTTCAGATAGCATGCACATTAATTATGGCAAATACCCTGATGGGACTAAAACAAAATAGAACTTAAACTATCTCAGGATCGCATTTAACTGTTTAAAGTTATCCTGCTCTAAGAAGAAATTCTAAACTGTCAGGGCTTCTTTTCAGACATTTCATGTCTTATGAGTATTGTCTTTCCTCCAAATAGCAATGAATTCTAGTCCTTAGAACTTAGCTGAACACCCTCCCCCCCCACCTCCTCCCTACTTTGTCCTCCCTTCTCCTTGAAAACACCATTTTATCTTGGTTTATATCTCTTGCATAATTGTATAGCCTACACGGTCTATTGTTTTTGCTTCATAGCAGTTTGAATAGTGCTTCATCGTAAAAACAACACCTCTAAATCACCAGCTCACGGGTGTTTTCTCATATGCATCAACATGCTCATTCTATTCCTCATGAAAATGTTTTTGAGCTTTCTCTGTCAGCTATTCCAAGTCTCCTGACATTGCTCATCCCCTTTTGATCTCTAGCCATTGGAAAAAGTAGTCTGCAGGAAGTTGACTCTGGTCTTGTCATCAGGAAAGACCGACGGCTAGAAAATCCCATTGTGGTTGGCAGAGTAGTGGACCAGTGGGGATGAAGGAAACTCTCAAGGTGGATTGACTAACCGCTGGGAGAGTAGCTTTATTGCCACACAGGACTGGGCCATGCTTCATTGTGGTACAAGGGCACCCGTAGTCGGCGCCCCACTCAACAGCTAGCAGTCGTAACATGCAAACGGAATTGGGCTTCATGGCTTGTAAAGCCCACCTGGGAGTTCTCTGCAGTGTCTGTGCTTGATTTCTTTCCAATAAGCACTTCAGTTTCCCATTGACACAGGCGGTCATTCTCTTTCATTTATTATTATTATTGTCATCATCATGAGAGAGGGACCTCTGTGTCTGTTTTCAACAAATGGATATCCGAGGGCCTATAGTATTATTGCAGTGTCTGTATTGTTTAATTTTGGGAGACTGTAAATTTCTACTTCCGTTGCCTGTCTTCTCACCATGCGTCAGTTGTCTTCACTTTCTTAGACTGTGGGGCGTTTGGCTGGTGTTCATTCTAAGGCCAGGAACACGTTGTTCTCATGCACTCCCCCTTCTAAATATTCCTCTATTTCTTCCTTTTAATGATTTCCTTTCTGTAGTCCTTTTTGGCTCTTACTGGCATTAAAACAACCATGAGAACTTGCCACGAGTCAGACACCGGGGAGAAGGCCCACAAGCAGGGAGCAGGGCCCCTGCAGGCTCCTTCTGAAAGGACAGAGCTCTTTTCTCCTCCCTTGAAGTGGTTTTTACCTTTTTTCACCCACGTTCTCTTCATCTCTCACCTGATGTAATGCTTCCCCTCATCTGCCTCCTTTCTCCTTTCTCCTACTCCCAAAAGATGCTGATTGCATGGTGCTCTTTCATCTAGACAGGGAAACAGGTATAACGGTCAAGAATGGAAGGATTCTCAGAAGCAGAGCATGTGATGTGGCCAGCTGAGGAAAGGAAGCAGGAACAGGGCGAGAGGCCCTGAGGCAGCAGGCCTGGCTCGTCTGTATAGAGAGCAGGGAGGAGAGGCCAGCATGGTTCCGGAGGGAAAGAGGAGTGATACCGGAGTTCACTTCATGCAGAGAGCATGGCAGGGCATTGGAGACGCGGGTCTTCACTCAGCGATGGGAAGTCATGGGAGGGTTTGGAGTGGAGGATGGGTGTGTGTTTTAATAGTATTGTTTTAGTACTCGTAAGATTCTGTTTTCATACTGTTGAGTAGTACTGAGGTAAGATCAGTTTAACAATTAATGGCCCAGAGTGTGGGATGGTTGAATTGTGGCCTGATAGGAAAGGGAGAAGAATCCACCTGAGTCACTGCAGCAACATAGGTGTCCTTAACAGTGTGGGAAGGAGCATGGCTTTGGGGATCATGAGTGTTCCTTTGGGGTGTGTTTCAGATGAGAGGATACGATGAGATGCGTAGTGTGGTTCCTTTTGGTCCAGATTTTAGGAGAAATGTCTAGGCTGGAGACTTAAGTGCATGTAAGTATTATCTAGAGCCATGAGGCTGGATGTGATCACTAGGAAGAGGCTGAGAACGGAATGCTGGTGGCGTCAAATATTTCTTCTGCTGCGAGGTCAGGAACCTGTGCCAGGGGAGTGGTCTGCGCGGAGGAGAGGGTGGAGGTGGTTATGGAAGCCACGAGCAGGTGTTCAGGAGCAGAGGGGGTCCAGCGTCATCAGTGCCGAGTCAAGGTCACTGTGAGACAAGAAAAGACCATGGGCCTTTGCATTGTGGAGGGGGCTGAGGCGAGGCAGGGGGAGTCTCAGTGATGTGGTGGGGGTAGACCCCTGAGGGATGGCTTCGGGAGAGAAGAGGGCCAGGAGAAATAGGAAACAGCAAGCAGAGGAGACTCCTTAGAGGAGGAGTTGTGATAGAAAGAGCACAGAAAAATTGGCTTGTTGGCTGAGGTGAAAATTTTTTGTTTAAAAAATGGAAGCACTAAGAGTGTATTTGTATACTGATGGTAAAGATAGAGCAGGGAGAACTATTTTGGTTCAGAAGAGGAGATTTTTTTGTTTGTTTGTTTGTTTGTTTGAGAAATTGGCTTTAATCAGTAACCGAGACACCATATTCAGTCTGTCTGTCGCAGAAGGAAAGAAGCATGCAGGTGCCTGGATATGGATGCTGTGTGGTGGAAATCTGTAGAAATTCTCTCTGATTCTGTTTGTTATGCAGTCGGAAACAAGCTTGTCTTGTTTCAGTTCAAGAATAAGACCTGCTTCTGTAGAGTTTCAAGATAATGGAGCACACTGGATGACTTGTTTACATCATTTATCTCCTAGCGCACTCTTAGTGAAGTATGAGGTGACTGTGCCAATCAGTGTCTTAGGTACCGTATATGCTTGTGTATAAGCCGAGTTTCTCAGCACATTGTTCATGCAGTTTTCGTGGTAAAATTAGGTGCCTTGGCTGATCTTCAGGTCGATTATCAGCTGATATTCAGGTCAGTTATACTCGATTATATGTGGTATTTCATTATCTTTCAGTTCGGTCTCCCTTGACAGATTAAATACAGTTTAAGTAAAAAAAAAAAACCAGCTGCAAGTGTCTCAGTTCTGATAGTTCTTTAACATTAGAGATTTGTAATGCTTATTGAATTTTAACAGGTTGCAGTATTTTACAGAGCCAGTCCAAGACACAAGATGAAAATTATTAAGGTGAGTGTCTGAGAATCTACATATAAACTATCTCTTCCAGTGTTGCATTACTTTTATCAGGAGGAGCATTGATAAAGCAGTAAAGGTATAGTTATTTGAAGCAAAACAGTTAGCTGTACTAAATTTTAAAATGAAGCACAGGAATAGAGAATTTAGTTAACTTAGGAATTGGTCAAAAACAAAGAAAACTTCAGTGACATATTTGCAAATGCATCCTTTTTCAAAAGGCTGAGCAGTCTGGAAATACATTCTGGCAATGATCTGTAGCCAGCACACTTTAGTGTAAATAGCACCAATTGGTCAGAAATTGAATAAATGCAGCAAGGAAGGAAAAAAAAACCCCACGAGAGACAGTAAGCAATACTTGAAAAGGTATGGGCTTCTGTACGAGCCAAATGCATACAAAGCAATTGGCAGCGCCGAGCAGTTAATGGGTTTAAGTTACGAATCTAAGTAGCCCGGTTTCGGTTTCTTCAAGCTTGGTACTATTGTCTTTTGAGCTGGACAGTTCTCTGATGTGAGAGGCTGTCCTCTTGGCCGCAGGATGCTTCGTAGCAGGTCTGCCTCTACCCACTGAATGCCAGTAGAACTCCCCGGGTTAAGCCAGACATTGTCGCATGTCCCTTGAGGACCACAGCCACTGGCGCAGGACTGCAGATTAGGCTCTAGACAATGCAGTTCTTCACAGATGGGGAGACAGAGAGCAACTTTTCCTAAACTTGATCTTCGTAAGATTTTGACCTGTTAAGTTTATTGAAAAATTGGTGATTGATAGTATTTCTCATCTTAATTATTAATGATAGGAAGAAAATAACTGGTAGGGGATTTGTTTATCCCTTTATCTGTTGGAATTCACATTTGGTCAGAAGCCCTCTCCCCTGTCCTGTTTCAGTCATTGCAGAAGAACGGCTCCGTAGTGGCCATGACGGGAGATGGCGTCAACGACGCAGTTGCTCTGAAAGCCTCCGACATTGGGGTTGCGATGGGCCAGAGTGGCACAGACGTGTGCAAGGAGGCAGCAGACATGATCCTGGTGGATGACGATTTCCAAACCATCATGTAAGTCTTCTTTCGGTGAGCCTTCCCCTTCCTTCTTACACCCCGGCCCCAGGCGACTCAACTGGAGCAGAATTAGCAGTGTCAACACAGGACGTAAATGAAACCGTTTTGCCAGTAGGTTAAGTAAAGTAGACTAATCTTAGTAGCTTGTGAAACTTGTCTGGAGAAAATGCTTGCTATGAAATGGAGCGGGCACTGTGTTTATGGAGTACCCGCTATATGCCACGTTTCCCTGGGCACCAGTACAGCGTTGTTGCTGTTAGATGCCATCAGTCAGTTCTGACCACAGGGACGCTGTGAATAAGATGAAGCCCTGCCTGCTCCTGCGCCATTCTCACAGTGGTAAGATTGAGCCCATTGTGACAGCGACTGTTAGTCTATCTTGCTGAAAAGAATTGTTTATTCTAGTTAGATTCAGAAGGAAGCATGTGTATGGCTGGCTCCATGAGGGTTAGAAATGAGCCAGACTCTTGTCTTCTGTCAGCCCTCCTCCATGTTGCCTTGGTGTCTAGAATAAATGTAGTCAACTCAAATGTCTTAGAATTCATGTGCATATCATTGATTTGAGTCTGTGGCAGCGGTTCTCAACCTGTGGGTCGCGACCCCTTTGGGGGTCGAAAGACCCTTTCACAGGGGTCACCCGATTCATAGCAGTAGCAAAATGATAGTTATGAAGTAGCAACGAAAATAATTTTCTTTGTGTGTGGGGAGGGGGGTCACCACAACATGAGGAACTGTATGAAAGGGTCGCAGCATTAGGAAGGTTGAGAACCACTGCTCTCTGGTATTAGCCCTTGGTGTGCTACCAGTTGCACAGCATTCCAGTGGGTGACTCCTGTTGAGCCCCCTGAGCTCACCTTGTACCTTGACCCCTGCCCCAGGTGGGAGTTCAGGACACCCAGATATTTGCCAAGCAGCTTGAAGGATATAATCCTTTTTCTCTCAGAATTTCTAGGATAATATATAAATCTTGGAAGAAAGAGAAAGTATGTAATACAGTAGATACAAATTCCTAGAACCAACCAAATAAATGAGATAATCTTTATAAACCATATTCCTTATGTAATTTCTCTGCATATATATCTATATATGTGCAAGTGAATTGAACAGCACACTTAAATTCAGTGCTTCTTAAATAGAATATTTAATTTTCCATTTAATTTCTGACATGCATTCATTTTCTCCCTCCTCAGGCATTTTTTTTGACCTGTGGAGAAAGTGAAGCTAGAGGGATAGAGATGGTACATCAGCTCCTTGTACGGACCACACTATCTTTGTCTGCATTGATTCAAAACTTGAACTCTCTTTTATACTAATCTTTTTACAGGCTTACTCTGAATAATGGTTTAAAATTATTATATAATGCTATCATTCCAGATAGGACTTGATTTAATTCCTTACTAGAGTCAGTGTTCTTTTTATTTATTTTTTCTTTCTGATCTTATTTGTATAGAGAAAATTATTCTTCAGTGATTCATACGTCAGTTGATAATTTATTTTCTTAGTTCTTTATTAGTAAAGATTAATTTTATGTGATATTTATCATTTAATTATTTTTATTTTCAGGTCAGCAATTGAAGAGGGTAAAGGGATTTATAACAACATTAAAAACTTTGTTAGATTCCAACTGAGCACGTAAGTGTCAAGACGTTTGTCATGCTGGGTGTTCTGGATAAATTATACTTAAGTGTCATTGAAGAGAATGCCTAGAAGCTTCTGGGCTCTTAATGAGGTCTGTTCACGTGTATGTCTTCTGTTTGTAATTAGCATTATTCTGAAATTTAAAATTAAATGGAAGTCGATTCTAGATGTGATTCAATGTCTATATTATCACAAATACCTTTTGGTTATTTACTAACCGATGAAGTAACTAAGGAAGGAAAGGTATGAGATTTTGGGGTGTGTCCTTGGTCTGTTTTTCTTTCCAAAAGTGGCATTATCAAAGTACCTCCCAAGCTGGTAGCTTCTGAGCTCAAGTAGTTTAACACCTCCACGCACCTCCTGCTTTCTAAGCGGATGGTAAGGAGGAAGCCTGAGCCTCAGTGCCATGTGAAGGAAGCCTAGACTACATAGCAGCATGAGAGGCTGTTTGTGGGGATTTTCCCATAAGCATGAGATCTCTAAGTGCTGAAAACGTGGTGTGTGACTGGGAGGACTCGACGTTGCTGACCAACTTTTTAACGACTTATTTCTCAACAGGAGTATAGCAGCATTAACCTTAATCTCATTGGCTACATTAATGAACTTTCCTAATCCTCTCAATGCCATGCAGATTTTGTGGATCAATATTATCATGGACGGGCCTCCTGCTCAGAGGTACGTGGTTTTAAGTGTGCCGGAAAGACATGAAAGGCGTGATGCCCTGTTAATGATAACTTAAAGCTGCGTTTGTGGGTGGCCTCAGAAAACTTTGCAGCTACACGCTTGTTATGAATTGCATGATGTGTGGCCATCCTTGATTCGTTTGGAGTACTTACAAATGGAATCTAATACAGATCTGAACCTCGGCTGTGTAAGATGAGCAGCCTTGGGCTGAGGACGGAACAGGGAGCAGGCACCGCGCATGCAGCCGGTGCCCTCAGGAACTAAGAAATCTCTGTGTGCAGTGTCATTACTTAGATATAGAGTCTGTTGTCAGTTTTAGACAAATCATGAAGCGCCTTGGGGCCTAACTCTTCTCTCTTGTGATAATGGGTTCCTATATGGGGCTTTCCCACCTCACAAGGGTACCTGAACAATACAGATCACAGGCCATTGCAACAAATCCTCTTGGTCAAAAACCTCTGTAAGGAGGAGATTTCAAAGCCCAGTGGGAAGAGCATGTGTTTCAGGCCATATTTGAAACAAGGAAACTGATTGTCCTTGGACTGGCACTTCCTCGGGAAACTGCCAAATAGATAGAAGAAAAAAATAGAATAAAAGACAGGAAATTCCTGATTTTCTTAAGGAGCCATAGCTAATAATTTCTTAATGAGCCAGCATTTTATTTCCATAAGAAAGGATTTCGTTTGCTGGGTAACCGCGGTAGCAGCAGAATTGTAACGGTAGCAAATATAAGCCTTAAAACTTTACAATAATGTGCTTTTCCGTGTGTTTTCCATTTGAAGCCTGGGTGTAGAGCCAGTGGATAAAGATGTCATTCGTAAACCCCCTCGCAACTGGAAGGACAGCATTTTGACCAGAAACTTGATACTTAAAATACTTGTTTCCTCGATCATCATTGTTTGCGGCACTCTGTTTGTCTTCTGGCGGGAGGTACAGTCCCTGCACAAGCTGCTGTATTAACCAGTGTCTGTCTGTGTGAGAGTCCTCACACTTGCTCAGCACTTTGGTCCGAAGGCTGGAAAGGGAGGCGAGCTCTTAGAGCAATGTAGCGGTAAACCTGTTTTCCAGGCGGTTGAGTTAATTTTTCTGATTTATTCATCAGAGTAATTTAAACATACAGAGAAGTGTTGGCAATAGAAAGGAAAATTGTGGAGAGACAAAGTTAGGACATGTGAGAGAATCTTTAATGTAGCTACTTTATATGCCATTAAAATAGAAAATTATCTGAATACATCATTCCTGAGAAGATTCTCACTTTTCATGGTTATAAACCAAAGTCCAGTGCCTCAAGTTGTATCCAACTCATAGTGACCCAATATAAGATTTCCTAAGCTAATAAATCTTTACTGGAGCACATAGCCTCGTCTTTCTCCCAAAGGAGTAGCTGGTGAGTTTGAACCACCAAACCTGAGGTTAGCAGATCAACACTCGGTAATGCCACCAGGGCTCCTAGACTCCAGGTATTCAGTCAGTTATAGAAATTTGGGACAGTTTCATGTTTCCTATCTCAGAGTAAACCTGTGCCCCCTTAATGGGAAGAAAATATTAACCCTTTTAAAACGCTCACTGTTTCTTCGTTGACTCCAATGAAAATTCATTTTTCCCTGTGACAGCTACGAGACAACGTGATAACACCACGAGACACAACGATGACCTTCACATGCTTTGTGTTCTTTGACATGTTCAATGCATTAAGTTCCAGGTCCCAGGTATGTTCGGGTGATGGGAGCCGAGCAACTCGATTGAGTATTGGATGCTCTACAGCAAGAAGTAGGCAAAGAGCATGGGTGTTTGGTCTGCTGTAGCCACAGATTACAGCTGCAGACGCAGGCTTCCTACAAGCATGAACTGTTCGTCACGGCGGGCGGGGGGCATGAGAGAAATAGAAGTAAGCCCTTCTCCGAGTAGGAGATCAAAGGCAATCAGAGCTGCCGCCCTCTGATCTTTCTCCTTCCCATCCTTTGTTAGCTACCGGCAGTAGGGTCACGTTACCATTGCCTGAGCTCTCAGGCAGACCTCAGAGCCTCTCGATAGTACCGGGTTCATTGCAGAAGAAAGTGTTTTAATACAGGAGTTCATTTAGGTGTATTGATAACGGTTCCATTACTTCAGTAAGGTAATTCAAAGCTGAGGGCATTTTGAATTTAGGCCTCCCTTCCTACAGTGTATATCATAAAGTGTGACTGCCTCTTCTTGAAATCACGAGCTAGAAATTAGTGGTGGTTTTTCAGAGCATATAGCATCCTTGAAACCTAATTTCATTTCAGGCCTCATCATTCATTTCCATTTAAAAGCAGAGTTTAAATTCTTAACTTTACTGATGACCATGTCCCAGGTTACAGCTTGCTAAGTGGAGTGTGTGGTCACTCATGTGAAGAGGCGATGGTATATGCTCCTTGTTTAAAAAGGCAGTGTTACTTTGAAACACACATAACTAAGCCTGTTCTCTATCCTTGGTGCTTGGTTTCTGGACCTTAATGAATGGGTAGGTGGATTTAGCCTTGTAATCATACGCAAAAGGGCTTTTTAATATTGGGCGATGGAAAGATGTTTACTTTCTTTGTCTAGTCATATACACAGTCATACACACATACTTTTTAAAGCAAATCCATTCCTGCGAAACATTAAAATGTATTTGTATGCCATCTAAATTATTAAAATAATGTTTGGGGTTTCATGTTACTGACATAGAATTCATCAATTACTGAGGCTCACTCAGTGTACTTGTGTCAAGCCTATAAAAGTGGTAGCGGTGAACGTAATCATAAAGGAGTTACATTAGTGACCAGGACTGACGAATGCTGCCCTCTGCCTGCAGACCAAGTCTGTGTTTGAGATCGGCCTCTGCAGCAACAAGATGTTCTGCTACGCGGTTCTCGGGTCCATCATGGGGCAACTGCTGGTGATTTACTTCCCCCCCCTTCAGAAAGTTTTCCAGACCGAGAGCCTGAGCATCCTGGGTAGGTACACTGTTGTATTTCTGACGGACAGGTTGTAGATGAATTGTCTGAAGTATTTTTTCATGCATTTGTTCTAATAATTTTTGAAGAGATGAAACAAACAGTGGAATATAAACATGACTGAGTTGTTATGAGTTAAGAATGTGTTCTGTTTCTTCATTTGGGACAATTCAGGGAGACCCTCTTCTAACTCTGTTGTTGCAATGGAGTCCATTCCAGCGTATGGTTACTCCAGGGGCCTTTGAATGGGCTTGAACCGCCACCCTTTGGACCTGTAAGCCTAGGGCTTAACTCTTGAATGTTTTGAGTTTTTAAAGATTTTTAAAAATAGATTATTTGTTAAGAAATTATATTGGTGATTGTGAAAAATGACCAAAGTCTATGGTGGAGTAATTGTAGTTTATAACTTTGATATACTTCTCAACCTTGGATAGAGAGAAAAGAAGTGAGATTTGTGCATACTGAAAACATTGTTTTCTAAAAATCTGATTTTAAAAAATAATTACGCTAGTATTTTACTATTCTTACTTGCTAATTTCCACATTCTAATTTTTGTGAAATACTGACTTTATCAATGTTATCAAGGTTGCGGTATGGTTCTATGGAAATTATTTTCTTCATGCCATGCATTAAATGGATTACAGAATAATAAAAAGTGAATCTTCATAGATGAGTGAGAGGAATGGCAATGTGATGATGGAGGTCATGGTAGTGCTGCCACCACGTCTTGGGGTTTCATGTTACCCTGGCGTATTTATGAAAAAGACGGGATGAGATCTCACCGTTGTTTTCTCGAAGTTAAAATTTGCCTTAAAATGGATCTTGTTTAATTTCTGTATTTTTATATTCACATCCCTTCCGTGTTCAAAAGGAGGTTTGAAGACTTAGCTGTGGGTTGGTTTTTTGTTCTCGTTACATATAAGCAGTAATTAAGAAGTGAGAGTATAGATATTCCTGTAAAAGCGCGGTCCTTAAAAGTTCAGCTCTTGCAGACTCTGAAATGGAATCAGTGCATGGATGCGGTGTCTACGTGATCTTCAGATAGCCATTCTCAGGCAGATGGCTGTCAGGTGGCGTCCAGTAGCTCTCACTCACAGCGACCCCAGCTGCAATAGAACGAAATGCCGCTAGCCTGTGCCAGCCTCACAGTCATTGTTAAGTTTGAGCCCATTGTTGCAGTCACTGTGTCAGTGTGTCCCGTTGGGGGTCTTCCTCTTAAATAGGAAGCACCCCCTGAAAAGTGCCTTTTGTAGGCTGTGCCATGCACCCAGAGGAGAGTCCTGTGGCTGGGGCGACTGCCCCAAGGTTAGCTCAGAACTCAGAAAGCATTCCGAGGCTCGGAGGAGGACCTTGTTCTGGCTGCTGCCGGCGACTTTGGATAAAGCACGTCATCCCTTTGAGCCTGCCTTTGTCCAGTGTTAACCCAGGATAGGTGTTTAATGTCGGGGAGGTAGTGAAGGCTGTGGCTCAGCGCTAAGAGAACGGACGCTCTTCATCGTGAGATTCAGAGTGTGGCCCCGCCAACCCTCCTCCTTTGTCTCCTGCAGATCTGCTGTTTCTCGTGGGCCTCACCTCGTCGGTGTGCGTCGTGGCAGAAATCATCAAGAAGGTGGAGAGGAGCAGGGAAAAGACCCAGAAGCATGTTAGTTCAGTGTCGTCGCCGTCTTTTCTTGAAGTATGATGCATATTGCATTCTCTTATTTGCAAACTGGGACCTCCAGTCCGAGGATCACTTGGAAGGGCAAGTTCAAGAGGATAAGTGAAGACTCGAGGACTCGTTAACTCTCCGCTGACTAAAATTGAGCGTTAATATCCAAGGCTTGATTTGAGACCTCAACTGCTGGCAGACCTAAATGAAATTATGCAACTTTGATAACTTAACCATTACTTAAATTGGCCTTTGCGATTGAGTGGAACTTGATAAAACATATGGGCAGTTATTTAAACAAAAGGTGGCACCTGAACCGCTCCTGCACTTGAAGAGGCCTGCAGTACAGATACTGTCTATCTTAGATAGATTCCGTTTTTCTTTTGTTTTTTTAATTTTTAAATATTGTATTATTTATGGTGATGGGGCTTTCTTACTAATAAAAAAAAAGAAATGTTATCATTTCCAAGGCATTCTGTCCGGTGGAGATGTGGAGTGCCCGGACCGACCACTGCGTGTTCTTTTCCTGCCGTGCAAGCAGCCCCTGTACTTGTGCACCCACTTTCCTATCTCACGTTTCGCACAGGATGTGACCAACCGCTGTCGGATCACTGTTCTTTCCTTTCCGTTTGTGACTGAAAAGCCTAGTAGAGTACAATTTGAAGTAAATGTTTGCTTTTCTTAGTAAGTGTAAATGGTTGCTTTTCTTTTTCAGCTGTGAGTCTGCGCTCTTGCGAAATGAATCCAGGGCGGCTGTCAAGTGCCATTCTGGTTCTGGTAGCAGTGTCAGTACTGAACACTTCCTCACCGAGTCAAAAAACCTCTAAGCCTGGGCTGAACTTTTATCACAAGCTCCATTCACATGTCATGCCTCCTTTTGAGATAAATATAAAATATATATATGAATATATATATATATATTGTCCAGCATCATCTTGTCCTCCACTCAATGTAAAACCTGAGAAGGGAGGCGGGTCGGACTTCGTCTCGTCTCGTGTACTCCGGGCACGTCAGGAGAGACAGTCCCTGTAGGGGGACACCGTGCATGGTCAAGTGGAGGGGCAGCGAGAAAGAGGAAGGCCCTCCATGTGGTGAAGTGACACAGGCGGCAGCAACGGGCGCCACCACCACCGCGATTGTGAGGGTGGCGCAGGACAGGGCCAGTGTCTTCTGGCACATGGAGCCAACTAGATGGCACCGCACAACCACAGAAAGTCCAACACCAAGCTCAGTAGTTGATATTCATTGATGTTTTATCTGTCGTTTTCAGCTTTTTGTGTTGTTGTTTAGGAAGTATAAATTGCCACATTTAAAGACTGGAAAAGCCTCGAGCTCAGAGGGCTTCTGAACGCGAGTGGGAGCTTAAGGACAAGACCTTGTGCTTTCATGGACTTGCAGGCCCTTCAGCTGCAGGGCCCCTGGCCAGGGCACAACCCTGACCCGTCCCTCTTCCCCCATCACTGCCATGTTGCCCCTGCTGCTTCGAGCATCGCTGGGAACGCAGGAGAAACACCTGGGGCTGCCTTGTGCTGGGGTCCCGTCTTTGGGATGGATGGCTTCAGGTGTGCGCAACTTGTTTGAACCGGAAACTCACAGTCAGAAAGCCGGTTTCCTCTTTGCTGTTTCTAACTGAACAGAAGCGTGTCTTCCATTTTTACAGGCTTAATTCCTCTTTGGCTTAGTAAGTTTGTTATTACGGTAATTCTACACTTTAAAACATCACCAGGTTAAGCCACACTCTAGCTTTGATCGCCCATATTAAGCCCTGGCCTGATGGATCAGGAGAGCGATGTGAGTGAGTCCTTGTGACTGAGGTTGTTGCATTTGGTAGCTGAAAGCAGAGGGCCTGCATTTTATTCTGCTGTGCCCTGGGAAGCTGAGTAGTCAATTGTACATAATCCCATCCTCATTACTTCACACGGATGCCATTTTGTAATCATCTTTTTCGTTAGTGGTTTAATATCTCATTCCTAAATTTTACAGTGGAGTTTCTCCTGTGTGTAAAGACCCAGCTGGTAGTATGTGCACATCGGTCGTTTGCCTAAGTTGCGTCTTAGGCTCAGAGTGTGGTGGTATGAAATAAAAGTGCCTGTTCTAGCATTTGGTCTTTGAACCTTAAAAAATAAGTTAATGATCTCCATAGGGATGTTAAAATTAGGGGGAAAATTCATGCGATAGAAGTCATAAAAGTACATTAACAATCTACTACATCCAGGCGTGGCTTTTCCACTGTATATTCATTTGAATTTGTATAGATCAGTTAGATGTATTAATTATGTAAAGCTTTTTTTTTTTTTAATCTTCAGGCTTGCTGCCTGTTGCTTGAGTGGGTGTGACCTGATGGTGGGCCCGGGTTTCAAGAGTGGAGCTCTGCTCCATAGATTTTTTTTTGTTTTGTTTCTAAATTTTATTTATTTTGCTGCCTTTATTGAAAAATACATGTAGCAAAACAGACCAATTCAAGAGTTTCTACATTAGTGACGTGAATTCCATTCTTCCGATTGAGCTCTGTCCCCACCCTTGTTCCATGCTCCTGAGAGCCCAGGCTCCCCTCTCACCTTTCCAGTTTCCATCGCCAATTTGATTCCACCAGGATAGACCTTACAGAGCATAATGCTCAAAGCAGACCTTTTAGAATAAACTCAAAAACTAGACTCACTGCCAGCGAATCAGTTCTGGCTCTTAGTGACCCTACAGCAGCGGTTCTCAACCTGTGGGTCACGATCCCTTTGGGGGTCACCCGATTCATCACAGTAGCAAAATGACCATGATGAAGTAGCAACGAAAATAAATATATGGGGGTGGGGGGTGTCACTATAACATGAACTGTATGAAAGGGTTATGGCATTAGGAAGATTGAGAACCACTGCCCTAGAGGAATGGGGTGAAACGGCCCTTGTGGGTTTTCCAAGATTGTAACAATTGTGGAAAGCCTCATCTTTCTCCCAGGGAGCAGTTGGTGATTTCGAACTGCTGACCTTGTGATTAGGAGCCCAATACATAATTATGGTTTGGTTTTAAGGTGAGCTCGGTCGGGGGCCATGTTTGATTTCAGATTTAAAGATTATCTCAAGCCAGTGGTTAGAAGGCTCATCCAGCCGCCATGGATCCAGAAACTGTAGAGCCCGGCTCCACGGGGTTTTCAACGGCCATGAGCTCCAGGCCCTGGGTGACCCACATGGTTAAAATCCTTGACTGCTATCTAGCTGAAAGGTTGGTAGTTCGAACCTACCTAGAGTACCTCAGAAAACAGACTTGGTGATTTGCTCCTAAAAGGTCACAACCCTGAAACCCTTACGGGCAGGTCTTCCCTGTACACGCTAGTCACCATCAGAACCGACCCGACAGCAGCCAACAACAACAGCATGTTACGGAAGTAGAGCTCCAGGCCTTTCTTTGGTGCCCCGAGTGGATTTGAACTGCCACAGCCTTTTGGTTCATAGTCAAATACAAACCCTTTGTGCCAGGGATGGACCTTTGGGGCTTGCTTGAGTCTTAAATGAAACAAATTTATTGGATTACCCCCTGTTAAACAATGAAAAGTTATTTGGCTTCAACGTTGCTAAAAGATCAGTATCTTCAGGAAGAAAACAGAACAAAAGTCGACTTAGAGTTGAAACATACTGCCGAAGGAGACAACTCAGGACCCTCCCAGGGAGAACGGCTTTATTCCATAGTGACCTGCAGTTCAGCAGGGGCAGACCTGACCTTTACCATCCAGGCCGCGGCATCTGAGAAACCACTTGTCTCCCTGGATTCAAATGTTGATCTCTCATAAATTTTTTACATAGCTAAGTATTAGGCATACATCAAATCAGATTTTCTCACTGAAAGTGAAGTGGAAGCAAACACTATTTGGGACACTAAGGTCACAGGGCTTTCTGTCCCTCTCATTTGGCAATTCATGTGCACCTTATTTCCACACACAGCTCAATTGTTCATCTTGTCAGTAAACATTTCCTGAGCACTGCATCCCTGCCGTGCAGGAGTGCGCGGATGGGGCGGTGAGGGACATGACTGCTAGCATGTAGAGCCAGCAGTGCTCCTGCACATTGATTTTCAAAGAACGTGTGTGTGACACTGCTCAACACACACGCCCCAGAGCATCCCTGATGGTGGCCTTGGAGAACTCTTTCAGGTGCTTTCTTTCAATGGCCGAGCGTGAGCGATCCAAACAGTAGCTGATTTGTGTATGTGGTGCAGATAAATTTTCATCCCAATCGGTAAGTAACTGCGCAAACCAATCACTCAGGGTTTATCGCCCTTGGGCTCAGCAGGGGGTCTGGCGATGGACTCTTGTTTAAAATCCCATTTTTGTGTTTTGGTTGCCTGAGTTGGTTAGGTCTTAATAGTGAGGAATGGTTAGCGTATACCTGACATTGGCATTAGACTAATAGTCTGCAAACATTGCCCCCAGTTTTCGGTTAAGAGCTCAGAAGGAGCATCTTCACTTGTATGTAGAGTTCTCAGGCTCAATTCTAGAGCCCAATATGAAATCCGTGCTAGGAGAGGGCTTCGTGGGAAAAGGGCAAGATAGTGGGGTTTTCCCATGTACTTTTTGAAGCCCCTTTTGTATAATAGCAGTGGTAAATGCTCTTCAAAATGCTACCGTAATTTAAAGGCAAGAAATTAAGTCATGGGAAGAAGTTACTGCAGTGTCCATTCTCATTCCTGGCATCAGCATCAAGGCTTAGTTTGGTAATCCCCAGCAGAGACACGGCAGACAGGACAACCAAAAAGACCCAGAATTTGCAGAGGTGCCTGGGGGGCGGGAAGGCACCTGTGAGGATCTGGGCAGATTGGCAGTAAGTTAGGAAAGGTCTGATGTGGTCTCGGGCATACTGGAGGAATTCAAGAGTGATAGGCATTTGGGTTTCCACTTGGAACAGGTTGATAGCAGCACAGAGGCTGGTTTGTAGCGACCAGAAACAGACTGATCAGAGAATTGCAGATACGTAAGGAGAAAATGCCCTTGGCCAGTGGTTCTCAACCTTCCTAAAGCTGTGCCCCCTTTATCCAGTTCCTCAAGGGCTGGTGACCTCCCAACCCTAAAATTGTTTTCGTTGATACGTCATCACTGTCATTTTGCTACCGTTATGAATTGGGCGACCCCTCTGAAAGGGTCGTTCGACTCCCAAAGGGGTCGCAACCCACAGGTTGAGAACTACTGGCTTAGGGCTACTGTAATAAATTACCACACACTGGGTGGCTGCTAAGAGTAGAAATGTATTGTCAGTTCTGGAAGCTGGAAGAGACAATCGGTATTCGCAACAATGGGACTGAGTTAGCTGCTGCTCTTTGCCCCTCCTAGCTTGAAGGAGCCCTAGTGGCATAGTGGTTATACTGTGGGCTGCAACCCAAGTGGTCAGCAGTTTGAAACCACCAGCAGATCCACGGGGGAAAGACGGCTTTCTACTCCGTTAAACAATCTCAGAAGACCCTGTAAGTCAGCATTGACTGGATGACAGTGAATTTGGGTTTTGGTTTAGCAAACCTTGCTGTTGCTTGGCTGCCAACCTCTGCTTCTGCCTTTCCGTCTGTCTCTACTCTTTTATAAGATACCAGCCATACAGATTAGGACTTGCCCTACTCTGGTCTGACATCAAAGTTAATGACAACATCCTCAAAGACCTGTTTCCAAAGGACAAGCTCCATTTACCAGGCACAGAGGTTCGCACTCTTGGAGAGTCCTAACTCTCTCTTGGAGAATCAACAGTTCAATCCATAACAAGGGACTGGGTGCTGGTGAGTATGGAGAGGGAAGCCCGCCAAGTCCCTCTTGTAAGATACAGCACTGAAAGGGCAAGAAGGGGGCGTGGAAAAAGCACGGCAGGTTCTGCAGCTTTGGGCCTTCCATCTTGACCAACGCCAAAGAGAGACTTCTATTGGACTCAAGTCCATTTGCTCTGTGAAGCCCAAGGTGCCCTTGAAGTGTCACAGTGGACACTGGAGGTTTCTAGCACAGAGTGAATTAAAGCTATGGCTGATCTATTATAAGCCAGTAGCAGAACCATTTCATTTTAAAAGCTTCAATACCTTCTTGTTAAAACTAAAGCTTTGACAATATAGTAATTGAAAGTAAACTCAGCTTTGACAGATGTTATTGAAAAGTAGTTTCTGTAGCATAGTTATTACTATCCACAACCTATTGTACTAATGCAAAATGCAAGGCTGAGACTTGGTTTCAAGTCTACATTCAATGTGCATTTAAGGCAGGTGATAAATACTGGCTCCTGAGTCCCTGATCCTGGAATTCAGTCATTCTCCAGAGTTTGAGAAACATTCTGATCCGTATTACTGGAAAACTGCTTACCAGAGTGGTATGTCAACTAAAGAGCTCACAATTCTGCTTTGGAAACAATCCACCTTCACCCAGGACCAGCTGATCCCAGAATGTGTCAAGTAGGTGAATTAAATGGAGAAGTTTGAGTCTTTAAGCGGCCACTTGGTTATTTAAAGTAAGCCTCATTCCAATGAATTAAGTGTCATGTTCAAAAAGAACTATGTTCTTAGGACCCCTGAAAAAAAAACAAACCACCTCCAAACTCACTGCCATCGATGCCGAGTGACCTGCGGTGGTTTCAAGACTGTTAGCGGTTTGTGGGAGTAGAAAGCCCCGTCTTTCTCCCGAGGCGCGGCGACACCACCTGGGCTTCTCCAGTCAGTGCCAAATGCTGCTTCCTCTACAAGAGCCACTGGACAGGGAAGCCTGGGTGTATGTTCAGGATCACTTGGAAGAACGTCCGTCGTTCCATTTAATTTTCAAAGCCTGAATCAGCCTCTATTATCGAGCTTTCAAAATGAATCTGTTTTGAAATAGCTGACTAGCAAACACTCCTCCGAATGAATGGTACCTCTTATTATAAACACACACACGTATATTTGTGTCAGAGGAAGTGAGTCTGCAGTAAAGGCCGGCACCACCTAGATGGACGTGTGCTGAGTGACCAGCCAGGCCAGAGCAGGTAATTTATGGCAGGAGAGTAGAAGACAATGTTGGTTTTGTGCACTTTGCTCATAATTCTGGAACCTTTTGAGCCAAAGTTCCCATATAGTGCTCTGACAATCCACATCCAGGTGTTTCTGGACACCGAATCTTCATTAATTTTTATTTTTGATTAATTTTATTGGGGGCTCTTACAGATCTTATAACAATTCATAACTCAATTGTATCAAACACACTTGTACATAAATTGCCATCATTTTCAAAACATTTTCTTTCTACCTGAGCCCTTGTATCAGCTCCTCTTTTTCCCCCACCCTCCCCAACCTTGTGAATCCTTGATTAATTATATATAGTTGTTATTTTCACATCTTACGTAACATTGGTACAGGTAAGAGGTCTTGACACACGGAATCCAGGACAGATAAACTCCCCACGAACAGTAGCACCATGGGAGCAGGGGGAGCAGAACAGATCACAATGATGGATACATAACCCCCTCCCCGCCGAGGAGGTCGGATGACAAATGTGGGTGAAGGGAGACAGCGGATGGTGTCAGATACGAACCTTCATCTTTAAAAAGCATATCAAGTTTTTTTCTTTTAAGAAACGTGTTGCTGTTAAGACACAGCAATTCAGTCCATCCGTTTCTACTCGCACAGCTACCTTGTCCGAATAGTGCTCCTTTCCCACCCTCCTCTTGAACCCCCAGGATTCCTGTCTGCACAAGGCCATCGAGAAAGGAAGACCCTCCACAGGGGCTTACACATGCCAGTCCTGAGGATGGCCCAGGGCAGCGTGGTGATGGGGTCTGTACATGGGGTCACATCGATGAGGGCCAGCTTAATGGCACTAACGACAACGAGGTCTGATTTGTCGAGCTGCTGTGGTCAGTTTGATCCCATATAGTTTTTAAAAGCCTATAAAGCCCAACGCAGACCTTTTCCACTGGGTAAGCTAAACTATTTGGTCTTCAGAGGACTGAAGATGCTTTTAACATAAGATTTTAAGACTATATCCAGGGCAGTGGTTTCGAGGATTCAGCCAGCCTTCAAGACTCCAGAAAGGCTAGAGTGTGAGAGTTGAGCTCTCTCCTTTGATCGGGATTCTTCACTTGGATCTGTGATCAAAATGTTCGGTAATGTTCTCCAAAGGAGGGAGTTGTTCATGGAGGCAATTAACCACACATGCCCTATCCTCTTGTGCCAGGTGAACGATTGTACCTTCACTGGCTACTTGCCAGACTTAAAGACCCCAGGCCCTGTGCAGCGAACTAGAACAGAAACATTACCCCCTGTACTCAGGCCGATTGACTGGGGCATTCCCTGAAACCCAAACCCTAACCCAACAGCAACCAGGAACCACATCCCCTGAGGTTTTGGGTTTTGAGCTGCTACTTTTGTTGTAAATGCACCTACCACACAGCGTTTGCCAATTACATTCCTACTGGTGTCCAACTGATTGAGAGCAATTACAGTCACCTGTGCAGACTACCCTTCAAGGCGGGTTTTCTGTCACCGCTAAATCTGTTCCTCCTCCTCCCTCTACCCACCTCATTTCTGAGAATCTAAATGCTTCCCTGCTCTAAAGCCCATCTGAAATACCAGCCAAATTGCTAAATGAAGCCTTTAAACATTACAGGTCTGTGGAGTGTTTGTGAGGGGAGATTTCTTATATTCAGTAGAATACGTGCAGCTCTAATTGTAGGCATATGACTATGGAATGTAACATCTAAGCCACTTGGTTGATTAAATAGAAACGATATAGTAATCTCGGCATATAATTGGTGGTGCTCGAGGAGGGAAGTGGAAACAAATATTCTAGCTATTGGTTTTGATCTTTAGTTTTTTTCTAACTAAATTTGACATTCCTGTGTTCACCTTGAATGCCTGTTTCAGGGTAAACGGTGGTTTATTTGCAAGTTGCAGGACACACCCAACTTCTTTTTCTTATCCTGTTTGGCTCAATAGTTGCCAACTTGAAGACCTATGCCCTGACCAAGGCCCCAGTTTCTGCGGGGGCTTTGTAACGGCTGTTAGGCTGTTGAGCTCAGCCCGAGGTCCACCC
>NW_022111320.1:45501671-45521626 GCF_000313985.2 Echinops telfairi
CTTCCATGTGGGCTTTGTTGCTTCTGAGCTAGATGGCCACTTTATTTACCTTCAAGCCTTTAAGACCCCAGATGCTATATCTTTTGATAGCCAGGCACTATCAGCTTTCTTCACATTTGCTTATGCACCTGCTGTGTCTTCAGCGATTGTGTCAGGCAGGTGAGCATCATGGAATGCCAATTTAATATAACAAAGTATTCTTGCATTGAGGGAGTACTTGAGTGGAGGCCCAGTGTCCATCTGCTACCTTAATACTAAACCTATAAATAGATGCACATAAATGTATTTCCCCATCCTCATATATATTTACATATATACATGCCTTTATTTAGACCTCTATAAATGCCCTTTGCCTCCTAGCTCTTTCCTCTATTTCCTTTTATTTCCTCTTGTCCACTATCATGCTCAGTCTTCATTTGGGTCCAAACATTCTTTTCCTCCTGGTTTCCCTTTGACTGCCCCCACCCCCACCCGAAACCCTGTTCTGCTCGCTGTCCCTATAGGCTCATCAACCTGGGTTTCATATCCCCAAACACAGAAAAACATGTAACACAACTCCAAGAGGGTGACCTCTTGGTCATTTTTCATGAGCTGTAAATGAGTTATTTACCCTCTTGGTCATTTTTCATGAGCTGTAAATGAGTTATTTCCCCCCCATGTTCCCCTCCCATTTATCCAATGGGGTTGCGTCGTGGAGTATATGTTATCAATACCTTTGTACACGGAGCTGGCATGGCTTGGCCCTGAATTAGCTGGCAGTGTGACAAATGTTACAGACGGTTTACTTTAATCCTCGCTTGTTTCCCACGGTGGACCTCACGTTATGGCTGGTAGACTGTGTCCACCTGCAGCCTGTTGGCTATAGCACGTTCTACTGAGAAGGAGCCACCGCAGCCCCACAGTGCGGACCGACGTCTTCACGCCCCAGCAGGTGTGGCAAAGGCCGAATGGCCCACAACACGTAACATAGTTACGGTCGGTCTGGCTCTAATTCAGGTCGTTTGCGGACCCCTCCTTTAGATACTTGAGGACAAGAAGTTAGGCCGCTGTACCCTTCGGTGAGAAAGGGAGAGGCATCCGTTTTCCCTCCCCTCCAACCTCCCAACCGGTGTTTCCTGTGGGATCCAGGTGCTTGTCTCTGAGGGGAGCAGGGGGACTCCGTCTGCTCTCAGTTGTCATCAACGGGGAGGAGATGCCAGCTAGTGTCGGTCTCCCTTCAGCGCCAAGGCCCGTGTTCTGATCGTGGGTGGGGAGTGCTGGCGTGCTCTCCGTCGTCTGCACACCACGCTCGGAGCTCACCCAGGCTCTCATCTGTGCGAAGCAGCATCTGTGCCTGGCTGGCGATCGCTTCTCCTTTGCACGATTGGGCCCCGTGGTGGTTTTCTCCTGGTACAGACGCAGGAAACGATCATCTGAGTTGGCAAATGCATACCGTCTTGCTAAGGGAGACAGCGGTTAGTGATTATAGAAACCACAGTATCTAACAGCCTCGTCTTAAGGGAAGGAAGCACTTTTTCTCAGAACATTCAATGCCAGTGTCGACCAAAACGTACTGCACGATCTTTCTAAAAATAAAGTTCTCAGAGCAACACTTCTTTAGTGAATTCCTTTTGTACTCCATCCTGGTTGTGTAGACCTTACAGCTTCTCAACATCAGTTATGGGTAGCAGACTAGGGTCTCTTTCTCAGGTGTTCGACTTTAAAATATCAACCTGCCTAGGAACTTAAAAGGTTGTGGTGCTTTGAGTAGCCATGTGATGTCCCCATTCCCAGATTTCAAACCCCCGCCCCCCCCCCCCCATTATTGCCTCTGTCGCCCGTGATGGCTTCTTGGGGCAAGGCAGGGCCACGTGGGAAGCTTGCGCTTCCCAGAGGCTTCAGATGTTCACAGGCATTTGATGATTATAATAATACATCATTGACGACACCTGGTAAACAGAGGCATTTACCAGGTAGATTTTATCATCTCAGCACCCAGAAACCATAAATGCCAACATGCTAATGTAATCTTTATCCCTGTTTCTTGGGCTGTAGATATGAAAGGGCTTCCAAAGTTCGTGGAGATGCTATTTTTAAGAATTCTGCTTCCCACCCACTCTTTGAAGCCCTCACATGGGTTATGCTTGAATACCCTTTCATCGTGTGTGTTCTACCCTCCCCACTTTGAGGATCAGCCTCAAAAAGGAGTGAGTGAAGTCCTCCTGTGTTCTCTGCTTCTCACGTAACAGAGACGCAGCCTTTGGTTAACGTCCATCCTATGAGTGGCCAAAACCTCAGTGTTGGTACATTCTGATGTTTTCTGTTGATAGGTGTGATCAGGTTAGTTAACATCAGCTTTCCCCCCTCCAAAACAAGCTTAAGTTCCCCGATTCTGGTGATAGTGGGTTATATTGTTCATAGAAATCTCCACGTGTCCCCAAAGTGGTGAGAGCAAAATTGTTTTTTGAATACAAACACACACACACACATATAAATATCTATGAGGAGCCTTCCAAAAGCTTGTGGAGATATGGAATTGAAAGATAATGGAATTATGTAACTGATTTGTCTCTCCCCTTCCCTTTATACGGGGCGGCTTCAAAAAGTGTCTGGGAATACTTCTTGAAATTTTTCCACACACACTTTGAAGTCCCCTCATATACCAAGAAAAAGGCCTACCTGTTTTAATCAAAAAGGAGCCCTGGTGGCATAGTGGATTACGTGTTGGGCTCCAAACTACAAAGTCAGCAGTTCGAAACCACCAGCGACTCTTTGCAAGAGAGGTGAACCTTTGTACTCTCATAAAGATGTGTAGTCTTTGTGGTAGTTACATAACTTCACATCAACTTGAAGCTACAGCAAAGCGTAGGGGTGCAGTTCAACCTGTCAATCAGGCCTAATGGTGCCTCCTTGTGGGCGTGGCCGTCTCAGGAACCTCCCCTTCTCTTTCTGCCTTCACCTTCCTGCTGGCCGACCCTGGTTGCTGCCAGAGCCCTGGAGACGCGTCCACCACCAATGGATCCATAAGACTCTGTACCCACTGGCCCATGATATTCCTGCATCCTGCATCATTGCATGTGGCTATGTGAGTCTCAAGAGGGACTTACGGATGAGTATCGGACTTACAGCCTTGAGTTGGACTGGGGTGGGCTGTTTTCTTGATACAGAATTACTTCTTGATATAAAGCTCTTTCTTACACATATATATATATATGAGTGTCACTGGATTTGTTTCTCTGGGCGACCCGGCCTAACACAGTTCACTCTAGTCAGTCATAGGGGTCACTGTGAGTCAGAACTGACTGCGTGAGTCACGCCAGTTGGTGAGTTAGTTTTAACCATGTATCTAAAATAATAAGACTAGCAAGGACCCAGGGATGGCTTGTGCATTATATTTCCTTGACCTTCTTTCTGGACCTCTGAAAGCTGATCCCAGGGCAACCTGTTAGAAACACAGGTGCTGTCTCTTTCATCTCTTCCTTTCGTTTGAGCCTGCTAAATGAGCTGGTGCAGCCCTGCCTTTGAATTTGAAACTTCCAACTTCGACCTTTGACAGCAGACTGAACTTGAACTTGGCATTATTGAGCTCTCTGGGGGGAAGTGCAGAATCCACCTGTCCCGTATGGCTCAGACACATGCTGCTGGCAGACATCTTTTGGATGCAGCTGGCCAAAAGATGGTATTCTATGTGAAACTGGTGTAAGGCACAGAATCATATTCAGCTGTCTTGACTTGAAATGCATCAGAAAACATTATGGGATAAACACTAAGCTACCCACTTCCCTCTCATTAAACATACAAGGTCACCACATTTGGAGGCAGGAACTGCTAAGCGTTATCCGTTTGTGGAAGTGAAAGTCTTCCTCCGCCTGGCACCGGTGCTGGCTGCTGTCCAGGGGCTGCTCAGAGTCCAGTGCATGCTAGCAGTCAAGGGAAACCTTGAACCAGCCGCTGCTTGGCTTTCTTAGGGATGTGGGAAGGGCCAGGATTTAACCCTGGTGGTTGCAGCAAGAAAACATTCCCTGGAAGTGGTCATGTTGTTGTTGTTGTCCAAAGTACGTGAGACAGAGTCTCACCATCCTTGCCTCAAGGAGCATTCTGGCTGCACGTCTTCCAAGACGGCTTTGTTGGTTCTTTTGGAAATAAGTGTTAATATCTCCTTGTATGATTATGCTTCTGTCTCATACCCCAGGCTCCTTTAAATTGAGTTTTAAAAACAATACTGAACGTTTGGACCAGAGAAAGGGCAGGGGGTCCCAAGTGCTCACATAGGAATTCTTCCTTCTGGGCTTACTCCTCCCCCCTCCCCTACCCCCTGTGATTTTGTGAGTTTCTGAGTTGGAGCCTGGCCACCTGCTCATGCTTCCGTGGCTTCCGTAGTCTGTAACTCTGCTGAAATTCCTATAGTGTGTTCTTCGCTCGCCCCTGGTCTTCTGTCCATCTTAGCCCTTTGGGCCTTTGCTCGCTTCCTCTGCCTGGGCAGCCTTCTGCCCTTTGCTTGGGCCACACTGGTCTCACGGTACCTGGGCGTTCTCTTCGGCAGTCTCTCACTTCTCTGGTCGCTTTCATGGGTCTTGTTTTCCACAGGTAAATGTAATAATGGCTGCGGTGTAAAATGTGAAAATAAAAATCATTTATAAATGTTTTGGAAATGATGATGGCAACATATATGCACAAGTAGGCGTAATACAATTGAATGATGGATTGTTTTAAGAGCTGTAAGAACCCCCAATAAAATGATTTATTAAATTTGTTGCATTTTGGTGACTAAAGCCAGTTAATCCATGACAGGTGGATGCTGACACTGCTGATCCTCTTAAGACAGGGGTGGGGAATGATCAGCCCTCAGGCTGCATAAGGCCTGAGAAATTATCAAGACCAGCTAACGTCACACACCACACACCTCACACCTCACCAGAGAGTAGCAGGTCCAGCCATCACTTGCCCTGCCATCTGACTCCTAGCGACCCATCCCGTGGGTTTCCGCTACTGTAACTGCTCACGGAGTAGAGAGCTCCGTCTTTCTCCCGAGGAGCCGCTGGTGGATTTGAACTCCTGACCATGCAGGTAACAGTCCAACACTTGAGTACTACTTCACCGGGGCTCCCTAGCATCACCTTCGAGGTGAACTAATGAAACGTTTGACCAGTGTGGCCTGGAGTGATGTTGTAAAGATCCAAAGGCCTTTGACAGAAAAAAGTGTTGGCCAGGCCTGCTCTACGAGTGGTTCTTCCAGGAAGGGGAGGGACTTGTCCATCAGGCCGTTCAGTCTTTAGGGCATCGCTGCCGGGCTCTGGCCGGGCCAGAGAGAAGAAAGGAGGCCCAGAGTATGTGCGCAGACAAGTGGGATGAAGGTGAGAGTCCACCTGCAGCTCTTCAGCTCTTGCCCACGGCTGCAGTCCCTCTACTCACTGCTCCCCGCCGCGCCCCCCAAGTTCTATTTGGAACTGGTCAGCTCCTTCCCAATCTCTGGGTGTCATCTCTTTAGTAGCCTTGGTGAGTTCCAGAGCAGAGCTGTAAGCTGCAGGAAGAAAGACACTTTTTGTACATAGTCTTCTTGCTATATGTCTGGTACTTTTTTTTCATGAAAAAATGCTGGCTATGATGCACTAAATGAACATCATGTCACATTAGTGGGTTCAGAACATTAGTGTGAAAAGAGCTGGCGTCTCCTGCACATATAGGGGAGATTCTCATTTCTTCACCCGGATTCCTCTTCCCTTGCAGCCCATGTTTCTTCTTCTCTCGGCCCTTACAGCTTCCACTTCTGCCCAAAGTGCTCGTCAGCCCTGCTGTGGTCTCATTCATTAAGTCCCTCCCTTCAGAATATAGATTCCTGTTTCATATCCTTGCTTCTGTCTTCCATGGCCTGGACTGCTCCTACTAGTGCATGAAGAGCAATAGGCTTCGTACAATTTTCGAAATGGTAACAATCCAATTTGTATTTCCAGGACACAATGGAGGCGAGGCGAGTTGCTGTGGTTAGAGAACATTCTAATTGAAATGGGACAGGAGTGTCAACATGTTTTCAAACATATTTAAGAGATCCCGAAGTCATTTAAGTCAAGTTGTCTTTATTAAGTGAATACAAAATACCATGGGTTTTAAAAGCTGACCTCTTATGCCATTGGTCGCCTAAGGTAAATAACAGGATGGTTTTAAGTCACAACGAAGGGTACATCTGGTGCAGACTGAGCTTACTCAGGCTCTACAGCCTCCAAGTTCTCATCCATGAGCAGTGTAAATCGGTTGCTTCCCTTATACAAACATCCAGTACCTGAGGCGGTTCCTGCTCTGGTCTTTGACCGGCTGGTACCTTGTTTCTTCTGCCTTTTCTTTTTGGAATGCGATCGACTCTTCGGTTGGAACACTTCGGGCGGGGCGTATGGCTGCATGGCATGGAACAGAAGTTCATACAGTTGCTTTGCCTCGGGACACGTGCTCAGCAGACTGGCTGCCGACGCTGTGGGCAGCAGCTCGTGGCACAGTCCGTGCACCAGGCTTCCGTTATACAAGCTGTCAAAGGGAGACAGAAGCATGGCGAGAGCTTAGGTTCAGGGCACTTGGCAACGGCCGCCAACGTGGCAGACATGATAGAGGCAAACACACAGAGAACTTGCGTGGCGTCTGAAAATTATATCAAAAATGATTTCAGGATAGCCTGTTCCCTGAAGGAAAGAACTCAGTAGGTGCTTATTACAAAGATGAGTTATTGGCTGGGTGGTCTTGACTCACTTTATCTGCATGTGAAATGGTGAATGCTAACTGGTTTGCCTACAGGCCCCAAACCAGAGGTGATCTAAAGAGGAACATACGGAATCTATAGGTCAGAGGTCAATTAACCCTCGAGTAGAGGGCTCTAGGGCCTTCTCAGTGTGAGGCCCATACTGCAAGGACGCATTTCACCTCAAAACATTTAAAATCCTATCAGCATATTGTGTCTGTCTGGAGAGCACTCATTCACTCACCATTTGAGGCGAAGGCCTCTGTGCTAGGCCCTGGGGCCTACACGGTCAGTCGCTGGCCATCTGTCCTCACAGAGCTTACATTCCAGGGGAGAGACACACACACTAGGTGATCTAAGGGATTCATTCTCTCCCCATCCCTTTTTTTACCGCCTAGGGTGACAATCACCTGGCGTGACAGACAACCCATCGATCCCACCCCTTCTTTCACTGGCCGGCCCTCTGCCACTATCCTTTTTGAACTCTGACCCAGCGTAAGCAGTCCAGGGGGCATAGTGGTTACACATTGGGCTGCCAACCTCAAGGCCAGCAGTTCAACACCACCAGTCACACTCCTCGGGAGAACAAAGAGGCTTTCTACTCCTTTAAGGAGTTAGTCTCAGAAACCCAGGGAGGCAGTTCTACCCCGTCCTCTGAGGTCATTGCGAGTCGCCATCAACTTGATGGTGGTGAGTTTTGTTTTGTTGTATCCAGCTTAAACTCCATCCTCAATGTGACCACAGGGCCATGTCACCTGCTTCCTCTCCCTTCCCACTTGCCTGGCACACCGGGCAGCCCTGGATAAAGCTCCCAGGGCAGCTAACACTCATCCCCTGGAAGGAACCCCACGAGAACGGAGATGCTGTGTGTGCACTCCCCCTCCCGAGTAGGTACTTAACTCTACGAATGGGCGGACTAGGGACGGGGTGAAGAACAAGTCAGGCGGTGAGAAGCCCTACAACACCCAAACAAAGAAAGTAATGGGGACGAGAGTGGCTGGGGGGTGGAGCGGAACCCTATGGGTGTCACACAGGGTGGTCAGAAAATGCCTCGTTAAGATGTCACCGGGAACAGAGACCTGAAGGGAGTTGGAGAATGAGCGCTATCCTGTCAACGACTGCCGCTCCCCATCCTCATGCTAGTGTTTTATGCTAAGGAACTTACCTTGTGTGTGTGTGTGTGTGTGTGTATGTGTCTTACTGTCTTACTGGATCAAATCATGGGCCCATACTTTGGAAATACAGAAATCACGAATTTTCTTTTCCAGCGCTTCAGCTAGCATGGTGACCCCCAGATCAACGACGCCAAGGCTAGTTATGACAAAGGAACGCTGCTTCAAATAGAGAGTTTTCGTTCTCCTGTGTGTCGGCCTGAGCGCAGGTGGCTCGGGTGCTTACCAAGTCAGGTCTGGCTCCGGGAAGGGGCTGGACAGCAGCTGGTTGAGATAGAGCGCCATCTGCAGGCAGGACTGCCACTGGCAGAAGACATGGGCCGCATCTAAATCCACCCTCCCGCTCAGCCGCGTGCGCGCCTTCACCGCACACAGGTCTCTGTACAGCGTCTCGGCCCCTTTCCCCCTCTCATCTTCGGTATCTGGAGAAAGAAAACAGCCCGCGGGCAGTATTTACCCAAACGGGAGTCAGATTCAACTCTGGTGCCGCGTTTGCGTTTGGTTTTTATCCTCCACGTTATCCAACGGCAAATTCCATTAAGGAGAAAATTAGTTGTCGAGACCCAAGTGTTTTTCTCTTTGGGCTCTTTATTAGTTGGACCTCAAAGTAAAAAGCGTGCTTGTTTAAAAATTTGTATAGACTGATCTCTTCAACTTTACTGAACCCAAATAATCCATTTCACCCTTGAAATCATTTCTCTTCCTCTAGTTGACTACTGGACCTTAAGCACATTTACATCTGGAGTCTCCAAATCCTCACTCTGAGAAAAATGCAAATTGCTATTAAATAGCATTCTCCAAGTCCTAACTGTGTGAACAATACCAATTCTCAATAAGTATCGTTCTCTGAAGGATGATGGCAACAAATGTACAAATGTGCTTGACACAATGGATATATGTATGGATTGTGATAAGAACTGTATGAGCCCCCAAAATGATTTTTTAAAAAACCATCGTTCTCTGTACTGTTCCTTTTCGTTAAACTTCCTGTCATGGAGACCCCGATAGCACAGTGCAGTAAGAGTGAAAAGAAAGCGAGACAGCAATGGTCAGAGCATAACCCGTCGGTCTGTATTTTATAGGAGGAAAGTGAGAAGCATAACTCAGAGAAGGTGGGGAACAGTCGCCGTCAGGTGTAAAGGATAAGGGGCGAGTCAAGGAGAGGAATGCATCTGCGCATGCTCAGGAGAAAGAGGCGGCTTTCTACTCCTGCAGTCTCAGAAACCCACAGGGTTTCCGCCTGTGCAGTTTGGCCCTGTCCTATAGGGTTGTGAGTTGGACTTGACGCCACAGCAGTGTGTGCGTATGTGTGTGTTTAGTGTATGCTCAGCTATGCGCTTCTGCAGGCTGGCTTGAGTAGGCGGCAGTAGTGGCACATAGATCAGCTCGAAGGTAATGCCAAGGCGGCCGCCATGGACCAATGAGTGAAGAGCAGCGCACAGAACCTGCCTGGAGGCAGGCCCACGGCCCCAGGGAAAGAAACACCTTCTGTTGGCCTGGCTAAAGGCTGGTGCTTGGAGATTTGTGGGTGCTTATTCAGTGGGTGCAAACACCCCACCAACTGTTGTCAGGTTGATTCCTACCTGTTGTGGCTCTGCATGTGTCAGTGGAGAAATTGCCCCATTCGGTTTTCAATGGCTGAGTTTTCAAAACTGGATCATTCAAATATCATCAGGTCTTTCTGCTGAGATGCCTCTGGGGTGGGTGGGGTTTTTCTAACCTTTCAATTAGCAGAGCTCACCTGTCAGTCCCAATCAGGAGGCACTTAAAGCAGGAGCGGGGTTGTAATCATTTTATTTCTCTCCGATAACAGTCCCTCTGACAGGTACTCTCAGACTTGAGTCTTAAAACCTGACATGTCTTGTGGTCTGTCATGGATGGAATTGTGTCTCCATTTTGGGAACCGGGATCCTCCCGTGGTTTGGCAGTGAGGTGCTGATGTGGTTTAACAGTTATGCAACAATCACCCAATCGGTGCTCTAGTGAGATGAAGCAATTATACGAGGATTGGGGCGAAACACCCTTATTCAAGTCCAAGCCCTGACCTGACACAATGGTAGGGGAGTTTGCCTGGGGCATGGGCTGCATGAGAAAATAGACATGGAAGATAGAAGAAGTTCGGTAAGCAACCCGGCGAAGTGTACTCCTGGGAATCCCAGATACCTACCAGGGCCGTCGATCATGGCATGCAGGGGCCCCACCAGCATCCCCAGCAGTAAGGCCTCTACGTGAAGAAGCTTTGCCTGGACCTCTGGGTGCTGCAACCAGTAGCAACTGACAGCCACGGGCAACCGGAGCGAGTCCGGGACAGGGTCCAGGGTGGTCCACTTCACCTTCAGGGTTTCTAACAGAAGCAACTCTCGTTTGTCAGATGGAAGCTGAAAACACACAGCCAGTAGCCGGCGGTTACTGTGGGGAAACCTTTGCTTTCCCCTTAGCGTGAAGAGAGTGCCAAAGGGACTCGCCGAACCGCTCATCATCCAACTCATCTTCCTGTGGAAACGAAACCAGCTACCCTCAAAGCACTTAGAACATTAGTTAAGTATTTGATACTGCTGGCAGAGTGACTGTCCTGTCTAGTCGAGCTATACAGCCTAAGCTCATGCCATTCTGGACCCTCTATCGAGTGTGGTGAGCCTCTGAGTTCTGTGTGCACATCAAACAAGCCGGGGTGTGTGGCCAAATTTACACCCTTGGTGCCGTGGCCTTGGCCAGGTTTGATGCTCTATACATCTCAGGGAGCCTAGGAACCTCTGAGCCACCAAGATCTATACTCCTGGAAATCCTACCCTTCCTTGTTTCCATGGGCTCTACTTTCTCCACGGGAACCCTGAACACATAGCGGTTATGCATTGGGCCACTAACTACAAGGTCAGCAGTTCAAATCCACCAGTTGGCCCTCAGGAGAAAGACTTGGCTTTCTACTCCTGTCATGAGTGATGGGCTCAGAAACCCACAGGGGCAATGCTGCCCTGTCCTGTAGGGGTGATGAGTCACAACTGACTCAATGGCAGTGGGCTTACCTTCTCTGTGAAGCCAGCCCTTCTGTCACCTCAAAAGGCAGACTCTGTGTGGCACAGCAAGGGACCTATTTGGGTCTTGCTTCACATCCCTCCACAGCTTGAATGCCTACTTGCCTTTGTGTTTTCCCAGAGGACACTGTGCTTAACACCCCACCTCTCCCTCGCATAGTCCCCACACCTCCTTGCTTTGTGGTGGTGCTGAATACGGTATCTGCTGCCTGAAAGGCCGGTGCCTCAAAGCCACCGGCTGCATCACAGGAGGGAAGGCGAGGCTGCCTCCTGGTGAGAAGATTTACAGCCGCAGGTCCCTTCTATCGGGTGGCTGTGAGTCAGGTGACTCACCGACAGTGGGCTGGGCTGCACCCTGCTTGCAATGATACACACCTCACTCTGTGGTGCACTTGAAATAGCATCACCATTAAGCACTAGACCAGTCTGATTCAGGCTTCCTGGTGACACAGTTTTACGTAATTTAGGGAGTCGCCAGCATCTCAGAACCATGAAGGATCTTGTAGGTAACAGGCTCTTATCAAGAGACCAAGCTGGCACCTTAGAAGGTACCTTCAGGGGGACTTTACACTCCCACTTTAAGAGGAAAAGAGGTTGTAGTCCTAGTACCTACATACTGCCAGAAAAAGATTTCTTCTGAAGTTTCTGCAAGGATGAGAGAGCCTGGCACATTTCTCAACACCTGGTGGCACCCGGCTAGTTGGGGACTGAGCAACAGCTTAAAATAGAGATGCTAACCTGCTATACACCAGGAGCGGTCAGCATTTGCCAAATTCTCTCATCAGTGCACAAAGAGCGTCAGAGAGTGGAATAGCTAAAGACTTGTGATTAAGTTTTTGACAAGGATGATGCTTTAAAAAAAAAAAAGAAATATTAGCTACTTACATTTAAAATAAAATCTACTCCTTATATGTCCCTAAACTGGTAGCAGACCTCCCTCAGTTTGTGGTAGTAAGCAAGGCTCTATATCTGGAACTGTGGCTGCCCAACGGTAAAAGCGCTCAGCCACTACCTGAAAGGCAGACAGTTCCAACCCAACAGCCATCCGGCCTGGGCTGGGGGCCGGAGGAGAAAGATGTGTCTGCTCCTCTGAAAGTTGACCACCAGCTCCGGACACCCCAGGGGCCAGGTGCAGTGCATTGGCATGGAAACCACAAGGGGTTTGCAGCGCAGGATTCTAACCTGCACCTCACCTTCCGTGGTTACCGGGCTCACCTCGGCCAATTTGCCTAAATCCGACTGCTCCTTCGGCAGTCTCACAGCGTGAACCACGGACGTCTTGATGTCCTTCTGGTTCCTCTCCACTTCGCTGACGGCGACCGGTGAGGACGCCCCCGAGGGCCTGCTCTGCGGGCGAGGGTCGGCGCTCAGCAGGAGCGCGTAGATGGCCTGCCGGATGGGCTGGGACGTTCGGTGGGCACTGGGCCGCTGCATGCTTTCCACCTGCGGCTGGAGAATGGTCCTCCGCAGCACCAGGGCGTCGCTGATGAAAGGCGAGAGCTGGCCTCGCGCCAGGGCCGCCAGCACCCACCCGGGCAGGCCGAGCTTCGGGGCGTCGGGGCAGACGCCGGCGCCGTGCTGGAAGAAGTCCTGCAGCTTCGCGGGCGACGGCTCGTAGTCTTGCACGGCCCGGCCGAGCAGCGCCCGCGCCTGCTCTCGATCCCGCGGCGGGAGGCACTGGACCACGTGCTCCAGCGCCTGCGCTGGGCCGGCACAGCGGGACAGCCAGTGCAGGAGCGCCACCAGCCGCTGGTGCCTCCGCCCCTTGGGGGCGGCCGCTCCGACGCGCGGCGGCAGCTGACGCAGCACCGCCCCCACGTCGGGCGTGCTGACGTAGTCGTTCCCACAGAGCACCGCGAAGAGCGGCAGCAGCGCTCGGTTCGGGTGGCCGAAGTGGCGGCACAAGGCGTCCGCGGAGAAGCACGCGGCGGGGACGTAGCGGTGTGGCGAGCCTGTCGCAGCAGTCACGTGTCTCCACTGAAAGCCACTCAGGGGGCAAAACCCAGCTTTCAGGTCAAAGATGCAGAAGTCGCTGTCGGACGACAGCACGGGGCAGTTCCAGTGGTTGGCCAGCGTCGTGATGTCCCGGTCGGCCTCGGAAAAGCACTGCACGAAAGGGACCTGCGCCCTGATCAGAACCTGCAGGAAGACTTCCCGGAGGAGTAAGGGGCACACAGAGCCAGCCCGGCCCAGTGAGAGGGCGTGGGCCAACTCGATCTTCTTTCTGAGGCGGTCCTTTAAAGTCGCAAGCTTTTTATCCGAAATGTCACACCCGCCGTCCAGTATCACGTAGGGACGGATGTTACAGGCAAACAGGGATGCAAAAAACTCCTGTGCCACGTCGGCGAAGGAATCGTAGTCGCCGCCATAGCGGAGCTCCAAGCCCGAGTTGAAGCAAAGCCAGTGGAAGAGGGAATAGGCGTCGATGATAAGGTTTGTGTCCCGCAACTTCAAGTCCGTGAAGAACTCCTTGCGGTGATCGTCCACGAAGCTCATCAGCCCCCGGACACCCATGAGCAGAGTCTGAAGAAGGCCCTGCTACAAACAATCGGAAACACTGTCAATTGACATCGGGTGCGATCGCCTCCAACACCATGAAAACGGCGATGCTGTAAAGCAGGGCTCCTTAAGAAGCTGGTAACACGTGCATTAACAAGCACTTCCCCAAACACCTCGGATTCATTACACGTTTGATTTTGAATTACTTTTCGGTCGTTACGGCGTTTGGAAACCTTTTACCATTGCCACATTTCCCCCAAACCCCCTCATTCAGTTAGTTACTCCACCGCCATATGAGGTTGAAGGTCACAGTTCAAGAAGCTTCACCATAAAGCGGGGCTTCAAACCACTTCTTCCCGGTTCAGTCATGAACAGAGGAAGCAAAATCCACACAAGTGCACCTTTTAATGGTTTTTAATGAATAGTTTTTCACCAGACCTGAATTTTTTAAAAAATTGGGTGAACTGGAATGACAACCGGAAGAGGAAAAGATTACACGATGAAGCCCTGCTGGAAACGGATTCTCCTTCTTAGAAAACAGGGGCCGCGGTGGCGTTGCATAGCAACCGAATCTCTTGCCCCTCGGATTTTCAGCCGACTTGGAAGCTGAGGTGCCCAACTCAAAAATGGCAGCTGACTGAACCACGATGTGTGTGTGTCGCTCTCCACAGTTGTGCCAATAATCCAATCTCACCCATCACAGCTGTGAAAAACCTCATTACATCTCTTCTGAGTCCCGGGCTTGATCCATTGGATCTCCTATTCTGGTTACGGCCCTAGATTGCCCACATTTAAAACATTCTAGTCTGTCCCAGTTTCACTTCATCGGCGGAACCAAGACTACACCGGTACGTAGTCCAGCTCTAAAGCGTTCTTTAGAGAGAAAGTCTGAAGTGCCAGAATTTAAGAACACTCACCTACATCAGCAGACTGCACCAGCTAGCGAGCCACCTCGTCATTCTGCTTTCTTCGAGTGTACAAGGCACACACCCAAAGGTTTCACTGAGTTCTGATCCGAGGGGGAGGGGGCGCTATTGGTAATTCTAAAAGGAAACAAGTCTAAGTCCATCAGTGACACACCAGCATACTGTTTCTATCGTCTTAGCTGTGATACTGAGATACAGAGTAGTCATATCTTTTAACAGACAATTATTTTGTGGAGTCAAAGTAGAAAGTCCGGGGCTGTAAAAATAATAACCGTAACAATCTAAAGCTTAATAACAGGGACACATTGGCCTTCAGTTAACAAAGTGTGAAGGACCAATATTAGGGTTCTATTTTGCTTTGTTATTGAAAATCAGCCTGAGCATTTCAGGCCTGTGAGTTTCTGGGCTCTGCCAGTTAAAGGGGAAACTACTGCTCCTTGCCTCCAAGAACTCAATGCTCTGGTTTCACCCACCCAAAGGCTCTTTTCATCTTCTTGTCTTTTGCGTTACCTGCAACACTCTCACTTCTCCCATGAGTCTAATTTTGCTCATAGAATCCATCCAGTTACCCAGATGCTGTGAAGCACTTCTAACCCCATGTACGTCAGAGTACAGCTATGCTTTCTTGACAGGCTGACTTGGGGGCAGAGGATTGCCAGGCCTTTCTTTGGAGGTATTTATTGGTGGACTAGAACCTCCAATCTTGCCACAGGTTTGGTTAGAATCCAAGGGCAATAGCCATTTGCACCACCCAGGGAATCACTCACAGGATCAGTATAACTGATTAGTATTCATGGGGAATTGGTTCCAGGGCCCACACGAACACTAAAATCCAATAATGTTCAAGTCCCTTATAGAAAATGGTAGAGTATTCTTATATACCGTAGGTACATCTTCCTGTTAACTTTCAATATCTCTAGATTACTTATGTGTAATTCAATGTCAATAGCACTTCATGTTCCCTCTTAGGAAAGACGAGGCTCTCTAATCCCTTACAGAGTTACGTCTCTGAAACCCGCAGGAGCAGTTCTTGTCTGTCATTTAGGGGCATGAAGAGTCAGAAGCCACTTGATGGCAGTGACATTGGGTTTGGGCTATGAGGGATTGCTTTGACCATGTAATTGTGTTGTTCCTTCATTTTTGATCCACAGTTGAATCAGCAGATGTGGGGATATGGAGGGCATCTGGATTTCTTTGGTTTCAGGCTCCAATCAGCACAGCAGTTACGGATTCTGTCTTCAGTAAAAGCGGTGCCAGTAAGATTTCGAGGCGCTGCTGTACTGAAACGATTGTGCATCCAAGCCAGGTTCCCCGGCGGCCTCCTTTCCCTAAGGCTCAGGAAGACTCCTCCGGGTGCGTGTGAGTCCAGGGCAGCGCGGGAGCCCCGGAGGGCAAGCAGGGGCGGAGAACCTTGAAAACCGTGAGGTCCTCAGGCGCCCTGGGAAAACTTGTGTTGAATGCTACGTCAGGCACATTTCCCTGTTTACAGAGCCAGTCTGAGAGTGTCCTTGAGCCAGGCCCACTCTCCATTCCTGAGGCCCCTGGGGGACCCAGCCTCCAGCAGCCACCAATCATGAGCCCTCTTGCAGTTAAGAGGCCCAAACTGCTGGGTGTCACAGAGACCCGTGCTGGGCGCTTCTCACAGCTCACCCTGCATGAAAACCTTCCTGCCTTGGGTCCGATCCCACGCAGAGTGACCCCATAGGACCGAGTAGAACCCCTGTGCGTCTGTGGAACTGTAAATCTCGTCTTTCTCCCTCATCTAGCCTAGGTGGAAGCCGGCACTTTCTCTCCACCCATTTTACAGGCAAGGAAACTGCAGCGCACACACCGGTTCAATAACTTGCTCAGGATCACATGACCAGTAAAGCAAAACCCATTGATGCTTTTTCCTCGATTTAGGGGCAGAGGGACCTCTGTGTCCTGATGGGGAGGAGGGTGTGGCGGGAAGGCAAATAAACAAAAAAAAAGCTGTGCCATTTGCATCAACTCTGATTTTTGTGTGTGTGCATAATTTTGATTTTTAAGAATACACCATTATATTGAGTTTGGGGCATCCCTTTATATCTTGCGCCCAACTCACTTCACCCTAGTTCCAGTCCTTTCTCTACCTCCGCATCCTGTCCTATGTAGTGTTAATTTCTTTACAAGTCTATCCTGCAAGCGGACTGTATCCATTCACCAAAAACCAATTTAGGGCACCTTACCCAAAGTTGCTCAACGAATGCATACTGAATGGAGGAAAGGAATATGGGCCAGGTTTCAAAAAGTCTATGCACAATTGGAATGGAAGGGTAATGGAACGTTTCTGCAGCATTTTGAAGGCCCCTTCCTAAATCCACGTCCTCAAAAGTAGGCCTCCACGTTAGGTTTGGGGGATGGTTTTCCCATTCTTGCTTCTCAGCGCTGAAAATCCTGCGGCAGAAGCACTTTTATAAGTCCAAGTAACTTTTATGAGGGAAAATGGGAGTTCCAGTTGATATAGTGTCAGATAGTACTCGCTATAGGAGGGTGTGGTGGCGGTGGTGAGGAGCTGCACTAGAGTGAGGGTTTGAGACCCAAACTGGCCTTCTGGGGAGCCAGGAAAAGCACGTGGAAATGGCCGGAAAGGAGGTGGGAAGAGTCTCAAAACCAAAAAAAGGGGTGTAGAACCGAAAGAGCAAAATCCTTCCCTCGGTTTCTGCTTTCTATCCCTTCCTACCCCCCCACGGGGCAGGGGTTAAAGGTGCTGGCTGTTCTTAGTGGGCGCGTTTAGGCGCATTTGTGACATAGTGTTGCTGGTTTCTAGTGTGCCTGCCCAGCTTTGGGTCTCCCCCACAGGCTTCGAATGTGTGCCTGATTTCTTTAAACCCCTTCATTTGTGGCATGGCCGGCTAATTTTCGTTTAGCATAGGTATGCAGTGGAGACGACCCCTTTCCCCCTAATCTCCCTGCCTGTCACATCCAGGTACCACCGCAACCCTCACATTCCGCCACTTGTCAGGCAGCAGACCCACCTTCTGCCTGGCCCAACCCCACCCCGGGACAAGGGAAGGGGAACCCAGGAAAGACTGCAAGCGCTGACCTGCGAGAACGCGTCCACGAACCGGAAGTCCGAGCATGACGTCACGGGGGAGCCCGGTTCCCAGGGAGCGGGGAAGTCCTTGGCGCCAGGTTGCTGGAAAAGGGCTTTCGGGGCTCAGAGGCAAGAAGTCACCAAAGAAAGTTGGGGAGCACCCCTCCACACGGCGACTGTCTGCTGAGGGCGCCGGTCGGCTGTTTCCTCCCGCCCACTGGGCTCCGCGATCGCTGCCCTCCGAGTGACAGGCCCCGGGACGCCCCGCCCCGAATTCCCGGCACGCCCCGCGCCGTCTCCCTGACGACGCGGATAAACAGAGCTGGCGGGCGGCGCTTCCGGGGTTCCGCAGGCGCCGCTGCCCGCGCGTTGAAGGCCGGGCCTCTGGGATGCGCCTGGGGCAGCCGCTCCTCTGCCAGAGACCGGGAAAGGTATGCCCACGGCGGCCCTCGGGACGTGTGGACGGTGGTGGTTCGAGCTGCACGCGCCCGGTGACCCCCCTTTTCAGCCCCATCCCCCGGCTTCCAAGTGCGGCCTCCTTACGACCTGATCTGCAATAAACCCCCAAACCCACACCCACGGCCGGCTCATAGCCACCCTATAGGATGGCCCTTATTAGAACAGTCCTGGGGAGTTTTAAAGAATCACGGGAGCAAAAAGCAGCCGATGGGCTCGAACCTCCAAACTTGTGGTTAGCAGCCCAACACAGCCCACAGCGCCACGAGAGCCCCAGTTTCGCTCTCATTCTCCACCCCCCGCCCTCCCTTCCTCACGTTGCTGGTGCCTTGGATAGGTGTTCATGCGCATTAGGAGATGTTAAATAAAGCCAAGAAATGGTTTGCCTTCTACTCGAGTGACACCTGGCCTCAAACTTGCCTCCTCTGATCTATTAATATGGGGAAATGAGCAATTCCTTTTTCATCTTCCCCCAGCCAGATCAGCTTCACATACAAAGGATCATTTACTGCAGGCAGTGAGCTCTCCTTTCTGACAAAGTCCAGCCTTTTTTTGGCTTGTTGCCAGTTGGTGGGCTAGATGCTTATTTATGCTACAAAAGTAGTGAAGACCTGCCAGGCTGGATGCCAGGCACCAGGGGTCCAGAGATAAAGGAGGCCTGCTCCTGTGCTCCAGTCTTGGTAGGATGGAGCTTCAGGGGGTCTTGCCACGTGAGCACCTAGTGCTAAGATGTAGACTGCATTCTCAGCCAGCTGGGGTTCCAGATGGCTAACAGTGGACTACAAAGGGAGCAGAGCCCGTCTGCGCCTCCCTGTCCTCCAAGTCCAGTCATAGCCATCCCGTGGGACAGTGAAACTGCAGCAAGTAAAACTTCACGGGAACTCAAAGCCACCAGGCTGGCTGGCCTTTCAGTTAGCAGTCCAAGAGTCACCTGCTAAGCCAGCAGGGTTTCTTAAAAGTCTGTGAGGCCCTGCCATCCAGGTGATTTTGACTCCTGGCGACCCTCCAGGACAGGGTAGAACTGCCCCAACGGGTTTCCAAGACTGTAACTCTTTCCCGGAGTACAAAGCCCCAGCTTTCTCCCGAGGAGCAGTTGGTGGTTCCGAAAAGCTGGCTTTGGGGTTAGCAACACAACACTTGACGCTCCCTAGAGTCTGTGAAATGGGCCCAAGTTTAGGCTAAAGAGAGTCCTTGGGTAGAGTAAAAAGTCGACTACGCAGCTGCTAAGGAAAAGGAGACGGCAGACCCTACCCAGAGACACCTTGGAAGAAAGATCTGGTGACTTGCTTCTGAAGAAGCCACGGCTTTGAACGCCGTGCAGGACGTAGTTGTTCTCTGACACATGGGGTTGTCCTGGGTTGGGCGCCACTACAGCCACTGTCGTTTTAAATGTGTGGCCCCATGGCGTTGTGGTTCTGTGCGGGGCTGCTAACCACAAGGTCTGCAGTTTGTTCTGCAGAACGAGGTGTTCCTCGGGCACAAGAGGAGGCTTTCTTCTCTTGTCAAGAGTGAGTCTCTGAAACCCACGGGGCAGTTCTACCCTGCCCTGTAGGGTTGCTATGAGTCAGAATAGGCTCATTGGGGTGGCCTGCACACCAAACTGGTTTCAGATACCTGAAATCCCGATGAGCAGAAATCCCACGTAGACACAGCACTCACCTGCAAATTGGAATTTCTCAGGAGAACTCCCTTGGCTGCTCCAATTTGGTCTCTCACAAACGGGAGCTTATTCCAATTTTTGGCCTAAGGGAGTTACCGGAAGATCTGATGGGCCCTTGTCCATAGAAAAGGCTGCGTGCAGATCTTGCATTTTTCTGAGCAGCTTCTTTGGCCAGAATGCACTGCCTTTAAGCGAGCAACGGAGGCAATCAAAAAGGCCTATTTGGACACCTGCTCCGTTGCCGGAGAGAATCTCACCAGCTTTTAATTATCTGCAGTCACGATAACCCCATATAACTGTTTATGTCTTCTGGTCATCTTAGGGATGGGCCCCAAAGCTGGCGTTCCAACCTCGTGCTAATGTGTTGGTGTTGTCACACAGGTGATTCATTTCTTGTTAAAAAGAAATCACAAGGCCTGGTGTCTATTGTCCTCACTGGGGTAACTTAGCCG
>NW_022111320.1:45523172-45525305 GCF_000313985.2 Echinops telfairi
CATCTTTCTCCCAAGGAGCAGTTGGTGGTTTCAAACTGCTGACCTAGCAGCTAGCAGCCCAATGCATAACCACTCTATCTCCTTAGGAATGTGGGCTGCAATTCATGTGTGTGAGAGGTGAAGGTACAAAGGAAGGCTTTCTTCCTGCGAAAGACTGCCGTCCATTGGGATGGTCAGCATCTCTCGACCTCTTAACATTTCCTTCCCAAGTAGTTAAGTTTAGCCAAAAACAGTGTCCCTTAATCTGCTAATCAAGGTGCAGGTATCACTGTCAACAGTTTGCACCTTTTGTTAGTCAGAGTTCAGCATCCATTTGACCTGATCTCCAAGGAGCCGATCTCAGGATCCTTGGGTGCATTTGACCATCTCTTAGGAACATTGAATGCTAAGTGTCTATCCATGAATAAACCAGTCCTCTCTTGCTTGAAGCCATGCTGAAATTCCAGGAGGCTGCTAAGCGTGTGAGCAGACCAGCCGCTGTGTCCACTGATCCAAAGACCTTGCTGGCAAGAAGATATGTACTTCGGCAGAAGCTTGGCAGTGGAAGTTTTGGAACGGTCTATCTGGTGTCAGATAAGAAAGCTAAACAAGGAGAGGAATTGTAAGTACAAGGGCTGCATAGAAAGCTTCCATCGGCTACAAGGGGTGTGCGGTGCGGCTCCTGGATTCAGACCACAGAGGGCTATCCACTGTGCATTAAGCAAGACTATAGTAAAAGATAGGAGCAGTTCCTTGATGGGTCTCTTCAGCTAGGCTTTGAAAGGCATTTGAGCAGATGAATAACGTGAGACCGAGAGCAGGAAATGAGGTGGATTAGGCGAAAATATTTTTATGGCTACCCCAGTCTCAAATGCAGCATTGCTTGCACTTAACTTGATTGGATCTCCCTGGGTGGAAAGAGAAGAATTGCTTATAGCGATTGCACCGTTGGCAATGAGATGAACTACAAATCAAGGTTAATGTACGTTGGGAGCGAATGGAGCATCCCCCAGGGAACACCGCCGCCCTCGCTGCCCTCAAGTCGATTCCAACCCACATCCACCCTAGAGGACAGAGGAGACCTGTCCCAATGGGTTTCCCAACTGTCCGTTTTTATGGGAGCAGAAAGCTTCATCTTTCTCCCCTGGAGTGGCTGGTGGGTTTGAGGGGCTGTCTCTGTGGATAACGGTCCAAAGCCTGCTATTTCACCAGACGCCCTTACGCCCTTGGAATGGAAAGACGGTATCAGTTTCCACAGGCTTTGTATGGAACTCAGACGTTAAACTAAACCGGGACTCGCACGTCGTTAGCTGATGTTGATTGCTCTCTTGTGACCTCCTCTTGTAACTGAGATAGAATGATGGAAGGTTCTACAGTGTGTCAGGGAGTCTCTGCTAGATGGGGCCAACCTCAAACTTTTAGGTCAAAGCCTTTTGAATTTACTGTGGTGAAGGGTTTGTTTGTGTAAGACACCTGGACCTCAGAAACATAGGAGGTCTTATAAAGAGTGAGGTGTGACCAGAGCGCAGATGAGAATTTTAAAGGGACAGAGCATGAATGGGTGCTGATGGTGTGAGCAGAGACGGCGAGACCGGGGACACAAGATGCAGTGTGCAGCTATCAAACTGTTGACGAGGAAAACGGTGAGCGGGTGGATGCTCGTGTGGTGTGTGCACGTCCACCAAGAAGAAAGAGAATCTTAGAGTGTGGAGAAAGAGAGGCTGAGCGAGAACAAACCTCAGAGAAAGCGAAGGAAGGGAGGTTGACCCCAGAAGTCAGCCCTTAAACAGAGGCCTTTAGACAACAGCCCCCTTCCAGCTTGTGCCACTCGATGTATACGTGTGAGTTCAAAAACTTCCCTGTGGGAAATGCGGGCTTACGTTGTCAGGCCATGCAAACTGTGACGGTAAACGCCCCTGATGTTATTTTGTTTTAAACAGCCCCTGGGTCCAACTTTATTCCTGTGGCTTGGGTGAAGGGCGGCAGAGCGGGTCATCAGTTTTCCGTTAAAAAGCTTATTTGAAGTCTGAGTCAGCTGACCCACTGCGATGCCCTCAGCGTCCCTCCCCTGAGCCCCCTTCCTCCCCCGCCTCCTGTTTCCATCCCTCCTCTCTTCCTGACCCTCTGAACTCTGTCCTTGGGGACATGCATTTT
>NW_022111320.1:45527192-45533614 GCF_000313985.2 Echinops telfairi
GCACACGTGAAAGCATCCGACTGGAGATGACAGGTGCGGATGAAGAGTGAGCTAGTGAGTGAGACGCCAGGAAGCCCCAGAATGGGCTCGAGAGAGAAGAGCACATCCATTCCACACGTGTCAGCGGCATCCACACTGCCAGAATGGCACAGCGATGAAAGTGCACTGCCGCTAACCGAAAGGTTGGTGGTTTGGGCCCACCAGCCTCTCTGCAGGAGAACACCCACTGCCTGCTTCCGGAGAGATGCACTGATCTTGGAAACTGTAGGGGGCAGTTGTTCTCTGCCTTAGAGGGTCACTATAAATCCGCATGGACTCTGGCTACAGGTTTTGGGCTTCATTGGCCATCCGCAGCCCAACGCACATGCCGGAAACCTAGTTCAGCTACACGACAGGCCAACAACAGATCACTCACCCACCCACCAGCCCACCCTGGGGAGACTTGCTTTTGGACCCCTCTGCGGAACTCATGGAAGGTGTGGGAGCGGCTGCTCACCAAATCCTAGCATGCAGGCAAGAAGGCAGCACCACGTGGCATGCTAAGGCCACAGACTTTCCTAGTGGGCGGCCCAGGATGAAAGCCAGGCCTCCTCTGCCTGTCACGTTCAGGTGACGCAGGGTCCAAATCTGAGTTTCAGCTGTTGCCTCTGTGAAATAAGTATAATAACACCACTCAGAGTCTACTGAAACTCCCAGCTCACTGCCGTGAAGTGAATTCCGACTCACAGTGACCCTACTGACAGGCTCGAACTGCCTCGGTGAATTTCCAAGACTGCAACTCTTCGTGGGAGGAGAAAGCCTCGGCTTGCTCCCCCTGATCACCTGGTGGTTTCAAACTGCTGACCTTGAGGTCTACTTATCTGTAGCTGCAGATAGCACATTGCCTTTCACAGAACGATCTCTCAGTTGTAGCTGACATTCATCTTATAAAAATCCAAATGAAAGGAAAAATTAATAATGAGTGCAAGAATGAAGAAAACGTTTTAAAACCGATTGTGGCGATGATTGGACTACTCTTCTTGATGTGATTGAGCTATTGGAATTGTGTAATTGTGAATTAAATGCCAATAAAACTATTGGGGACAAAATGAAAGGAAGCTTAATAAGGCTTTGGTCCATCACTACCAATCACTGTAACTCTATTAAATGCGAGTTTGAATTTTGCATTCCCATTGTCAAGAGAGAAATATTTACTCCCAAAGCACTCCAGTAGTAAATATGTGACTTTAACGTTCAAGAATATTTTTCCAGATTATAACAACCCTGTTGGGTTTTTAAACGCCTTCCTGTTCGCCACACAGTCAATGCCCAACTCCTTGCAGCTCAGAGGACAGAGAAAGACTACCCCTTAGGGTTTCCTAGGATGATGAGATTTTTTATTTTCCCCAGACCATTTTATTGGGAGCTATTACAGACATCATACCACTCCATAGTTCAATCACATCAGGTAGTATTATTCAATAGCTACTACAATCACTTTTTAAAAGTTTTACAATCACTTTCAAAGCATTTTCTTCCTTCTTGAACTCCTTGATATCAGCTCCCCACATACCAGAGCCCCCACTCTATCCACCAGGAACCCTTATTCTACTTGTTGTCTCTAGGTTCATCAATCCTGGATTTCATATACTGAAAAACATAGAACAAAAATTGAGGGCTACCCACAGTGACAAAATACATCAGCAATAAACCCCAATATGACAAAACAAAATAAAACCACACACACACACACACACATACACACACAGAGAGAAAATATTGAAAACCCGATTCGGCCCAAGGTGCACCAGAGGGCAGATCAGGTGATAAGGTTTTAAGTGTTCAAGTCAGGTTTATCATTTTGGCCACCTATAGTCATCTCTCCAGTACTCTGTCTGGTAACCAGCTTATACCCATCCCTCCATTTTAGTGAGAGGGAAATCATCGGGGGCTTATTTCCTGTGTAGATCTTGCAAGAGTATCCTGGGCTTCTGCAAGCTGGAATCTCACAATTTGAGCTCTGATATTATTCCCTCCTTCAGCTTTGCATTACACGATTTACAATCATATAATTATGATTAGATAGTCACGGATGGGGTGTGCTGCTTCCACGTGGACTTAGGTGGCATCTCACTTAGGTGGCTTGTGGGGGGAGGTCAGATGCGCAGGCATTCCCCCACTGAGGGCAATCAGTTGCCAGACTGCTGTCTCATCCCTCCACAGGGGTGGGCCTGCTCCCTGCTGCTGGAGACAATGGCCTACTTCTCTCTGAAGCTTGGGACCATTAGCTTGGTTCCTCTAGGTGGGGTTTGCACCCTACTGATAAGGGTTCCTATGGAGACCCAGAGACCACCCCCTAGACCACCCTCTCATTGCTGTGTAGCCTATAGTGCAACCCTTCCCTGTGACGTATGTCTCTACCTGTAATTAGTGGGTTGGCTTGCCCCCAAAAGGTATATAGGGAAGGGTCAGCAATATAGGGATTGGACTTCTCTCTCTGACTCTGAGCTCCTTGCTGGTCACTCCCTTCTCCTCTCTCCCTTGTTCCCTTGCCCTCCTTCCCTTCCCCCTCTCTCCACGTGGACCACCAAGCTGGGCTGAGGTGAGCAATGCTACCATGTAATGTGTCTGACTGCATTATTGTAATATCTCTCATGCTCTCGATGACTTTAATATAATACTTATATATCTCAACCGTACAATTGTGCATTGCTGAACCCTGAAGTAGTATTATTGAACTCGTAGGAGTAGCAGCGGGTGGGGGCTGGCCCTTCCTCCTCCCTCTGTGTCATTATTTTTTAATTTAATACTACAGTGGCTGCTTGTTTGGAAGCAAGCCTTTAGAACCCCAGATGCTATTCTATCAGCCAGCCAGGCACCATCTATTTTCTTCAACACCCTTTGCTATGGTACCTGTATCTTCTACGTTCTCTTCTTGAGAGGCTGCTAGACTCTTGATGGGAACAGACTGCCAGATCTCCCCCTCTTTCCCCAACTCCCCGGCAGGGCTGCTGGTGGATTCAAACTGCCAAGGAATTAATCACTGTGCCACTAAGGCTCCTTTTTCTATGTCTAGAATTGTCCAAAGATCGTTCATCAGAATGTTCACATTTCCTTTGGGTAAGAAAGCAACTCGGCAATTGTCATATTGAAAACATATGTATGGAGTCAGGTATCTTGATCTCATTGATTTTTTTCATGCCTCCCCTCCCCTATAAGGTTACCAGTTGAACCTCCAGTTTGCAAGGAAAGCACGTTAATTAGCAACACCCATCTGGTTACACATTGGGCTGCTACCCACAAGGTTGGCAGTTCAAACCTTCTAGCCCACCCTCTGGAGCAAGATGAGGCTGTCTGCGCCTATAAAGATTTAGTCTCAGAAACCCTATGTAGGCTTACAGTGAGTTGGAATTGACTTAGTGACCGATGATGGGGTTGTCCAGGAAGCTCGTTTTGGTAAAGTTTTAAATTCTGCTTTATATACTAAGCCATACATGTAGGGGATGGGCTAATAAATACTTTCTAAAACTATTTCTGTGTTCTGAATGTTCTTCCTTAAATAGGTCAGAGTAGATATGACACCCTTTGTCATTTTGCAGACATTTCCTTCATCGTTTTTGATAATAATAGAGTACATCATACCTTTCCAAAGACAGCAGACTAACCTTTGCTTGTCTGTAAAGCATATGAGGGGTACCACGACCCCCCAAGTGGAAAAATATTCCGCTAGGCAGAGCTTCGTTGTATGCATTTTCCCCTGCAAGCACAGAGCAACTTGCTTTGCGGTAGTGCGCCCTGTGGCGTCACCTGGGAAGGTTCTCTCTAGTCACAGTGAATTTTTTGATAAAAGCAGTTTGGCGTGAATCTCGCATTTTGTGATGGCCGACTTAAGAGAACAGTGTGCAGCTGTGTAATGTTGTTTCCTGCTCGGGGAAAATGCCACAGAAACTGTTGTGATGTTGAACACAGCTTACAAGGACAGAGCTATGGGGAAAACTCAAGTGTATGAGTGGTTTTCTTGTTTCTAAACAGGTGGAAATGTTGATTGATGACAAACCTTGTTCTGGACATCCATCAACTTCCCAAACGGACGAAATGTCTACTCATAGTGCATACCATCAGGTCAGACTGTTAATTAAGCTTTCTATTGAGAGGTTCTGAAAAGATTGCTTAACAGTATGCAACCAAAAAGACCTGATTTGTGGCAGACAGGGGACTAGTTTTGCCACCACAACAATGCACCTGCTCACAGCCATCTCAGTGTGTGTGTTTTTGGCAAGAACAGCATGCCTCTCTTGCCCCACACACCTGACTCACCTGACCTCACACCACGAGGTTTCTTTTTGCTCCCATGAATGCAGAGGGACATGAAAGGACAGTGATTGGACGACACAGAAAAGCTGAAGAAAAGAACGAGGGAGGTGCTATCAGCCATCCAAACAGATGAATTTGAAAAATGTTTCCAAGAATGGAATTGCAGATTTGACAAATGTATTAAGTGTAATAGAGAGCACTTTGAAGGTGATAAGGTTTTGTAAGAAAATTTTAAATACATAGCTTTGGGGGGGAAATTTCTGTGTGTTTTTTTGGGGGGGCGGTACTCCTCATACATTAAAGCATCATTAGCATTTATTAAAGCATTCCTAAAGCGTGTATTAAGGCAGGGATTTGTTGGGGTACATGAGCTCAAGATGTCAATAGAACGTTTTTGACCAGCCTCTCTGAGTCTAGGTTAATATAATTTCTAGGTTTAACTTGACAAACGACAGCTAGACACAGTGCTTCCAACTTTTCCGTCAGTCGTGATGTAAATACAAAGTTTTGCCACTTGGGGGCACTGCTCTTCCACTGTTGTGTTGCACATGCTGTCTTGGGAAGAGGAATTCCAATATGAAGGTTACTGTATATAAATAGACTACATTTTATTCACTCTCTTCAGCTCTGGAAGGAAGGGGGGGGAAAAAACCACTAAGAGCATTGGCCTTGATTAATGCAAGTTTGGAGAGATTTCCGTGTTGCTTAAGTAGCTCGCATTCCTTTTTCAGTTTTCACAAGAGAATAAAATGGACTGTGAAATGAGTCAGGGGTCTCCTGCTATGAATGAGGTAGAGATTTCCCCATTACTGTATTAATGCTTCATAAAATTCATTAAAATACCTTCTCATCATTATAGACACTCCGGTCTAATGAGCAGATCAAGTTAACTCATATTCCTAACAAGTTTGGTCTAGTTCATAATTTTATATTTTTGTTAGCAAAGTATTTTCTCCCTCTACACAGCACACCCTACCCCCGCCACCCCCCCACTCCAGCGAATTCAAAAGACCTCGATGAGTCGAGAACTTTAGTTAAGGTGCTTTTAAGGCGGTTCCCACCCAGCGTGACCCTACTCCTAACAGAAGGACACACCGCCCGGCCCTGCGCCATCTTCACTGGTGTTACGTGTGAGCCCGTGGCTGCAGCCACGGTCCGGCCCATCTTGTCCAGGGCCTTCCTCTTTCTCGCTGCCTCTCTGCTTCCCACCACGCACGCTGTCCTTCTCCAGCGACAGTCTCTCCTGATAACATGCAGCCTGGTGCATGTGATTTAGTAGTGGAAAGACGTGAAGGAAGCCAGCCGACTCTAAATTACACAATCAGCCTTTTAACTCTCAGCTGCGGCAATGGATTTCAGCGTTATCCTATCGGCATAGGATGCTGGTTATAATAATGTCCTTAAAATTTTAATTACACGTAGGTGATGGTGAAATGAGCACATCAGGTTGATGCTCTGCTCCAGGTTGTTTCGGGCTGTCGGCTAGTATGTAAGTATTAGATGGAGGACTGCATGGGGGCGGGGGGAGAAATTGAAGCAGGGAGCGATAAGGGCATGGCCCTCAGGATCCTCCAGTTTGGAAGAGAGATCTAATTAACGTACAGCAAACAGTTAGCAAACAGCATATGACAGTGGATTAAAAGAGTCTGTGTGGCAGGTGGCTCTTAGAGATGTTGGAGTGGCCATCACTTACCACCCTTTGTAGCTACCTGAAGTCAGTCATTTACTTTTTTCTGTGTATTACTTGAGAGCTTTACTTCCCCACCACTGGTCCTTTCCAGGGAAATACTCAAACATTTCCCCCAAACGGGGCACCCACACCTGGGCCTTTTCTAAGTCCTGCTGTGTGATGAACACAGCAGCATGCGGTCATTTCTCCCCAGCCTCAAAGGTCTGTCGCCTGCGTCCAGAATCAGCTGTTAAGTAGGGAAGGCCTCTAAGTTCTTAAAGAAATGCCCACAAGCCCAAGCCGTGCAGCTCCTCCCCTCCTAGAAGGAGTCTTGTGCCTGTATCAGTGGCTTTCCAGCTGGGCAAGCTAACTGAGGGGAGCGGAGGAGAGTGACCTCAGAGATGGAGAGTGAGAGAGGTCAAAACCCACAATCCGAGTCCATTCTTGTCCAGGTCAATAC
>NW_022111320.1:45535838-45537714 GCF_000313985.2 Echinops telfairi
GCTTCTCCCACTCTGATCTCCCTCTGTATCGTCTTAGTAAGATTTGTGACCGTGGATGCGATTGGTTTTGCTTATGCGGAATAATGCCCCCAGGAAATAAGTAAGGCCCATCATTCTGCATTTACATGTATGAAATGGGGGGAAATGCAAAGCTTTTGTGTGTGTGTGTGTGTGTGTGTGTGGTGGTAAAAAGAATTCAAGATAGAATTGGCCATTAATATTCCTTCTTAAATATACAATTCTGTGGCATTCAGAATCTTAAAAATATAATTAGCCATGCCGGTGGTTCTCTATTGTCATCGTTGACTCAGTGCCAGATGTGAAAAACACAACATCTGTGTTGCAAGCCTATCATTTAAATGTGATTCTTGTCTCATGTATTCAGTAAATAAAGCAACATTATTTTCGGGTAAGTGCAAAATGTGTGAGAGCAAAACTGCTCATTCCAGGCACCCCCAACACCCCCACCAACAAAGGGGAGACTTTCTTTTTTTCCTTTCAAGATGTGCTGAACAAAGATGGGGCTAATGTGTCACTGTTTCCAGAGGGAGACATTTCAAAATGGCCTTAAAGAACTAAATCCAGGTTTTTGTTTTTAAATAAATCATTTCATTTGGGGCACTTACAGCTCTTAAAACAGTCCACACATCCATTGTGTCAAGCACATTTGTACATATGTTGTCATCATCATTTCCAAAACATTTTCTTTCTACTTGAGCCTTTGGTATCAGCTCCTCTTTTTTCCTGTCCTACCCTGGTGAACTCTTGAAAATTCATAAATTTTTTTTCATATTTTATACTGTCTGCTGTCTCAACCATGTTTCTGTTCATCGCTCTGGAGTGGGGGGTGGGGTGGGTGGGCAGGTGTACATTGATCATTGCAATTGGTTCCCTCTTTCTACCCCCACCTTTGCCCTACCCTCATAATATCACTGCTCTCATTATTGGTCCTGAAGAGTTTATCTGTCTTAGATTAGGTGTGTCGAGAGCTCTAATCTATACTAGTGTCTATGCTCTGGTCTAGCCAGATTTGTACGATAGAACTGGGGTCATGATAGTGGGGAGGAAGCATTAAAGAGCTAGAGGAATGTTGTGTGTTTCGTCAGTGCTGTACTGCACCCTGGCTTGCTCATCCCTTCCTTGTCTACAGATGGGCTTTGGGTCTCCATCCTGACCCCCCTCGTTCACATCAAAGTGGGTGGTTGTTTGGATCTTCTGATGTCTGATACCAGATCCTGTCGACATCTCGTGATCACATGGGTTGGTGTGCTTCTTCCATGTGGGCTTTGTTGCTTCCCTGCTAGATGGCCGCTTGTTTAACTTCAAGCCTTTAAGACCCCAGAAGCTGTACCTTCTAATAGCCAGGCACTATCAGCTTTCACCACATTAGCTTATGCACCCATTTTGTCTTCAGCAATTGTGTCAGGAAGGTGAACATCACAGAATGCCAGGTTATTAGAACAAAGTATTCTTGCATCGAGGGAGGATTTGAGTAGAGGCCCAATGTCCATCTTCTACCTTAATACTTAACCTATAAATGTATATACTTAGGCCTATATCACTATCATTATATATTAATATTTTACATATGTACATGCCTATGTTTATACCTCTATAAATGTCTCTTGCCTCCTAGTTCTTTCCTCTACTTCCTTTTACTTTCCTCCTGTCCCACTATGATGTTTAACATTCATTTGGCTCTCTGTACTTCCTCTCAGCTACACTGCACTTGATCAAACCCCACCCAACATTCTATGCCCTCCTAGCCATCGAGTTTAGATCTCTTGTTGTTCCCTTGTCCCTGGGTTTGTTGTCTCCCTCCTCTCTTTCCGCCAGTCCAGGGTTTCTAATGGTTGACATCAGAACACTAGAAGAA
>NW_022111320.1:45538997-45540166 GCF_000313985.2 Echinops telfairi
TAAGACGGCTCCGACATCGATGTAGACTGATTGACATAGTGACCAAAGCCCAAGTCCCAGGCCTATCAACTCACTGCCATCGAGCCCGCTCTGACAGAGTAGAACTGCTCCTGTGGGTTTCCGAGGCTGTTAACTCTTTAAGGAGTAGAAAGCCCCATCTTTCTCCTGGAGTGTGCCTGGTGGGTTTGAACTGCTGACCCCGTGGTTAGCAGACCAACAGGTAACCAAGCCATTGTAACACCAAGGCTCTTATCCACATATATAGGGTTTAGGGTTTGTAACCCGTACTTTTGGGGGCACAGTTCAATCTATAACAGCATGTGTCTAAGTAATGAAATTAGTATGATGTAAATGAAAACCATAATCACATCATTGCCATCAAGTCAATTCTGACGCCTGGTGTCCCTGTAGGGCAGGGTGGAACCGCCCCCTGTGGGTTTCCAAGACTAACATTTCACAGGAGTAGAAAGCCCCATATTCCTCTGTGTAGAGGCCAATGGTTTCGAACTGTTGACTTTTTTGTCTAGCAGACCAACATGCCACCACCATGCCACCAGCGCTCCTCGTAGTCGATGAGGAGGTGGAAATAGCAACCCCGTACATTCATATAACAGGAACACTGGTAGCATAGTGGTTACACATCGGGCCGCTAAGCTCAAGGTCAGCAGTTTGAAACCACCAGCTTTTTCCAGGGAGAATGACAAGGCTTTCTAATCCCATAAAAAGTTACAGCTTTGGAACTGCACAGGGGCAGTTCTACCCTGCCCTGTAGGGTTGTGATGAGTTGGAATTGATGCAGTGGCCAAGAGTGAGTGAGTGTGTGTGCATTTATGTACGGAGCTCTGGCGGTGCTGGGCAGTAGGTGCTGAGCTGCTACCCGGACAGTCATCCGTTCAAACCCACCAGCTGTTCTGAAAGGGGATAATGAGGCTGTCTGCTCCTGCAGATATGTGATCTTGAAAACCGATTGACAGAGGATCGTGATGGGTGGGGATTGACTTGATGCCGATTGGCTCTGTTTGGTTTTCGGTGTGTTCGTCTTCATGTTTTGGTTAGTTAGTCCTGGGAGCTTGGTGGCATACGGTTATGCACTGGTCACATAGGTCTGACCCGTGAGGACAGCGGTTCGGAACCACCAGCGACTCCACAGGAGAAAGATGTGACTTTCT
>NW_022111320.1:45541601-45545906 GCF_000313985.2 Echinops telfairi
TATATATATATATATGCAAATATATACAATATAAAGATAGGTATATTTGTCTGTGTGTGTATATATATATATAACAAGGGAAGTAGATGGACTTTGAACCTCTACTTAAATCTCAGCACAGAACAGTCTGCTGTAATAATGTGGCACTGTATGATACTCACCTTCCCTATACGATTGCTGAAGACAAAGTGGGTGCACAGCAAATAGGGTGAAGAAAGCTGATGGTGCCAGGCTATTAAAAGATATAGTATCTGGGGCCTTAAAGTCTTGAAGTTAAACAAGCAGCCAAGTAAGGAAGCAACAAAGCCCACATGGAAGAAGCATACCAGGCTGTGTGATCATGAGGCGTGGATGGGAATAGGTATCAGAAGTTCAAAAACAAGCAATCAAATTGGCATGAAGGAGAGTGGACAAAGTGGAGACCCAAAACCCACCTGAAAGATAATTGGACAGTCCCTCAGAGAAGGGCCACGTAGAAGGGATGATAAATCTAGGTAGTGGTATAGCACTGAGGAAACATATCACTATCCTCTAGTTCTTTAAAATTTCCTTCCCTTACTATTATGGTCTTTGTTTGACTTCATTAATTTGTTAGACTTGCATGTGCTCATTTGTATAATTAAGAGTGTTCGATGCATGAACGTCAAGTTAGATAACCCTTCAGAAATAGTAACAGGAGTAATGATTCCCTGAGGGTATGGGAAGGGGGTATAGAGGAGAGGGAGCTGATAGCAATGATGACTGTATAACCCCATTCCAGGGGAATGAATAACAGCTTTGCAGGTGAATGGATACATTGGATGATGTAAGATACATTTGGGTTCTTGGGTGGGGAGAGGAGGGAGGGGATAAAGGAGAGCCGATATCAAAGAGTTTAAGAAGAAAGAAAATGTTTTGAAACTGATGGTAGCAGCAATTGTAAAATTATGCTTGATCTAACTGAATTATGGATTGTTATAATATCTTTAAGCACTCTCAATAAGATGATTAATTAAAAAATGCTGGGGATATATATTATCTATTGTCATCAGCTTTGAAAACATTTGAATATATTCTTTGAATATATATGTGTATATATACACACACACACACACACACACACACACACATACATACATATAAAAGGCCTTCGTGGCATAGTGAGTTTTGCATTGACTGACTGTTGGTTAGCAGTTCAAAACCACCAGGGGCTCTGAGGGCGAAAGATGAGGCTTTCTGCTCCTGTAAAGGAGCTAACAGAGGGAAACCCACAGAGGCAGGTTCACCCTGTGTACTGTAGGGTCGCACCGAGTTGGGTAACATATTTATACAAACATTCTCGATTTCATCACTATTTAGTTCATCACTAGTTTCAGCAGCAAAGGTTGTGCTCAGCTGCGGCCTAAGGTCCTGGCTTCAGAGAAGAGTCTAAGACTCAGGAGTATTTCAGAACCTCACTGGGACAGGAGCTTGAAAGACTCCGTTGGGAATTCTGCTTTATAACAATTCCAAAGGCCTTAATACGGCCCCTCCCGGGAAAGGCCCACAATGAGCGGCATTAACTACCCCTGACCTCTGCAGAGAGGGGTAATTGTGGGTGTCTCCGCAGTAGCCGCCTCTGGCTTGTATTATGTCTCTAACCAGATGCATGCCAGGCTTCCTTGGAAACCGTGTGCCGGCCTGAATAATTCACGACCCAGTGATCAATTATTCACAACTCATTATCACATCCGAAATAAAACCTAAAGGTGGGATCGTTCTGCCACTTTTGAACATCCAACAGATCGTCAGGACTTTGCAGGGCTGTTTGCTGGCCTCTCCGGTCTCCTGCCCGCCTGTGCCTCTGGAGGGATCCCAGGGAGAGCAGCCTTCTCAGAGGGAATTAGAAATTGACAAAAGTAGTACTAAATGACCGCCTGCCGGCTAGGCTGCCCAGCTCCATCCCTCCATGCTGTTTGTTACACTCTAACCTCATTTACCGCTGGAAATAGAGCTTGAGTTTGAAAGAATGCAGGGGACAGTCTTATGCAGTCGCTAACTTATGCAGTAGTTCTTAGGAAGAGCCCAGGGCTGCAAACCTTGCCCTTAGAACAGGTCCTCTGGAATGCAGGCCCTTTTTGTCCGTTTGATCGACATTTGCCACATGACATCGCCTGGCCTGTCAGTGTATCTAAGTTGTATCTTATTTATTTATTAGGCCGTAAACTTCCTATAAGGAAACCCCCTGCTTGGGATATGCGTAGAACACCTTTTAGTAGAAGTGTTGTGAAAATACGAAGAGGCTTCCGAAAGTTTGTGCAAAGAATGGGATTAAAAGATCATGAGATTTCCCACCCACCCCCATTAACCCGTTGAAGTGTCTCTGGTATAATTAAAAAACAAAAGAATCCTGCCTCTCCCACTCCACCCCAAGAACTCCTAACTTACTAATTTCTTGATTTTTAAGAAACTCATGGATCATTTTGTTTCCGTGACACTCTTATCTTTTAAGTGATCACCAAGATTTCTAAGCGGTGTTGAAAGCAGTCGGAGGGGGTTGATTCCAGTTAGAACCGGCAGCCGGGCGGCCTCTGGGGTTCTCACCTCCCCGCCCAGCTTGGCTGGCTGGCTCCACATTGTATCACTCCCATAGGGGAGGCCAGGGCAGTGTGGCAGCCCTTCCCATAGGGCGACTTCTGCAAGGGACCGACTCACTGCCATCCTGTGGATTCTGACTCAGCGACCCCTTGAGTCAGTCTTCATATTGGGCACAAGCGTCCTGAGAGACTGTGGTTCGCACGACTGTGCTTAAGAGTCCCAGCTGGTCGATTAAAAACCTCAAGTTGCAGGGCAAGTATTTTCAAAACCGGTACCATGCACTGTGCTTGTCCAAATGGCAGAGGTGAAATGCTTCGGCAACTTTTAAGTGGCATAAACCCACCCCTCCTACCCGGTAGGTAACGTGCACTGGGGCTGGTACAGGGACAGACGTGTGGCTGCAAGCTTGTTCCCGAGGCCCGGTGGAGGGATGCTTTTTGATTTCTGAGGGAACTCTGCTGTGAAGCGACATTGCTGGTGCTGCTGTCTCGCCGCCCTTTGCTTCCTGGAGGCGAGAGTAGAGGACAAGCTGTTTACATCTGGCCATGTCATCACTCACAAGCAGAGACCCTGCTGCAGAAGTGCCCGGTGGCATGCAGGCGTTGGTTGCCACACACCATTTGGAGCTGGGAGTTTGGGGAGCAAGCTCAGAGACCTCTGACCTGAAGCTCTCCAACACGGAGTGCTGTTGCTAACAGATGTTCTGCATAACAAGAGAGCCCAGGTAAACAAGTCTGGCCAACACAGGGCTAACATGAAGTTGGACCCGTTTCTTTACTGGGGGGGACTCGCCAGATCCTGAAGTCCGCGGGATAAATTGTGACTCTCCAAGAGGTGGGAGTTGTATGCAGCATTCCAGAACTTTCACTGGGCTCCCTCTTTCCCCCTCGACCACTCTCCTTAGCCCCCGTGTCCAAAGGAACCCCTCTGGGGCCACACAGCCCCAAAGGACACCAGGTTGAAATTGCCAGCCATTACCACACGCAGCAGCGGCAGCATTTACGGAAGATTCAGCAAGAGGAGTCGAATGCAAGTCACCTTTGAGAAAGACCGTCTCGAACAGCAGATGGTAGGAGCACCACAGGCGGGCGGATTGGTACAGCACTGCCCTGTTTCCCAGTGTCACGTCAGCATCCAGGGTGTGGTCTTTATTTCATCACAGCCTACCCCTGGGTTAACGCCACTGCTTCCCTGAATATGAATGATGAACAGACTTCTAATTCATTAGCCCCCTGCCCCCCAGGATAAGCACAGGAACACCGAGAAATAAATTTGGGGACATCCCTTTGTCTTCACGGACCTTTGTTTACAGGCGTGACACACGCCTGGTTTCTCTTGGCACCCATGTATTAGTGGATGGCACCCAGTCGATCAGTGTGCGTGCACACACAGGTGCACACTGCTCTCTCTGTGAACAATGAGCTGTGCATCCGAGCAAACCTCGCTCCTCCCACCCCGGTGAAGAGCACACGCAGCCATTCAGCAGGCATCAGGTGCTGTTTGCCAAAGGGACTTGGGGACCCTCAGAGAGGAAGCAGCTATTGCCACCCTCCTCCAGGGGCTGACATTTAGGCTGGAAAGAAGGCCGTGAAGGCAAACAGCTCTGTTAGCAGGGGGCAGGGGTGAGAGCATTTAGTGCCGCTCGAGCCCAAGAGGAAGACTGGGTCGTCGCTGTTGTGTTGAGCTAGGTCAAACAACGGGATGCTATAAGAGCAGGCAAGAAACATCAAGGTGGGTTTCAAATGTTTT
>NW_022111320.1:45546006-45554088 GCF_000313985.2 Echinops telfairi
ACACACACACACACACACACACACACACACACACACACACGATATGCAATGTGCTTATGACCCAAGCCCAAAGTCACCCATGGTCATCAGATCAATTGCGACACATAGCAAATCAGTATTAGGTTTCCTAGACTGTAAATCTTTATAGGAGCAGAAAGCATCATTGCTCACCTGGGAGTTGGGCTGGTGGGTTTGAACCATTGACCTGTGGTTAGCAGGCACGGGTTGGATTATCAGACTGGCCCACAGGGCATACTGCTTACAAAACCATGGTGATGGGAAGCTGCCCATGAGTTGGGCCCAGCCCCATGGCAACACCACATGTCTAGATTAGGATTATTCTCACAGGGTTTTCTAGGCTGTCATCCCTGATGCCTGGAGTTTGCCAGGCCTTTCTTCCTTGTGCAGAGCTGCTGGCTGGGTGGGTTCAGCGTCCAGCAGCTGATTGAAAACAGTTTGTGCTACTTTGGAACGAGCCGTTTTCTGGCAAACACCTCCCAGGATGCCTTCTCTGTGTCTTTGTGACCGGGGTGTTACCTGACTTGGAGCTCTTGCCGTTAGTCGACACTGGAAGACCATTTCCCTGTGAGTCTTCAGCTCTGAGCAAAGGGCCTCCATGCCCTGCTTAGTGATGTGATGAGCCCAGATGGGATGCAGGCAGTACACCTGAGGATCTCGATGCAGGGAGACGATCGGGACCGGCTGGAAGGGTGTAGAGTAGCTGAGGACCACCAAGGGGATGGTGGCCGCTGCAATGAGAAATCAGCCTATGGACGTTTGTTGTTTTGCGACCCATGGGGAGGACTGCATGCAAGGCCGGGCACTGTTCTAGACCTTGAGCCCTGCACAGCCTCTTGTTCGTAGGGAGAGCATGTGCTAGTGGGGCTGTGGCTGGAGGGAGACAGATGACAGATGACGACATGTAACGTGAAAATGGGATCGGGTGCCCTGGAGAGAGAGAAATCGAGCGAGAAGAAGGGGCAGGGAGTGCCAGGTGAGTGTCTGTCTGATAGATGCTAGCTGATCGTCCATAACCATATTTGGTATTAAACGAGAGCCAATGTGAGCTCTCACAAATACACTGAAAATGGAAGATCCCCCAGAAGGGAATTTGGAGCACTGTTTGTCACCAAAGTTCTAGTCCCCACCTCCAACGCACGGAGGAGGCAGTATGTTTTCATTCATCCTCGCTTCTGTGGGCAATAGCACAAGGAAACCAAACAGACTGCGCGTTGTTGTTGTTGTTGTTGTTAGGGCCCATAGAGTCGGCCCCAGCCCATAGAAACCCCATGCACAACCCAAGGAAGCACTGCCCGGGCTAGAGTCCCCTGTGACAGCCACTGTGTCAGTCCATCTTGTCAAGGGCCTTCCTCTTTTCTGCTGCCCCCTCCACTTGACCATGAGTCACCCGGCTTTTCCTTGGGGAGCTGAAGCCTTCATCCAGGGTAGCAAGCCAGGGGCCGGGCGGGCAGGACTTTCCCCTGAGGAGCTGGAACACGGGCTGGAGGTCCGTGAAGAACCCTCCCTGTGGAATCTCTGGGTCGGTATCTGCCTCCACCTCCTTGTTTCTCTCTGCTCCCCGAAAGAGGCTCCACACTGGGGTGAATGGTGCTGCAAGACCGGGATGGAGGAGGCCTCGAAGGGTGTGGGCAGCCCGTCTCCTGCCTTGGTGGCCAGGGTCTTCCCGGGTATAAGGAGAAAGGTGTTTCCAGAGCGACCTGTCGGTGGGGCAGACTGTTTGCTGTCAGCTATCTCAATACCCAGAGGTCGGTGGTTTGGGACCCCCAGCAGCAGCACCACCCAGGAAAGGTCCCGTAAAGATCACAGACAAGAAGACCTCCGGGGCCATCCGACTCCGTCCTTCTGTGTGGGGTCGCCGCGAGTTAGAGCAGACTCTCTGGCAACGGGATTGGTGTGTGCGTTTCAAAATCGTATCCGAGCCACAGGCTTCAGCGTCACGCCGTTGTGGCCAGGACACACGGCGTGGCTTTCCATCAGCAGGGTCAGGGATGTGGGGGACCCTCAGAAGACCTGCCTGCTGGTGGCTAGTCAATAATAACAATGGCTGTGACAAGCTGGCAGACAGCCTGATGCATGGTCTCTCTCTCTCTCTCTCAGCAGGTGGGCTGTTTATTATTCTTAGGCCTGTTACCCAGACATTTTGGATGTCTCTCCCTTTCAGGGAAGGTTCCTCTTCGTCAGAAATGGTCCGCCATCAGCCAGCTTGGCATCTGTGGTTCTTGTGCCAAGCAGAAAGAAGCATGCCCCTCTGTGCCCCCCAGGCAGAGAGGTGGCCCCCAGGTACCACCTCAGTTCTACGTCTCCAAGGATTTGAAGACCGGTGTCCCTCCCTCTGTCCTTCAGAGACTCTCCCCCCACAGGCAGCCATGTCCCCTCTTTGGCCCCCAGTTCTGAGGAGAGCAGCCCTAGCCCCAGGGCAGGGCTGTGTGTGGAGGCTGAAGAACCCCGGGAGAGTCCCTGGAGATTGTTTCTCATTGCATTTGATAGCCAGTAAGGGAGCAGTGCATCCCACGGACTCCTCTCTGTCTCTCGATGCTCGAAGCCTCTCTCAAATAGCTGAGACCACCCAACGGACCCGAGAGGGGGATCTTCCTTCATCCTAGATCCTCATGTCTCTAAGCTCATCAATGTGTCTGTCTGGGTAGCAGGCACGCTCCCTGTGACGCTGAGGTCATCGTAGGGAGGCCTCCACCCAGGGGATGTGAATGCTCCAGTGGGTCCGTGGTGACAACCTTTCTCAGAGGTGAGAGGACCCTTTCAATGTCCCTGTGGTCTCCTTGACTTTCTCATCTACAGCAATGGTTTCTCACCTCTCCCATGACAAGAGCATGTGTAACACTGCCTACGCTCAGCCCTGCCTCAGTTTATTAAATGTGTAAAGGCAGCATTGATCCCTGGGCCCAGTCAGAGGTGGGTAATTTAGGAGACTAAATAAATAAATAAATAAATAAAGCAAACCAACCCCAAATTGCCATCGGTCAGATGAGTCACCCTGTGGGGCTCCCAAGTCCCACATCTTTACAGGAGCAGAGGGCCTCACCCTTCTACCAGAGTAGCTGGTGGGTCCGAACAGCCAAATTTCGTTAGCACTTGTCAACAGTCATTGTGTTTGAATCACGCAGGCAGGACTGGCCTCGTGATTTGGGGGCGGGGCTGGGAGGGGCAAATGCAAAGTAAACGTGCAGAGCCCTTGTTAACAAATTATGAAGCATTTCAAGCTGGTGACAGCAGACCATCAAAGCAGGCCCCGAGTGTGTAGGGCTTTGTGGAGCTGCACCAGACCCCAGGCCCGGGGTGCCCGCCCTGGACGCAGGACCACTTGGGGATTGCTCCTGGTGGGGAATGGCATCCCCCCAGTGACAGGCCTAGGCTCAGTTCAGTAGCAGCCCGAGTAGTTGAAAGGGGTCCCCGGTAGATGGAGACAGCGAAGCAAGGTGGAGTCATTGTCTGTGTAACAGATCCGTGTAACCTCACACGGAGTCTTCCAGCCGAGGTCTCTTAGGCCATGTTTAGTGAGGGAAACTATGTCTTTCTTGTCACTATTAACTGGCTGCGGTGCTTTTATCCTGTGAGGCAGTTTAGCGATCCTGATGGGGAGTCATTGGGTCAAAGTTTATATGGTAAAGTATTTGGGATGAAGTCTAGGTTTTATTTCACACTCCCCCCATTTACTTTTCCTGATTTTATTTCAGTTCCCCGCGAGCAAGCGACCCTAAGACCTCTCTCTGGTCTTTCAGCCGTGCAGTCTCCTGTTTCTCCACTTGAATACGGACGTCAGACTTGAAGATGAGCAAATCCAAGGGGAACTACCCTTTTCCCGGGCAGAGGCCAGACCTCCTGGTCCTGCAGACACAGTAGTCTCTTCGGATGCTCATCTTCTTGCCCACCGCATACTCACTCACCCCCTTGCACCCCAGTCCTTTCTCAGGGAGCTCCCAACCTCCCTTTTCTTTTCTATGGTCCACCCACTTTAGCGTTCCATTGGGTTCCACTGATAGGGGCTTCCTGCCTGGCAGCCTGCTCAACTCCTTCTCCAGCCTAAGATAAGCCTTTTGTAAACATCACTTTTATCATCGGTGTTAGTCCAGGTAGACTAGAGAAACAAATTAATAGACACTTATATGTGTGTATGAAAGAGCTTTATATATAAGAGCAATTGAATATTGAGAAAACATCTCAGCCCCGTCCAGATCAAGTCCATGAGTCTAGTAGTAGTCCATATGTCTGATACCAATCTATGACGTCCTCTCTAGACTCATGAAACACCTGCAATGACACCGAGTGCAGGAAGATCACAAGTCCGTGGGTGGGAAGTCTTGTGGATCCAGTGGAGTTATAAGAATCTCAGCTCTGGCAGGGGTCTCCAGAGGTTTGGCTTTATCAGCCTCTTGCCATGTGTCTTCTCCACAGGGATGTCTTGCAGGGAATGAGCAGAGAGAGAGTGTCTCCCGCCTCCAAGGAGGAAAACAGGAGTTCCCAGAATCCTCAGCAAAAGGCCACGCCCACAGAGGCCTCATAGGTTATATCCTGATTGACAGGCTTGACTCCACCCCTACACTCTCAGTCCTCAAATTGACACCACATTGTGTAACTCCCACATCACCTCACCGTCTTGTTCAAGGCTCTGTCGCTCTAGAAGCCCTGCTGGCAGATACGCTTTCTATCCAGCCTCACATTCAAAGCCTTCTATCAACACGCCCCTTTCTGGCTGGCTGGGCCCTATTAGCCTTCATTGCCTAAAGGCGCACTGCCCTTTCCTCCTCTTTCTCTTCCTCCTGCTGCCCATTTCTCCCAGCACTCTTGAGGAAAAGGGCTTATTAGTCCTCAGATGCCTATCTAGGGGTTTTCACCCAAGACCAACCATGCCCTGTATAGAGGAGCTAGTCCTGGAGTCTCCACCAAGGGGACATGGCCATTCTTTTCCCTCCTGATACCCAGAGTTTTGAGCAATGGCATCTCTACCAGAATACCCCCACCCCCCACCAAATCTGGCTTAATCAGCCCATGGTGACACATCTCTGAAACAGTAGGCTGAGCGACAGAAGCCAGGTGCAAAACACGACACGCCATATGGATCTGTTTACTCAAACCTCTGGAAAAAATTCCCCTTTTTGTGGCAGGAAAACAGATTGTCGCTGCTTGGGACCAGAGTTTGAGGAGGATTGTCTGGAAGGGGGCATGGAAGGATTTTTGTGGGTTTTTTTAGGGTGTGGAAATGTTTCATGGCTTCTTTGCTGTGGTCAGAACCTTGATGTATAAACTTGTCAAAACGGTTCACACGGAACCCTGAGGAAGCACTACTTTTCACGGGACATGGATTCCACTTGGGTCAAGTTGATTACAAAGCAATCAGGCCATGGCAGTGAGCAGAGGGGCCAGCGGAGAGAAGGGGGCCCGTAGCCCAGATAGTTCTCTGGTACAGATACTGGGGTTGCCAACTGTCTTTTCAGAGCTGGAAATGCAGGACTGATGGCGGGCTGTCTTAGATTTATGACCATGCACCAGTCACCCACAACCGTGCGGTTACACGCTACCCTTATGTTCCATCACCTAAACTGTGCTCCCAGGAATGGGAGACCCTTGTCAGTCTTGCCCGGCAGCTCTCTGCGTGCCTCCCCCAAGGAAAATACAAGCTCCTAGATGGCACAAAGTGGGCCTTTAAGGTCTTTAAAAAATGTGTTGGCATTCCCAGTGACTTCCGTTACCACGTCAGCTACCTATTAATGGAGCATTTGGTGTCTGATCGGAGGATGCCCTAGACTGGGAGTTGCTGTCAAGAACCAGGGGCCTCAGGGAGACCACTCTGGTAGTGGTCCTGGGACAGCAGTGAGATGGCAGGGAAGCTGCAGGGGTCCCTCCTGGACCCAGGGTATCGTGTGGGTTTGCATGCTTCCGTATTGTCCCAGACTATGGAGTCTGCCAGAGCCCCTGTGAGCAACCCCTTCCATTTTAATAGCTTCTGTTTGGCTCCAGTTAGTCAAGTCTTGTCGTCTTGCTTATAGTCTGGAAACACGATAACAGGTGTATGTGTATAAGCAGTCTCTGAAGGAAGATAGCTTGTGTGAGCCTGGTAAGATCTCACTTCCCCCTTTTTCTCTGACAGCAAGCGGGTAGGAAAGAACATTCAGAGATCGGGAAATATGCATAATCCCCCTGGAGTAGAGGCTCAGAGAACACATAGTTAGCTGTGGTCAAGTCAGCCCCTGACTTAACTGTAGGAGAGGCTACCCCGTCAGTGCACCACCCCCATGACCAGCTACAGGATGGGCTGGAGTGTGTTTGGGATCAAGTCCATACCCAGGTATGCTATCTGCTCATAAGGCAGAGTGTTTAGGCATTCGATGCAGTGTCCCAGCTGCAGAGACCATGCGTCATCCCTCTGTGGGCCACATCCTGTCCTGTTTTCTACCTACTGGGAGATGCCCTGTGGAGGCTTTCCTGGAAGAGTTATCAGCCAGACTCAGAGTGGCACCAGCTAGTGAGATGATGCCCTGCTTCTGACCCTCCTACCCATTCCACCTCATCTATCTAGGACAGCATAGCTAGCCAGGTCCCCGGTCTTCATTTATTTAAAGAAAGTATAGTAAGCGTAAGGCCATGGTCCTCAACCCCCAGTGTGAGACAAAAACGCTGTCGACTCCTAGGACTGAGCTTGGGAATTTGACCCCGTAGTTCCTGGCTGAGAGCCCAGATTCTGAGGGATTCTGCTGTACGTGATCCAGGACTTCCATTGGTTGAGCACTCACTGTCGTGACCAGTTGTGGACCAGGACTCAGGGATGTGAAACCAAATGGAAACAGGACCCTTCTCCAAAGACAGACAAGTGACTAGCAAGCACATGAAAAGATAGTCAATATTGCTAGTCATCAGAGGTTTGCGAAGGAGAATTACGGGCAAGGCACCCCTCCTCTCCACGATGATGGTGGTAATAAAACCATTGGGTAGCGTGTGGAGGACTAGGAGGAAGCCTCATACATGGTGGACGGGAATGTCAAATGGTGCAACTCCTCGGCAAAGAAGTTCCTCAGACAGTCACACCCAGAGTTCTCATCCACCAAACCCCCAAACCCATCGTGGTCAAGCCAACTCGACTCATCAGCCAAAAAATGATACAGTGCCATCAAGTGTGTTCCAACTCATAGTGACCCTAGGTAGGAGGGAAAAGACAGCCTCGTCTTTTTCCTGGGGAGTGGGTGGTGGATTTGAACCAAGAACCTTGAAACCAGCGGTCCAGCGCTTCCCTCCCAGCAACCCCAGGGCTCCTCACTCCGATGTAAAGTTTCTGACACTGTAAATCTCCTTTTTTCTTTTTAAATCTTCCTCGTGCTCCATTAAAATTTGCGCCATGCTCACATTTTAGCTAGTATATATCACGCTGCTACGAACCTCCACATGCACAATTTTGTGTGGCCAAGCTTTTATTTCTCTTGGTCTAGTCTTCTCTGGGTGCCTGTTAGCTGCATTGAACTGCTGGATGAAGGGGACCTAAGTTAGGAAGTGGAAAGAGCTTGGACCTCAAAGTCAGATGCTCCTGCAGTCATCCCTCAATCCCCTCCTCCAGTCTGGATTAATTCCCTAAATCTGACTCTTGGTTTTCCCACGTGTCAAATGAAGAAAATAACAACTACTTTATATGGTCATAAGTATTAAGAATGACATGGAAAACATTCCCAGTGCATTTTCAGAAGTTAATGGCTCTGTTTCTCTCTTTGATGGAGTACTGGTACTTACGTGCCCTTTCTTGGTTTCCTAGAATGACAAAAGGTGGCCGAGCAGCAAAAGCACCCTGTGTCCGGCCTGAAGGCTGGAAGTCCAAGATCAGGCTGTTGGCCACGTGGCCCTGAAGGAGAATTTGTGCAGGTCCTTCTCCTAGCTTCTGGTAGCTCCAGGATTCCCTTTCTTAGTTTGTAGCTGGAGAACCATGTAATATCCTTCATCTGTATGTCTGTCTCTGTGTATCTTCTATTTCATAAGAACCACCAGTTATATAAGTTTAAGATGTACATTACTCTGATATGTACTCATGTTGATTGATAACGTCTTCAATGTTCCAACTTATTT
>NW_022111320.1:45555894-45567765 GCF_000313985.2 Echinops telfairi
TTTGTCATAAGTTACCCTGTCCGACGTCTCCCTCTGCCCTCTTCTCTGCTGTCCATTCCCCAGGGAGGAGGCTATACTTAGATTCTTATAATTGGTTCTCCCCTTCCACCCCACATTCACTTCACCCTCCAGGCATCGCCCCTCTCACCACTGGTCCTGAAGAAGTCATCTATCTTGGATTCCCTGACAACACAGTCTTATTGGCATGTAGTTCACATGTAATACGATTCAGTAGTTCAATCACATCACAAAGAGTTGTACAATCATCACCACAATCAGTTTTAGAACATTTTATTCGTTCTTGTGTTCACTGTCATTAGCTCCCCATTCCCCCCAATTTCATCTGCCATACCCCCAAGGAGCCGTTCATCCAGTTACTGTCTCTATAGATTTACCTATCCTGGATTTCATATACAGAAAATCATTAAAAAAACAAAACTAACAACAATTATAAAGTAGTACCAAAAAACCCTCAAGCCAAAAGAAATCAGAGAAATTTAAAAACTAGAACAAATTTAAAATGCATCAAATGGGAGATCAAATGATATGAGGTGTTAAATTCTAACCTAACAGCATCTGCTATTTTCTTTTCAATGCATTCTACATGATAGCAAGGCTATTTACTTCCCTGCTCTAATGTCTCAGAGAGAATTCACCAGAAGCTTAATCTATGTGTATTTCCCTTTTACTTTTAAAAATAAACTGAAACAAGTTTAACAGGGTCAAAAGTGAGATCAAATGATAAGATATTACTTGATCTTACTTTGTCTGTCATAATTCACTTTACAATGCTCTCTGTCTGATAACAAGGCTATTCACATCCCTCAAGTGTCATCAGAGGGCATTCTTCTGAGGCCCAATCCATGTGTGGACCTGAAAATGAATTGTGGGCTTCCACTGTCATCCACAGCCTTCTGGAAACCAGGTGTCCAGAATTTACACTCTGATACCATTCCCTTCTTTGGATTTTGATTTTATTATTTACAATCATTGGATCACACGCTAGTGTGCTTCTTCCATGTGAACCTAGTTGGCATTTCACTTAGGTGGCTGCTGGTTTGAAGACAACCCTTTAAGGTCCCACATGCTATTTCTTCTGATAGCCAGGTACCATCTAGTTTCTTCACCACACTTTGCTGTAGCACCCATATCTTCAGTGATCTCCTCAGAAGGATGAGCATCAAGCTGGGTCATGTCATAAGAACGACTTGTTCTTAGATTGGGGCTGGGATAAATGCAGGCCCCAAATCCATTCATATGTCTATGGTTTGGTTCCTTGTTTGGTAAAGTGGAAGGGCAGTGAAGGAGTGGAAGGCCCTCGATGAGACGGATGGACACAGTGGCTGCACCAATGGGCTCGGCCATTGGGACGATTGTGATGACGGCACAGGACCATGCAGTGTTTTGTTCTGTTGTGCCTAGGTCGCTGTGGGTCAGAGCCAACTCGATAGCACCTAACAACACCATCATCTTTGGTTCACGCTAAAGACATCATTACCATTTTACGTTGGCGAACGTTATCAATCATCCCCCCTGAGGCATAGCTTCCCCTGCCATCAAGTCAATGTTGACTCCCAGTGACCTTATAGGACAGAGCAGAGCTGCCCCTGTGAGTTTCTGAGACTAAATCTTTACAGGGGTAGAGAGCCTCATCTTTCTCCCTCGGAGGTGGTTGGTGGTTTTGAACTGCTGACCTGTGGTTAGCAGCCCAATGCATAACCGCCACACATTGATAGTGTCATGAGTTTAGCCTATAAAATTTAAAACACAACTGAGAAAAGGAAATCATCTGAGTATAGGCCAGATATGAATACATGAATTGTTGTATACTACCTTCTTAAAGCAGAGCCAAGTTTCACTCATCTTGGATTTGAAGATGTGATTTTTGTTTTCTTTCTTTTTGTTACATTGAATCGTGAATTAAGTAAGGGTTTACAGAATAGATCATAGTTTTATATTCAGTTTATCTATTTGCAATCCCATTGCTTATCCCATGTCCTCCCTGTTTCTTTGTTTCTATCCCTTCTCCTCACCCAACTTCTGAATGTTGTCCTTAGGGTAAATGCTGCCCTTATGATCTTAGATGTCTGCTTGTTCTACCGCAGGGGTGGGGTCAGTTCTTGATCTGAAGGGTGACTGACCATAATCCCACCTCTTTCTGTTAAACCAGTAAGCTGGGCCTCTTTTGTAATTCTGAGTTCAGTCCCACTGTTTTTCCCCACTCTATCCAAGACCTTTTCATGCGATCCTTTTCAGATCAGTTGGCAGTGGTAGCCAGGCACCATCTAGTTCTTCTGGTCTCATGGCTTTGGAGGCTGATACTTGCTTGGCCATGACTCCACTACTATTTCTATGTGTCTTTCCATTGTAATCACTCTTCTTTCCTCTGGATGGTGAGAGGCCAGTAGCTGCACCTCAGATGGGAACTCACGAGCTTTTAAGACCCTACTCTCTGCTCACTAAAGTAGGCAAGTAGGCTGTAGAACTTTGTCTCTGTGATCTATGTTATGCCAGTTGACCTTGTTGTCCTCTAAAATGAGGGCTCTGATCTCCCAGGCCCAGCAACTCACTCCTTCAAGGTATTTGATTACGTCTAAGATGTTTTTATAACTCTGTCCCCTGTGTGCTCCACCACATTCACGGGGACATTGGCAGCAAGAGTAAATACACATGTACAAATATCCTTTGTCAAACTTACATGGATTTGTGGGTGTCCTTCCACTCTTCCTCTCCCACCTGTTCAGCCTGCATAGCTGTCTAAGCATCTACTGGTAGATCCCCACTGTTGCAAGCTTGTGTATATAACAGTATCTTCCTCTGTTGCCTTTAATTTTTGAAAACCTTCAAATGTCTTCCCCTGCCTCCGTCATTTTTCCCTCATCTCCCTCTAATTGTGTGTTGTCTTGCCCTTTTCCCCAGGTAACACTTGTCTACCCTCTAGCCTGTGACTTCCCTCCTTCCCTTCCAGAGTTTGATGTTCGTTTGTGCACTGTAACTAGGGAACTTCAATTAAGTCTTGCAAAATTTAATCTCAGTGGTCTTCAGCCCCCAGTAGAGTTTCTTCAATCATTGTGGAAAAATTGACTCTGCCTTCTGTCTACTGATTATGCTGCCTGGCTTTGCATCGTCTACAAATTTGATAAATACGCCTTTTCACATCTTCATCCAAACCAATGATAAAATGATGGCGAGGATATTGTGAGGGTTAGAGTTTGGTGGCATGACAAAGGGTACTACCTGCAAGGTGGTCTGTGGCCCATGACTCCAACCGGTGTGTCCTGCTAGTTCACCCAGCCAAGACTTCTCATGAAGATTCATTTCTTCTATATTAACAAGACATCTCGAGACAGTTAGCTTTAACATCTGTTAACATGGCTTTCTCATGATTCACCTGTACTAATTGCTTTTCTCTGATTTACCACTCTAATAACCTTCTCTCGAAAAGATACTAGGTTAATTTCTTTGGCATACTCTTGATAAGCCCATCGGAGCCCCTGCTGGCCACTGATTCCTGTTCTCAATGCTCACAAGCCATCTGTTTAATCAGCCCCTCTTGGTCACGGATTGGGTCAGGTGTGCCTCTAAAATTTCATAAATATACTTTTTCACAAAATGGGAACATGTAGGCTTTTTAGGGGAAGATACCAGCTGTGGTAGTTACATAATCTCATGTCAACTTGAGGGTATTAAGAGTGAAGGGGTGGAGTTTAGCCTGTCAATCAGGTCACAGCTTGGTGACCTCATCTGGAGGCACTACAAAGATAAATGGCTCTCTGGAGTCAGGCTACCCTTTCCCTCATTGCTTCACCTGCCTGCTGAGGAGACACACTCGGGAGCTGGAGGAGCCAGGTGAAGGAGCCAGCGCTGAGATACTTCCACCGGCATTGGATCCACAAGACTTTCCACCCACCAGCATCTCTGAAGACTCCAATGATCTTCCTGCATTCGGCTTCATTGCATGTGCTGTGGGAATCCGAAGAGGAATTTATGGACTAGTATTAGACCTATGGGCTAATATCTGACTTATGGACTTGATCTGGACCGGCTTGGATTTTTCTCTATATGCATTTGCTCTTTGTTTGGATTTGTTTCTCTAGTCAACCCAGCCTAACACACCACCTCTCTTTTCTTCTGTCCGGATATTCATATTACCAATGTTGGTGCAGAGAATGTATCTTCCCATTTGCGCTGGGCTGGGCTCTCCAGAGAAGCAGTCAGTGACACTTGTGTGTGTATTTATATACTAAGAGAGGGATAGCCAGAAATAGCTCACACAGTTGTAGAAATGGGTAAGTCCAGTCTGGTTCAAGTCTGCCGGTCAGGTGTAAGCTGGAGGCTTCTCCCAGCTTGCGTAGCTGCAGGAGCTGATTAACAGGAAGTGGCTGCGAAGCTGAATAAATGCAAGGGCCACAGTCCACTGATGGCTCCTGGGATAGGCAGATGCTATAACAGGAGGTCAATGAACCAGATGCAGGATTGAAATCCAGCAACAGGCGCGAGCTAGCTTCCGTACATTGTCAGTCTATACTAAGAGTAGGCCAAGCTCTCAATGAAACTTCAATTGTATCAAGGATGCGACCAGATTAAGGAGGTCTAGCCTTTCTGTGACTGCTTGGCTGCTTCACAGAAGATCCTGTCAGGGAGTCGACCACACAGTGTTAGATCATATCATGGGAGAATCCTGGTCCAACCAAGTTGACATAAAACCCCATTTTCTCACCACTGTTTTCTGTTCTCATGGGACAGTTCCTTTGGGTCTGGTTATATAAACTCAGCAGGCAGGCTCCATGGTGCGTAGGTTCTGGATTCAGAAGTGGAATAATTCAGTGTCACTATTACTAAGTGTGCTTTGCCGTTTACCCGGGTCTGTGCCATTGGGTGAGGGTTTTACCCTCTCTGTGTCTCAATTTCTTCCTTTTACAAATGAGACTGGACAGTGACATTCTCAGCATGGTGCCCGGCCCCAGCTAGTTACCTGCTCAGCATATTTAGCACTTGCTCTTTCCATCATTAGCTCCACTGTAGTTATTTTGTTACACGCTTGCCTTTGGCTCTCTTTTTAGGATACCCAGTTTATCCTTTTAAGGCACACAGTCCCATTATAGTTTTTAGTTACTTATCTCCCCCCCGCCCCCCGTTATCTTTTATTTTGTTCCTTTAATAAGGGAGAAATTTTACTTCCATACATTTTTGTTTAAATTTTTTTTTCCATTGGGGGCTCTTACATCTCTTATCACAATCCATGCATATATCCATTTTGTCAGACATATCTTTATATGTCAGACATATCTTTTTCAAACCTTTTCTTTCTACTTGAGCCCCTGGCATCTGTTCCTCATTTCCCCCTCTCCTTCCCTCCCTCCCCCAGGCCCCCTTGATAATTTATAAATTCTTTTTTTTTTTCATGTCTTACACCAACTGCTGTCTCATTTCACCCACTTTTCTGCTTTTCGTGCCCCTGGGATGGAGGCCATACGTTGACCATTGTGATCGGTTCCTTCTGGGGGGTTACCTGTTCTGGATTCCCTGTGTCTTGAGCTCTTATCTCTACCATCATACATGTTCTGGTCTAGCCAGATTGGTAAGATAGAATTGGGGTCATGGTAGTGTGTGTGTGGCGGGGAGGGGGTGAAGAGGGCTGGGGGGGGGGCGGGTAGAGGAAGCATTAAAGAACTAGAGCAGTGGCTCTCAAACTGGTCTGCTGCTGCCCTTCTCCTCGAGGTGCAGTGAGCACTGGGCCATGGCGCGCGTACTCATCCCCAGTAAACAGAGACTGGCCAGCACCTCACCGCTCCTGGTCTCCTCCACTCATCGCCCACAGGGACTCTGGTGTGTGTGTTACAAATCAACAACTATATCCATCAAGCTGCTGTTCAGGGCAGCGAGATCACCCACTGTGGGAGATTCCAGTTTGAGTTCTGATGATATGCTAAGCCCTACTTTTTCCGTACTTTTTTAGGTGTACTAAAACAGACTTTTATTTCAGGATGTGCACAATTCGGCAAAAAGATGAAACCCAGAATCTGTTACTTACAACCTCTTAATGCAGTGGTTCTCAACCTGTGAGTGGAGACCCCTTTGGGAGTCCAACAACCCTTTCACAGGGGCCACCTAGGACCATCGGAAAACACATAAATATTTCATTATTTCACAATATATAATTACATATTGTTTTGTGATCAATCCCTATGTTTTAATTATGTTTAATTATGTTCAATTTGTAACAATGAAAATACATCCTGCATATCCTATATTTACATTATGATTGATAACAGTAGCAAAATTATAGTTATGAAGTAGCGACAAAAATGTTATGGTTGGGGGGGTCACCACAACATGAGGAACTGTATGAAAGGGCCGCGGCATTAGGAAGGTTGAGACCCAATGTCTTAACGGAACTGTGTAATACAGAGCTTCATTTCCCGCCCCCCCCTTTGAAATTAGAGTGATCTCCTGTTTGATTCATAGTTAAAGAGACTTGCTGGAGTCCCAGCCCATATAGTTCCATTTCCACAATGAAGCAGAGATCAAATGTAGGATGCACTTTGGGGGACTTTGGCTGTCTCAATGCTAACTTAGCCATTAGCTAAGTCAGCCGATTTGAGGCTTCTTCACACATCATGTTGTTATGATTCTAGCGGTTGGGGAAATTGTGTGCGTGCAATCCTAACAAATAGGATTCCCCAAACGAAATCCACTGCTGTGGAATCAATCCCCACTCATGTCCACCCTACAGGGCAGAGCAGAACTCCCCTCTCGTGTTTCTACGACCGTGGTCTCTACAGTAACAGACTGCCTCATCTTTCTCCACAGCTGTGGGTGGGTTGACACGTTTTGGTTAGCCTCCAAGCCTTGAAACCCTAGATTTAAACATGTCATTTCATCCATGTACGTTTACAAACTTTCAATTGAGAGTTGATCAGTTTTCCATTCAACAATTCCTACACATTCTGTTTCGGGTCATTGATTGCAGTCCCCACCATGAAACCACCTTTAGTCCCACTTCCTCCATATGGTCCCCATTTCTGTCCCTCTTTTCCTAATGCTTCCTGCCTTGGAACTTTGTCTTTAGGCAAGTGGTACTCTTTTTCTCTCAAAGAGCTCACGGATGTGTGTCTCCCTATTGTTCTTGTTCCCGTTTCGGGCATGTCTATTGCTGGGTTGGCAATTGAGTCAGAGAGTGAATTCAGTTCCAGGCCTGAAGGGTGACTGAGGACCATAGTCTCAGGGGTTCTTCCACTTTCGATCCAACCAGCAAGCCTGGTCTATTTGTTGTTTTTCTTTTGAGTGATTTTGAATTTGTTCCAGTTTGCTCTTGCTCAATGCAGGACCTTCAAATGTGGTCCCCTCTAGACTGGTCAGCAGCGATGGCCGGGCACCATTGAGTTCTTCTGGTCTCAGGGTCACAGTGGCTGAGCCTTACATGGGATTTTAGTCCAGGGGCCTAACTGTTTACGCCCCTCTTTGATTTCCCTCCCTCTTCTTTGCTCTTACAGGAAGAGACCAATGCTTCCTCCTTAGAAGGCTGCTCACAAGCTTTGAAGATTCCAATTGGACTTATCAAAGTCAGTTAGCAACCCTTACGTGTAACTGCTACCCCACCATGACTCCTAAAGTGGGATGTAGGACATTGTAGGGCTATGTTAGGAGTCCCCAGTCACAGTGACTCATGCCTTAAGGTGTTTGGTGATGTCTAAGAAGTTTCCATAAGCTTGTCCCCTGGAGGCTTTGTGACTATGTTCTCAGATAGGTAAATGCCTTTGTAGAAATAGCCTCTATTAAACCTGTGTGTATTTGTGGGTGTCGTCCCGTACTTCTTTCCACGCTTGCTCTGCTTGCATGTCTATGTTTGCATCCACCCACAATGATTGCCATGGTCACATTGTGGTATAATAGTATTTACCTTTTGTGTTAGTCTGGGTAGACCAGAGAAATAAATCCATGGACACACATATGTGTATAAGAAAGATATTTATTTCCAAGAGGAATTGAACATTGAGAAAACATCTCAACCCAGTCCAATCCAAGGCCAAAAGTCTGATATTAGCCCATATGTCTGATACCAATCTATAAAGTCCTCTTCAGACTCATGAAACACATGCAATGAAGCCAAATGCAGGACAATCACAAGCCAGTGGGTAGAAAGTCTTTGGATCCAGTGGCGTTGTAAGCATCTCAGTGCTGTTAGGGGTCTCTCTGTGGCTTCTCCAGCTTCCGAGGTCTGGTTGCATCCATGTGGCTTGTCTTCTGCAATGTCTCCCAGGAAGTGGTAGAAACAGAGAAGTGTCTTCCGCTTCCAAGGAGGAAGTACCAGATTTCCCAGGAGAAGGCCAGGCCCACACAGAAATCTCATTGGCTATCTTCAGATTGACAGCCTAGACTCCACCCCTACACTTTTAATCCTTAAATTGACACCAGATTAGGTGACTACCATACCTTTCGAGTTAGAGTTGCTTTTAACTCTTGCCCGCCTCCCACTGTCTTCATGTTTCACTGATCTCTCTCTTATAGACAGGTCGCCTCCCCCTTCCACCAAATCCATGTGTATCTATCTTCTAGTTAACCATTTACCTCCCTGTCCCCTACCACTCTTGGTAAGCACCAAAGAATAGGTCTTTTAGTGTGAAAGCTTTCTCTTGACTTTCTATTTCACTGGTTTCACACAATATCTGTCTTTTTGTGGTTGACCTATTTCACTCACCAGAATGTCCCCCAGGATATCTGTCCATGGTTTGAGGTGTTGCGTGGCTTCATTATTCTTCTTTAAAGGTCTGCAGTATTCCCTTGTATATATGTGCCACGTGTTCTCCATGCTTCTCCAGTGACGGACAGTCAGGTTGTTCCCATCTTTTTACCACTGTGGGTAGTGCTGTGAGGAACAGGGCTGTGTACATACCTGTTCGTGTGGTAACGTCATTTATGTAGGCTGTTCACTCAGTAGAGTGGGGCCGCTGGATCATAAGTTATTTCTGTTTCCATCTTTCTAAGGAGGCACCACACTGTTTCCCACAGTGGTTGTCCTATTTTACAGCCCACAAGCAGTGGATACAGGTTCCATTTTCGGTAACACCCTCACCACCATGTGTTGGTTTCTGTTTTTTCAACTTCTCTACGAATGCCGGTTGAGATGATGTCTTGTTTTGATCTGCATCTCTCTGATGGCTAATATTTGTGAAGATTTCTTTATATAACTGTTGACCACTGAATGTTTCCTTGGTGAAGTCTTTAGTCATGCTTTCTGCCCATTTGTCAGTTGGATTATTTGTCTTTTTCTTGTAGAGGCATTGAGATCTCAATTCTACACATTTTAAGGATCAGTCCTTTGTCTACTATGTGGTCAAAACTTCCTCTCTGGTCTGTGGGCTCTCTCTTGACTCTCTTGGTGGAATGCCGTGATGCACACACAGGCCTGATTTGGGGGAGGTCACCTTATTTTTTCCACTTTAGTTTTGGAGCACCAATCTTTTCTGGTCTGGTTCACAGTTTAATTTTACTCTCAACAGGGTTTATTTTCTGTTAGTTTTCCCAAGTCAAGAAAATGAAGCTAATCAGTTTTTGTTGTTTCTTAAACTAAATTTGTGGCTGTCGCTTGATTTCATGGTAGGTTTTGCATCACATTTTTATCCCATTGAAAGCTACAATTATAGGATTTTTCCATAATGTGTATAAAAAAACCCTGACATGAATTATGCATGAGAATACTGTATTTTGAATATTAATTTAACATTAATTGTAAATTTGGAGCATAAAACAATCGTAACAGAAGCTAACCTAATTATCTATGGTAAATTATTCCTTCATATCCTTACTGACATTGTCAAGCTACTTAATTTTCTTGCTGATATAAACAGAATCTTTGTTTTTTCTCAACTTGGTCCCTTTCAAAGTGTGATCAGAGATCGAGCAATTTGTTGTATAGTCACACACCATTGATATTTATTTTTATTTTTAAGACACATAACTCTTTCCTTGTTGTTAAACAAGCTTGAAGAAAATGTATTTTGCACAGTTGAAATGGTAAATCCTTATTGACATATCCTTATTGACATGGTCATGCCACCTTTAAAAAAAATTAGCTTAAAAAAAAAGCCAACCAGCTCCAAGCCACACAGAATTACACCTGTAGGGGTCTGGCATCTAGCACAACCTTAAGAGTGTGTGTTTCACAACTTGACTTGGAAAAGTATATCCTGAGAGAGAGTTTCTGCTTCCTCTGCATGGTGTTTCTTTCAAAAACTCCAATCGGAAGTCTCTACGATAGCAACAAGAGACATCAATGTTGATTCCAAACTCCTGTAGGACAGGTGAGAATAGGTCCATAGGGTTTCTGAGACTAGATTTTTACAGAAGCAAAGAGCATCATCTCTCTCTTTCAGAGTGGATGGTGTGTTCAAACCACTGACCTTGTTAGCAGCCGATTGGATCACACACTTTACCACCAGGCCTCCTTCTGGGACTCTGTAAGAGCAAGGGCTCTTGACTGTTGCTCAGGATTTCTATAGCCCTCAAATTATAATTAATGAAAGCAGGCTCAGTCTCATGAGGGCCTCATCAAAAGCAAGACCTTTATTTTAATCAATTATGAAAAACATTTTAATTTTGATTTCCCCCTTAATGCTGAAGAGGGGAAGAGTAGACTGGTGGCAGGATTGTGTTTTCCTTTGAACAATGGAGAGTTGAGGCTGTCTTAGTTATTGGAGATGGAAGGCTTCCATACGAAAGCAAATGAGAGGTTCAGTTTGAAGTCTGTTCTTCTTCAGAGTGGGTAGTGAGCTTCTTCCAGGAGGGGTAGGGGTGGCTCTGCTGTAACTTGCTCCATGACCTTGAGCAACTTACGTACTCTTCAGAATTTAACCCATCAAGGGTGGTTTGATTATTTACTTTCTGAAGGTTTTGTCTAGCTTGGAAATTCTACAAATGTATAAAATCGATCCCAACATCAGGAAGGGAGTTTCATAAGGAGGCTGGGATCGGGAGATGGGACAGTGTTGTACTTTTCTTGAATCAGCTCGTCGAAGATGCTGTGATGAGTGAGCTGAATTCAGAATGGTAAGAAGTGTGCACACTTGGTTCAGTTTGAACATGCTAGAATCTACTGGTGCCAGGGATTCTATAGTGTATACAATGTGATCCCGACCTTTCAGGTGTCTACTGTCAGTCAGGGAGCTCAATAGTGTGAACCAAAAATGCAAAGAGATGTTGCCACAGAAAGCAAGGAGTAGCCTGTAGATGGAAGCCTTTCACAATGACTCCATATGATAAATGTTCCCTGTAGCTCTTGGACCCGGAAGAAAGACTGTGCTTTTATACGACACAATTGTAGCCCCAGAACTCACAGGGGCAGTTCTACCCTGTCCTATGGGGTTGCTATGAGTCGGCATGGACCCAAATGGCATGAGTTTGGTTTGATTTTTGGATAGCTTTTGGAACTTTGATTTACCTTCTACTTCTGAAAATTTTTAAAAAGCTTTTGCGTGTGTTCTTCTAACATGGGATGACTTCATTTCTAATTTTTTGAGTTCTAAGTTTCAGTCCTGGAGCCCTGGTGGTGTCGTGGTTATGTATGTGCTGGGCTGGGGATCCCGGTGATCTGCAGTTCCACCCCTCCTAGGGAGAAAGACGGGGCTTTCTGTTCACAGTTTCAGAAACGATCTCCACGGCAGGGAGTCTGGCTTTGTGTGTGTGTACACTTCACGTGTGTTTAAGTTTCACACTATGTAAAACAGCAAATTCTTAAATCCTTTCTACTCCCAGAGAGTTGTGAAAGGGCACATTTGTAATGATTTATTATATATTTTTTCCTTTTTTCTTTTCTTTTCAGGGAAGTGAGAAGATCAAATACTTTAAGAATGCTTTTGTTTTTGTCTTTTT
>NW_022111320.1:45569383-45571302 GCF_000313985.2 Echinops telfairi
TTTTTGTCTGTTTCATCTGCTATTTTTAAATGTTATACAGCCTGTTCTTCTGATGGGTGAATTATTCAGGCCCTCACTCCATGTTTTTCCTCCGTGTCACCCATTGTAAAATGACCTCCTGTTTGCTCTCAGATCTTGTACTAGTATCTAAGAGGATGGCAGGAAATAGTGATGGAGTAATTACTTTCGATATTGAGGTTTTTTTCAATAGTTGCTGAACTTATTAATTTATAGGGATTTGGAATTAATGACTAAAATGACATGTTCAGATTATTTAAAGACCATTAGGCTAGTTCCAGATTCACTAAAAACAGAGAAGTCCTGATTGTTTGCTCAAATAAATCTCTTTTATTGCTAAAGAGTCATTTTTGAATCATTAATTGTAGTTCATTTTGTCATGACTTTTGACACCTTGTCATTTGATCGATCCCCTTTTTCATACAATATACCTGTTCCTTTTCAAATATATGGTCCATCTGTTTTCCTCTTGATTGCGATTTTTCTCTCATTCCTTCGTCATCGTATAGTTTTGATATTGTATGTTTTTCTGTATATGAAACCCATGATAGATAAATCTATATGGACAGTAACTAGATTAATAGTTTCCTAAGGGTATGCCAGGGGTAGTTGGTAGGAAATGGGGAGCTAACAACAATGAGTACCAGAAGGAATATCCTAAAATTGATTGTGGTGATGATTATACAACTCTTTTGAACATACTTGAACTATTGAAGTGTACGGTATGTGAATGGTAGGTGAATAGCATGGTTAACAAAACAAAACAAATTAGAAAATAAGGCACGCTTAGCACCTGCAGAGCAGCCTGGAAGGGATGCAGTGCCAGGGCTCAGGAGTTCAGCAGCTCAGCTCATTGGTCATGAGAGGCCTCACTGTCTTTTCTCCTCCCTCTCCATCATCCCTCCTATTGACTCGTCATCATTGAGCGGTTTCCCTCAAGGCTCCAGGCTGGCTGCCACAGTTCCAGGAGTCACAAGCAGAGGCAGATCAAGTGACCGCCCGTGCCTCTCTTTGTATCAGTGAGCAGCAGCTTTCCTACAAAGTCCCCGGAGACTTCTCCTCATATCCCACAGGCCAGACTCACACCACATGCTTAGACCAGGAAAATATTTCCCAAGGACAATAAGATGACATGATTGGTTTCTCTGTGATTCACCCCTGATCTGGTGAGGAGAAATGAGGAGGAGCCATAGAATTAGCCCTCTGAAACATACAAATAGAGTTACCATCATGGAGTCAGTTTTGATTCATAGTAACCCTTGGGTGGAGTAGAACTTGGAAACTGGGTTTTCAAGGCTATAATCGTTGCAGGGGCAGACAACCTCATCTTTCTTAGCAGCCCAATGCGTAACTCACTATGTTACCTGCGTGCCTCAGATTTGTCCCGCCTACTGTCCTGATTGTAAAGGGAACTTGCCTTTCATGAAGGGGAATTTATCTATCTCTCTCTCTCTCTCTCTCTCTATCTATCTATCTATCATCTATCTTCTATCTATCTGGTTAAAAGAAGATGATGGAAGGACAATTTATTCTCAGTGTAACTCTTTCATGAGCCAGCCCTAGCACCCTTTTTGGCTGTGGCTCAGGAAGGAGGGAGAGGGTGAAGTCTTGATTTGTAGTATGTGCACAAGGACACAGGCTTTTTCAACGTATCCCAAGCAAATGCTGGCTCTTGATTCTCCCCTGCCCATTAATACTCCATGTGGTCTTTCTCAACAAGATGGACTGGCACAGCGGCCTCCGACACTGGGCAGGCGGCTAAGGATGGCACCAGAGCAGGCAGGGTCACGATCAGTCAGCCCTGACTTGACCTTCACCTAACAACACACTCCCAAGGTTTGCCTGGCTTGCCCGTAGACTTTTCAGTCAAGCCCTCGGAGCAGGACTTTGCACAATGGAGC
>NW_022111320.1:45572655-45576779 GCF_000313985.2 Echinops telfairi
ACAAATTGAACATAATTAAAGCATAGTGATGAATCACAAAAACAATATGTAATTATATATTGTGAAATATTTATGTGTTTTCTGATGGCCTTAGGCGACCCCTGTGAAAGGGTCGTTGGGCCCCCAAAAGGTCGATCTAGGGGATTCACACCCCAGGGACAGCCATGACCAGTGAAGAGGAGAGTTGGTGGACTAATATCCATGCTGACTTACTCCTTGCCCTTGGGCAGGGGAACTCTCAGGTCAAGGTCTACACTGACTCCCAGAGTTCCTTGGTGGGATTAAGCTTCAGCAGCTCACAGTGTGAAGGAACTATTTTGATAACAGACCCTTTAATGGGTTCTTTCCCTTAGCTTACTTTAATGCTCTACTATCACGCTCCTACCACCTCCCAGCCTAGAGCAACGGTGGTGCAGTGGTGATGAGCTGCAATCCACATCGTGCGCAGTTGGAAACCGCCAGCAGCTCCTTGAGAGAAAGACTGGGCTTTCCACTCCTAGAAACAGTTAACAGTCTCAGAAAACCCCAGGGGGTTGCTATGAGCCAGCATGGACTGGAAGGCAATGAGTTCCTACCTCCCAAGTTTGCTAGCTAGCAGCCACTTGCCTTTTCCAGGGCCTGGTGACTCCATGTGAGTCAAAGTAGACCTTGCTCCACAGGGCTTCCAGTGGCTAAGTTTTTGGAAGTAGGTTACCAGGCCTTTCTTCTGCGTGTCTCTGGGTGAATTATTAACCTCTATCCATTTGTTAGCAACTCAATGCCTCCTCTTTCTCCTGAAGAGTAGCTGGTGGTTTCAAACTGTTGACCTTGCACTTGGCAGTCCAACATGTAGCCCCCCACCACCACCCCACCCCATGCCACCAGGGCTCCTTAGCCTGTTCATGAACTGCAAATACAGACATTCTCTTACTGGGAGAATATTGATGCTTTCGAGCAAATAAGAATAAAAATTTATTCCTTTTGCTACTGGGGACCCACCGGAGGAAACAACCACTCTCGAGTCACAAAGTCATTTGCCTGGGGGCTCTTAACCCATACCATTTTCCTTTTCTTCTTTCCACAAAGAAGAGTTAGAGACCATCCACCCCACCCCGCCCAGCCCAGCCCAAGTGCTTAGAATTTTTATCAGACAGTCGTTCAACCTTTTTTTTTCAACACTTGCCTGCCTCCGGAATGGGACAGTTCTGTCTCCCGGGCATGTACAGGAGCCTGGGTGGTGCTGTCATAAGCCGTGGACTGCTAAACTCAAGATCAAACACACCAAGGGCTCTGTGGGAGAAAGATTTGCAGAATCGTACAGAGGGTCTCTCTGAGTCACCATGGAGGCCGTGGGAGTGGGTTTGCTTTGAGGCTTGGCTCCGCAGCACATGGCATGCCATGATGTTTCACCCACAGGAGGCACTAACGAAGTAGCAGTCATGCAACCTCAGAGTCTCCGATTTCAAGTAGCGGCCATGCGGGGGCCTGATGTGGAGGAGTGTGATGACTGAGCTGGGCAGGAGCGGCACGCTGCTCAGTGGCTGGCACCTTCCTTGGCCTCTGGGCGGGTGCACGGCTTGCGGTTTGCTGGCTGCTCACTGCACGTGGTACCCTCGGTGCTCGCTTGTGAACGTAGATGGAGAAGCACAGACGAAATGAGTTTGAGAATTTCAGCCCCCAAATGAGCTGGGTTCAGGGACCTACCCCACTGATGGTTTGATGGTGACCCATAAAATAATTTTGTATTTTGAGCTGATCATGCTCTTTAATACTATGGTTATTTTTAGTTGCTGAGGAAAGGAAAAGAAACAGATATAATACAATTTTAGTTATTTGTACTATGGGGGCGGGGATTCAAAAAGTTCATAGACAAATCGCATTACCCGTTAATTCCATTTTTTCCATGAACTTTTGAAAATCCCTCATCTATTCTCCACGGACCCCTATTTCTGCTTGTTTGCTTGTTTTCTTTTGATTTCCGCTCTGCCTTCAAGTACCTTTAGTGCATGGATTTTCCTTGTGGTCTGTTTGCTTTTTAATCAGCATGCATCTGTGAATAAGAAATAATTTCCTTTTATGCCATGCTTTATCATTTCCCTGGACTTTTTTTTTTAAGTTCCAGGGTTCATATTAAAGGGAAGGAATTTGATAACAGGATGTTTTCCACCTGCATGCTAGTCTGTCTGTTCCTGGAAAAAGGGTTCCTGTGCCCTTACGTCCCTTAAGATTCTAAGTTTCAAGTGTGAAAAATAATAAAATGAGTGAATAAATAGCATTAAGGCAAATGAGTCAAACCTTCGTAGATTTAGTTTTCATTTCCCCAAACTGTTTCCAGTGGTTTGTGGTAAAACCTGGTGTGCTACCTCCTAGCACTGGTCAGGGCTCCCAGGGGCTGAAGCCAAAAGAGATTTGTCTGAAACACAGATAACAGACAGCCTTAGTGGGGGTGGGGTGGGGTGGGGTTGGGTTACAGGAGCATTCTGGAGGTGATATTTCCAGGAATGTCAGGACCACTTCAGTGGAAGTGGTCTGTTGCACTGACCCCAAGCCCACATTGTTCCTGGTGATGCCTGCATCGGCCAGGACACTAGCTCTCGATGTGTTCACACGGTCTCACCCAAGTCAAAGTCTGGCGTGGGTGTATCTGGCAGGACCTGGGTAATACTCCTGTACCCCTACTCAAGGGAGGCTGGGAGCTAAGGGGTTGGGTGGTTTGCCAATTTCCGTTAATGGCAGGGAGGCAGGATTCACAGCATAGGGACCCACAAAGATTCAGGTGGCCAAAGATGACAGGTGCTATGGCCATTCTCACGGACAGTGGAGCCCACAAACTATGCAACGTGTTCAGACTCTCCTGTAAATATTTTGGAAGGGAACAGAACTGTTTTTCTAATAGTAATTATCTTTAAGGTGGCCATGGGTAATTTTTCTCCTTATGCTTTCATGGTTTCTGTAATGAACTATGTTTTCCTGTAAATTAGAAAAAAAATGAGAGCATACCATATAAGAGGATTAATTAAACTAATTTCCACCTTTCTCAGTTGATGATAAATCTGCCTTAAAACTCAGAGCAGATTTAATCATCTCCTTTTGTTAACCAGGTGAATGCTGAATTAAAACAAACAGCAAACAAAAAATGAATCTCTTGTCTAAGCTGAAGGTAAAACCTGTTTCCTGTGACCTTGCCCTCCATGGGCACAGCAGGCTGCTAATCAGGTCTCACCAGAGCCATAGCATCTTCTTAAAAACATAGTATTTGTTTTTGTTGAGAAAAATACCCAGTGTGTAAGGCAGAGAAACAAAACCAGGACACTTATGATGGACATATATGGATAGGTTTATACAGCAAGAAGGAATTTAACAACTAATTAGTCCACACAGCAGTACAGAGTGCTCAGTTCAACTCACCTTCTTGGAACAGTTAATACACTTCAATTCACTTGGGTTTCTGGGTCCAAGGTCAAGGAAGCAGACAGCAGAGTCTTCCCTCAGGCAAGACAGGCAGAGTCTACCCAAAGGCAGCAGACAGCAAGGTGGGTCAGCAACAGTCAGTAGCACCAGAGCTTAACAAAGCAAGCCCGATGCTGACTCAAGCAATGTACACAACAACAGTGTGGCAAGGCAGGTCTCGAAGGAGCCTCAAGCTCTAGCTCCATGGGTTGGCTTGGCCCACAGGTAGTGTAGCACAAGGGTTGAGGCAGAGAACTAGCTAAAGCAGCAGCATGCTGGTCCAATCACCAGGGAGCAAGAGAGAGATGGGAGCAAGAGATAGGAGATGACGGCCATCTTCGTTATCTTGGTCACCCTCCAATCAACCTGCTACCTGATCAAACTCTGCCCACTGTTACTATTGGCCTAATTGGCACAATAAACCTACCTATCACACCCAGCAAAACCCATGCCAATTTTTACACGTCCAGTTCAATGATACTGTTTTGCATTCTTTGAGTTGTGCAACATTCTCATCCTCCTTGTGTGACTTGCTCCTCCCCTACAGGCATGAACTCACTGCCTGCTAAAGTCCCTATCTAACCTTTTGAGTTGCTCTTGTCAGTTTGATCCCACACGGATAGATCTTGAAAGAGCACAACACTCAGGGCCAATAGGAGAGCTGTCAAATCTTAGTCAGAATGGCCTCAATCATC
>NW_022111320.1:45577603-45582114 GCF_000313985.2 Echinops telfairi
TGGGATAAACAGTGGTGACTGCTTGCTCTGGATGGCTGATAACCCTCAGGGAGAATAACCCCTGACCTACTTTTGTTGACCTCCAAGTGTATAGTCATTCTCCACGGGTAGCAAGCAGCTAGTTTGGCATATATTTGGGGGAGACAACTTGGGAGAAATCTTTGTTTCCCACAACCGCATGCTTGTGCAATAGAGGTACCTTGACGATTGCTTCAAAGGGAAAATCTGTAGATGGCTATTTTTAGACTAACTGTAAAACCTCTCAGTGCCACCAGCCACCTGTGGGTGCGCTCCATGCCTCAGTGGGATGCAAGAGAGACAAGGTCTGTCCAGGCCCATGTTGACCTGTCCCTTGAAGGCCTTTCTTGGGCTCCTCCAGCTGCTGGTCATAGGAAGTAAGGGGAGGGAGTATGGGCAGGGCTGCTGTGTTCTCTTCCCTCTTGGGACAGCACATCCTAGAGTTGATTTTGCACACTGCGTCTTTGGATCTGGCCTAGGGCATGTGAACTGCTCTCATGCTTGCCTCCTCCTCTCCCTGGTCTAGAGGATCTTTCTCACCTGGGGCAGCAGGAAGTCTCATTTACTGGTCAACGCTTCCTCTAGACCAGCGGTCTCAACCTGGGGCTGTGTGGGACATAGCCTCAGCTAAGCCATTTTGTATTTAATAGTCCAAAAGAAGGGGGGTGGGGTAGTTCCCGTAAATGACTCAAATGCTTGAAAAACCAAAGCTTAGTAACCACAAAGGGGCTAGAGGACGTAATGACCAGAAACTTACAGATAAAGGTCCCAAAATGTTCAGCTAAAGGCTAATCGCAAGGTCTGCTTCTGTTCCTGCTTGTGTGCTTGCTTGCACAGCTGCAAAGCCCATTGTTTACCCTACCCTATAAAAACCCAAGTCTGAGCAATCGGGACCACTCGCTCCCTCCTCAGAGAGCTGGTCCCTGCGCAGGTTCTTTTTTCTGTCCCCTTTCATAAACTGTTTGGCTTTTTACCAAAATCTGAGTTGTTCTTGTCCAGTTCATGAGCAACAGGTCTCGACCCCTTTGGGGGTCCAATGACAAGGGTCGCCTGATTCATAACAGTAGCAAAATGACAGTTGTGAAGTAGCAACAAAAATAATTTTATGGTTGGGGGGTCAGCACAACTTGAGGATCTGTATAAAAGGGTGGTGGCATTGGGAAGGTTGAGAACCACTGCTCTAGATATTTTCTCTGGCTTCAGTCTCCTCTGTGGAAACTTTAAAACCAGTAATTTGACTCATCTTCTTCGTATTTTATGATACTCCATTTTCCCAAGGAAGCTTATACAAGGGGAAAATGTCAAAGATGTGATAAATAGACATTTGGTGGGAAATACACGCCAAACCAAACTCACTGCCATAGGGTCAATTCTGATGCAGAGCGACCTTGTAGAACAGAATAGAAATTAGAGGGTTTCCAGGGCTATACATCTGTACAGGAGCAGACAGCCTCATCTTTCTCCCTTGGGGTGAGTGGTGGGTTTGAACTGGCTGACCTTGTCCTAAGCCACAGTGCCAGCAGACCTCCTCTATACAACCAGAGCCCTCAGTTAATATCTCAAAAGTATATGGCAATACACTGAGGCAGTGGATGGACTTTGAGCCTCCACTCACATACTCTCTCAACGCAAGAACACTTTGTTCTAACAACCTGGCATTCTGTGATGCTCACCCTCCCAGCACAATCACTGAAGACATAATGGGTGCATAAGCAAATGTGAAGAAAGTGGATGGTTCCAGCTATCAAAAGATATAATTTCTGGGGTCTTAAAGGCTTGAAGTTAAACAAGCGGCCATCTAGCTGAGAAGCAACAAGCCCACGTGGAAGAAGCACACCAGCGTGTGCGATCACGAGGTGTTGATGGGATCAGGTAACAGGCATCAGAAGAACCCAAACAAATAAAACCCATATTGTTGAGAATGAGGATCAGAGCAGAGACCAAAATTGTAGACAATGGGACAAGCCCTCATAGACGGGTCGCAAGGAAGGCATGAGTCAACCAGAGTGCAGTAGAGCTTCAATGAAACACACAGTTCCTCTGGTTCCTTCAGGCTTCCTCGCCCCCCACGATCATGACCCTTCTACTGCCTTCCACGGTGGGCTAAACCAGAGCATGTGCACAGGTACAAATAAGAGCTAAGAGCTCACGACACATGAATCCAGGAACAGGAATGGGAGTAGGGATACCAAGAGGGTCTGGGGAAGAGGGGAGACAGGGGGGAGGCAGAAGGGAGGAAGGGGGAACCGATTGCAATGATCGACACATGACCCCCATCCTCCTTAGGGGGACAAACAACAGAAACCATGGGGGAAGGGAGACAGCGGTCAGTGTAAGACATGAAAAGAATAATATTGTATAATTTATAATTATAATGTATAATGTATAAACTATCACGAGGGTGGGAAGTGGGGAGGGAGGGAAAAAAGAGCAGCTGATACCAAGGGCTCAAATAGAAAGTAAATGTTTAGAAAATGATGATGGCAACATATGTACAAATGTGCTTGATACAATTGATGTATGGATTGTTTTAGGAGCTGTAAGAGCCCCCAATAACATGATCTTTTAATTAAAGGGGGAAAAAATCACATCTGGATGAAAGATAGGCCAATTTTAAGGGGATGAAATTAGCCATTCACTGCCATCAAGTTGATTCTGACCCAAATTGATCCTCTTCTGTGGATCGGCTGGTGGTTTTGAACTGCTGAGCTTGTGGCGGACAGTCCTGCACCCACCTGTTCATTCACCAGTTCATTACTGATTTGAGAAATCAGCATGCCACTCGGGAAGGAGAACAGGGAGTTTGAAGCATCCGCGAGCCGGCAGGGATGCCTAGTGTAGTTGCTGTCCCGAAGTTTTGCCCTCACAGTTGATGCTTCCATAAACTGTCTGTCACGCTGTTTAGGGGTGGGTGACAGGCTGCGTGTCATGGAGCGTGTGGTGAGCTGCCCTTGACTTGGTAAGTTTCCATGGTTGTCTTCGGCCGATAGGGATCCGGCATTAAGTGATACTGCAGGGAGAGTTTTCCTCTGCCAATTCTGTGGCTCGAATTTAGGCAGGAGAGAGCGCACGCCTCCCGGCGGTGAGAGCTGATTACCATAGATATCACCGGCCTTCACAGCCCTACCCTGGTTGGCAGAGCTGTAAGCAAATGATATTTCATGCTTTATCATCAGGCTGCCAGGTGGGGCTCAGGTAACTGGATGTAAAATCCCCTGCCCTTCTGCACAATGGTGGGTGGTTTGCAAGGGGAAAATTAAAGCATCTCGAAGCTTTTTACAGCACTTGTCCCTTCACATGGAGAGACTATCGCAAGTCTGTGTAAGGCTTTCTATTGCTATGGGTAACCACTGTGACTTACAACTGCCTGCAGTGGATTCCTGCCCATGGCTCTGAGCTGTGTCTGCTGCTTCGTCATCTTTGAAAGTTAGAGAAAAACAGAGCAGCCTGTGTCATTTCGGGCTCCCTGTGTTGTGTGTTCTAACTCTTAGATGCTACTCTGACATTCAGTCACCTTTAAAGCCTATCTCACATCGTTAGGCTACTCTTGATGAAAGACACATGATGAAGGAAGCCTTTCTCTGCCATCTGATTCATTATCAAGTAGGAGTCTAATAAGCTGTTCAATAGTCAAAACAAAATAAACAAACACCTGTGTGAAAGCACCCTTGAGGGGAAGGGAAGTGCATGTTCCAACTTTAAATTACTGTCCTATTGACAGACGGCTGGGAAGTGCCGGAGCTGGCTTGGTGCCCATGAGGTTCCTGAGCGCTCAGTCTCATCTGACCCCACCCTCTGTGGGAAACGGCTGCTGCTGGTCGCCTTTTGCGAGTGGGAAGAATTCAGAATGGGGAGACTGGGAAGGCAAGGTAAAATGAATATACGGTTGAGAGGACTCAACACTTTTTTTCTCGAGATTTTTGAGAAGAGTCAATACCGGCTTTATTGGTCAGAGAGGAAAAAGAAAAGAGAAGCCAGGTGCTATTCATTTGGCATCTGAGTAGGATTTGGGGCTTTCCAAGTGTTCCCACTTAGAATAAGAGGGGGATCGGAGCTCAGCCTGTAGCACAGGTTGTCTGAGTTAGAATCTCTGTGGCTCTGTACCCATGGACACACACTGAGACATAGTATGGGGGTGGGGGTAGGAGGAGTCGTACAATAGGGCTGGTGTGTTGACTACCCTCTCAGAGCCTCTAGACCAGTGGTTTTCAACCTGTGGGTTGCGACCCCTCTGGGGGTCGAACAGCCCTCTCACAGGGGTTGACTGATTCATAACAGTAGCAAAATGACAGTGATGAAGTAGCAATGAAAATAATTTTATGGTTGGGGTCACCACTACATGAGGAACTGGATTAAAGGGTCACAGCATTAGGAAAGTTGAGAACCACTGCTCTAGGCCCTGAAAATGAGCCCTGGTGGCATTGTGGTTACTCTTAGGCTGCTAACAGCAAAGTCAGCAGTTCAAATCCAACAGCTGCTCCTTGGGAGAAAAA
>NW_022111320.1:45582679-45611531 GCF_000313985.2 Echinops telfairi
GTGTGTGTGTGTGTGTGTGTGTGTGTGTGTGTGTGTGTGTAACTTGCCATTCCTGGTCAAGTTTTTCGGGACCAAGTAAGTGGCTCACATGCATTCTTCAGCTGTTCACGTCCTACGTAAGTGACATGTTTAGCACAGTAAGTACAACCGGCCTGAGGAGGTTTGGGAGCACCCAGGAGGAGCTGGCTAACGATGAGCAGGTTAAGGCAGGTCTGAAGTGGAGGGCGGAACTCACGGAGGGCCGGAGGGGCCGGGTGAACCTCCCCTTGGCAGTCTGTGCCGCAGGGACATCTGTCAGTGTCTGCTCCAAGGGACCTGGATGAAGCCAGGCGTTGGCTAAGGGGACTTTAATTCAGAGAGATTCTACTATAAATACATTTTCATTACCATGCATAGGTACTAGCTCCGAAAGAGCATTTTCCTAAAGTGGTTTCCAGCAGTGGGCCTGCAGAACTCGTCTTAATGAGCAGCCGACGCTCATGTCTAATCAGCAGCATCTGATCTGTCTGCACACCTAATTGGTGAGCCCGAGTGCATTCCCCGGCAAGCAAGTTTACACCACGCTGCTGTAATTAGTTTGTTTATCAGACATTTTTTTTTTTCTCCTTAGATGGGATGAGATCATGTTTTGGTCCACTCTTCATTGAATTATCTCAAATTTTAAAATGAGTGATTGAGAGACTTCATGAGGTAGACGGGCTAGAGTTCTTACATGCCTCTATCAATGTTTTCCATTAAATCGGTTCTTCCCTTTACTACTGGGGGCAATAGGATATGATATGCAAAGGAGAATTTAAAAAGGAAGCTAAATAAATAGACATTGGCACTAATACTATTAAGATGGAAATGTTTAAAGAGGAGGACAAACACGCACACACACAGGCAGAGAGGAGATACAGAGAGAGATGTGCAAAGAGAGGATAAGACAGCGAAGTTAGAGACAGGTAAAGACACACACACACACACACACACACACACACACACACACACACCACACCACACCACCACCCCCACCCCCAATAGAGAAACAATGAAGCCAAAGAAAATGCGAGAAAGACAACAGAGACATGGAGACATCTTCTAGAGAGACAGAGCAGCAGCAGCCCAGCCCAGCTGCTTGAGGTGAACTCCAGCTGCCCTTTGACCCAAACCACAGAGCTCTCAGTGTGGAGGTCGGAGGCCTTGGGGAGTGGTGTCACTGACGCGGACAGGAAAGCAGGTCCAGGGGCCAACAGGAGACACAGCACACCACCAGGCAATTCCAGAACAGCGAGCGGGTCACGGCTGCACCTTAGTTAGGTGGCCCCGCACCCCCCTCATTTACATCCATTTATTGTGTTTTCCAGCTGAAAATTTATTTAAAACTCATTTTTTTGCTCTTGTGTTTTTGCTTCAGAAAGGTCCTGAAGGAGATCTCTCTCGGGGAACTCAATCCCAACGAGACGGTGCAGGCAAACCTGGAGGCTCAGCTCCTCTCCAAGCTGGACCACCCGGCCATTGTCAAGTTCTACGCCAGCTTTGTGGAGCACCACACTTTCTGCATCATCACCGAGTACTGTGAGGTGAGACGCCCTTCTCTGCAGTGAGCCCTGCTGAAAATCTCCACCAGAAGCACTGCTTCCGCTTTTGAAAACAGAAACAACCCCCAATAACTCCAAAGTGTAACCAGAAAGCCACAAGCAGAATCGTAAGAACTTGGGTCCTCCTAGCATCTAGCCGAGAACAGTCATTTCTATGTAATCTGCCGGCATATTTCTAATGAACCAGTTCCCCTTCCCCCTGACTTGGAGGGTGGATGGACCTGTATTTTAAGAAATGAATATACCTTTTTAAGAAGTCTTACACACATGCTTCCCTGCTACTCCCTGCTCTCGCTCCCTCCCAGTCACAGTTATGCATTTTTCTGAGCCCCAAGTGACCGTGAGGGCGGTGGGAGAGGGGCAAGAGGGGGAGCTGACATGCACAGCCTCTATGTACCTGTGGCTTTATCCCGAGAGAAGTGGTGTAGGTGACGTGGGTGATGGCAGACAAAGAACACCACAAATTAACCTTGCTAAAATTAAGATAACAATGATAAAAATAATGACTTCCTAGAACATTCTGGGAACCAGGATTTGCCAAAGTACCTTGAGAAAATTTGGGATGATTCCCATGCTTTAAGACTGGATGAAGTCAGCTTACTCCCTGGAGGTTGCTGCGATCCCAAAGCAATGATCCTGGGGAGGACGATGTTTTTAAGGGTGGAGGGTGGGCCTCCTAGGGTCAGAAATGTTACACAACCAGATACACCCTGAAGTGCTGGTTATTTGAGAGGCAGGAGAAAGGGAATCAGTTCACAAGGAGTGGGAAAAGCCAGAAAGATTCAGTTGGTCTGTTTTACAGATTAGCTGGCATAACACCCAAAAGGAAACCAAACACCAACTTAGACTAAAACAGAGTGAATTTGAATGCTAGCCAGTCTTGCCACTGCCCTTCAGCTCAGCCTCCTCAGTTCAGCCTACCCTGTTGCTTGGAGGAACGTCGGGGTGGGGGTAGGGGCAGGGTGGGCCGTGAGGGACAACAAACCCAGGTGACCTGGATGTCTACTTCCCTCTGCAGCAAGTGGATTGTAAAGGAAATCAGCAAGACGATGAAGCGTACAACGTGGTAGTACTAAATATCTACTCTGCCAAGAACCCATGCTAAATGACAGCTAAGTAGCTGTCATCGGGAGATGTAGCAACTTGTATATGTAGCTACACTGTGATCCAGCTGTTAGAATTTAACAATTCCCCTTCCTCTACCCCCTTCACTTAGTAATCTTATTTCTGCAACAACTGACTCTTGCTGTTGAACTACTTACTACAATGCTGCTATTGTTTTCGACATGTTGAAATTTCCAAAGACCCACTCTTGGTCGTCACATGTTTTAAACAGTCAGCAGCACGGTCCAATACATCTTTCTGTTCTGTGATGACGGAAGTGGTCTGTCCAATAGGGACTGTCCAATATGGTAGCCCCTGGCACTGTAGCAAAAGGAAGTGGTTGGCATCCGACCCTTTCAAGAAGCAGTGTATGAGCAAGAACAGAGGGTGTAGAAGGAAGAGAAGTCCAAGCTGAACTGAAAGCATTGATGGAATACTAAGTTGAAATATACAAAAAAAAAACAAAAACTGGGGCAAAGCTGAAGCACTCATTAGCTTATACAAGAAATTGGGAAGATGGCTGCCGGGCCGGCCAACTGGAAGAAATCCATATTCCCATCTGCTACCAAGAAAGATGATCAAACCGAATGCAGAAACTGTCTAACACTATCATTAATACCCAGGAGCTCCAGCGGTGCTGTTGGGTGGGTGTCAGACGGCTCACCACTCGGCTCTTTGCTCCATAAAGATTCTCAGCCTCAGAAACCCCATATTGGGTCACCATGAGTCTGTATCAACTTGCTGACAGTTGGTGGTGAGGGGTGGGGAGTCGTGAATATAACATTCAAGGAAAATTTTGCTGAAGCTAAATGGTTACAGCAGTACACCAACAGGGAGCAGCCAGAAAGCTGGGCTGAACTCAGAAGAGAGTGTGGAACAAGGGATATCATTGTTGATGTTCAGCCGTGAACATCAGAAAGATGTTTGTGTTTTATTGACCATGCAACAACATTCAACTGCATGGATTATAACAGACTATGGATAATATTGCCAAGAATGGAATTGTGCTTCTGTGGAGCCTGTACCCAGCCTAAGAGGCAGACATTCAAACAGAACAAGGGGACTCTGCGTGGAGATGGATTAAGATCAGGAAAGGTGGGTGTCACCATCCTTATGTATTATGCATGCTGGGCAAATCACCTGAGAGGCTGGGCGGCATGAAGAAAACTAACGCCCTAGGATTGGAGGAAGGCTCACCAACAACCTGCAGGATGCAAATGACACCACCTTGTGTGCTGAGTGTGAGAGGGACGTGAAGCACTTGCTGAGGAAGAACAAAGACTGCAGCGTTCAGGAGGAGTTACAACTCAATGCAGAGAAAACAAAAATGCCCACAATTGGACCCGTCAGCTGGGCCAAAGCAACCTTATGATAAATGGAGAAAAGATTAAAGTGGTCAAGGATTTCATTTTAATCGGGTCTGCAAGCAATCCATGTTCATAGAAGCAGCAGTCCGGAAATGAAACTGTCTTCATCGCACTGGGCAAATCTGCAAAAGATCTCTTTAAAGTGCTAAAAAGCAAAGATGTGACTTTGAAGACTCAGTGTAGCTGACCCACCACATATCAATCCACCATGGAGTCAACGTCGGGCTGCTAGCCACCAAGTCAGTGGTCTTTTCTCCTCTGTCCTGGGGTTGCTATAAGGGCCTGACCTCAGCCACGGTCCTCTCAGTCACCTCATATGCACGCAAGGGCAGGGCAACGTGTAAGGAAGACGGAGGACGAATGGCTGCTCCTGAATTATGGTGTTGAAGAGGCCTAGTAAATAAATCTTGGCTTGGTCGAAGAGCAAACAAATCTGTCTCCGAGGAAGACATGCTCCTTAGACGTGAGATGCTGAAACCTCATCTCCTATACTTTGGGCCCGTTATCACAAGGGACCAGTCCCTCCCTGCAGAGTGACATTGTGTTTGGTAAACTAGGGGGGCAGTGGCAACGATTGGCTCCCACAAAGGGTAGATGGTAAGGGGGCTGCAGGATGGGGCCGTGCTTCGTCCTGCTACACATGAGGTCACCCCGAGTCAGAACCAACGAGGCGGCACCGTCAACATCACAACAGTCCCCTGTGTCTCTTGAGCATTTCAGATATGGCTTGTGAGACTGACGAGCTGGATAGGACAGGTGACACATTCAAGTTTAAAGAGCTGCATGTGGCTGATGGCTACCATATTGGAGAGGGCGGGTCTAGACGACAATCCATAACTTTCTTTATGGCAATAACTTGCTAACTGTTTATTTTAAGCAACCAGAGTGCTTGCAAGAATAAGACAGTGAGCATGTATGTGCTGTTCTTCCAGATTCTCCAAATGTTGACATTTGGGCACATGGACATTTGATTCCTCCTTCTATTCAGCTAGCTTTCATGCACTTCCCCTCCCTGAACGCCCTAAGAGTAAAGTTGCAGGCCTGGTGTCCCTTTGCTTCCAAATACTTCCGTCAGTGTATTCTAGGACCCACATGTGGTAGTTACATAATCTGGTGTCAACTTCAGACTATTAAGAGGGATGTGGTGGCGCTTATCCTGTCTATCAGGTCACAACCAATGAGGCCTCTCTGTGGGCATGACCTTCTCCTGAGGATTATGCGAACTTCTGTCTTCCTCCCTGGAGGCGGGGCACACGCTCTCTCTGCTTCATCTCCCTACAAGACATTCCTGTTGACAAGCCACATGGAGCGAAGCTGATGGCAGCCAGAGCCCTGGGAGCTGGAGGAGCCACGTGGAAACCCCACGCCAGCACTGAGATGCTTTCACCACCACTGGATCCACAAGATTTTCCACCCACTGACCTGCGATCTTCCTGAATTCGGTGTCATTGAATGTGTTACATGAGTATGAAGAGGAATTCATAGACTGGTATCGGACATATGGGCTAATATCAGACTTATGGATGTGATCTGGCCTAGCTTGGGATGTTTTCCTAATATACAGTTACTCTTTGATATAAAATTCTCTATTACACACATATGCGTGTCCCTGGATTTGCTTCTCTAGTCTACCCATCATAACACACCATGTGAGGTGGGCCCTTTGCATAGCCACAGTGGGCTAGAAGCCTATGTCCAGATGATGCTGTTTTGTAACCCAGTGGCTCTCAGGGGGAGGTCCTAGACAGGCTGTAGCATCAGCATCACAGTCTCAGCTCAGAGATACTGAATCAGAAATCCTGGGGACTAGGCCTCGAGCAATCTGTGCTTTGGCAAACCCCTCCCGGAATTCTGATACTCACTCAGCCTTCAGAACCAAATGAAAAACTCCACCCATCCCAATAGGCTCCTCGAAAGGATCTTTCTGTAAGATTGCATTTGCCAGTATAAAAGCGAATGCAGGATCATTCGCGTTAATTTTCAAGTGATGGGTGGTTTTTCATGTGAGCTGCTCTCCAGGGAGGGGCGTTGTCATGGTGATGGCTGCAGCTGCAGGCGCAGAGAACAGCTGCAGGGCTTCCCAGGCTCCTAGGTAGCAGAGCTGTTGGGCTGCCTGGCCCTTCCTTCCCTCCCTCCCTCTGGAGCAATGATGTGTGTAGATTGTACCATTCCTGTTAACAGAGATGTTTCTCATCTTCAGACTCAAATTTACTCTTAACTCGCACAGGCCTGGCATCATCTCTTTCATGCGAAAGTAAAATAGTCATACTGAAATGGCAGCTGAAATACCGATTTGCAGCTCACAGAAAAATGCTATCGCTACCACAAGAGCTGGACTTCTTGTTGTTGTTGTTGTTTTGTTTGTTTATCTCCAAGTTCCCTCAGCTGCAATTTAATGTGGGGGCTTTGCGGGATTGAAATCCATGGATGTGTTTATTCATGAGGTCGCTGTGCCCAGTACCCAGCCTTGTGGATCTAACACAACAGATTGCGAACGTACCAAGCAGACGGCCAAACTACCAGTTGAAATCTAACCCCACCTGTGATGGGGAACAGTTTCACACCTATGGGAGCACTTTCTGCATTCTGTCTGTCCCACAATTTCACTCCTCTTCATCTTCAACACCGTGCCCTTCCAGAAAGCCCTTCCCTTCCTCCTAAGCCCACATCTTTAAGTCCTGCCCACTCTGGTCCAGTTTAAATGCTGTCCCCTCTGCACAGATTCTCATGATCTCCTGGCCGAAAATCCCCTCCCACCCCCAAACCTGCAGCTGACGACTCACAGCATTTTCATTGGTTGACACCTCAGCACATTTTACATCAACTAAACCACCCCACACGCTCACTGCCTGACGGCTCTCTCTTGGTGCCGATGTGTTGTGTCACATCGTAAGCACAAGGAGTGAACCACAGTCTCTGAGTTAGCACTCCAGAAAGCATCGTTGTGAGGACTGAATTCTGACTGCCGGCTGTCAGCTGCCTCTCACCTCGTGTCTGTCAAAACACTGGATCCTTCCACCTGTCAGCCCTGTCAGAAATACTTTGTCCTATATTATTTGGGGGACACACTACATATGCACTCCACTGAAGATTTTGGGGGGGCATGGCCTGGAGACCTTCTGCTGGGGTAAGGGTCAGGCCCCCTAGAAACCTGGAGATTAAATTAGTGGGCATACTACAAGGCAGGTGAGACCCCATATCTGGAGAGGGAGAGAGAGAGAGAGAGAATGAATGAGAATATAACTATCTCCTAAGGCAAAAAGAGGAATGATTGGACTTGCCTGTTTCATAATAACAAAGCTAAAAAAAATGATTTCAATAGAATAGTGTGTTAGGCTGAGTCGACTAGAGAAACAAATCCAGTGACACTCATATATGTGTAAGAAAGAGCTTTATATAAAAAAGTAATTACATATTGAGAAAACAGCCCAGCCCAGTCCAACTCTAGTCCATAAATCTCTCTTCAGACTCATGCAGCCACACGCAGTGATGCAGCATGCAGGAAGGTCACAGGCCGGTGGGTGCACAGTCATGTGGGTCCAGTGGCGGTGGGGCTGGCAGCAGTCAGGGTCAGCCAGCAGGGAGGTGAAGGCAGAGAGCGAGGAGGTTGCCTGGGGCCTCCTTATGAGAAGGCCACGTCCATAAGGAGGTACCATCAGACGGTGACTTGATCGACAAGTTGAACACTACCCCTACCTTTTCCATAGCTTCAAGTCACATGTAATGCTGTGACTACCACAAACAGTAACGCTCCATCTTGGCTGTACATTACGATCACCTAGAGAGCTCTCAAATGCCCTGATCCCTGAAACCCACCCTCTGAGATGCTGACCTAACAGCTGCCATCTAACTGATGGCCCGGGCACCAAGATTTCAGAAAGCTCTCTGTGTGCTCCTAATGGGCAGGCGGAGAACTGCACAAAGGGAGAACGGCCAGCGTGGGGACAGAAAAACAAGGGCCCTGCCTGCAACGTGTGCTTATGCAGCACCGAGCAGAGACCAGGCCCAGGCCCGGAGAGGTCGGGCCTGGCGGGTATACATTTATGATCGGGCCACAAGATTTTTGTTGTTGTTGTTGTTGCCATTGTTCACAACACTCAAATTGCCCTTCTTATTGCCTGGCCATCTGTGCCATTCCCGATCAGCCCTACACATGCTGGGGAAAAAAGACGCTGGCCGACCCGAAGGGGAGCTTCCCAGCCTCGTGGCAAAGACGTGGCTCCGTTCGTCACCATTGAGTTGGCTCCTACTCGTGGCCACCCTGTCTGTGCAGCTTCTCTGTTCCTCTCACTGCAGACGCCTAACTCGCTGTTCAGGCTTGTTTATCAGTGCGCTGTGAGCTTGAGGTTCACGCAGCAATGATAATCAAGGGCCGGTCAGAAAGCCATGACTAAGCCTCTAAAACCATCAGGCAGGTCCAGCATGGTGTGGGATAAAAGCAGTGATGTGTTTAATGAATCTGTCTGGCAGAAGAGGAGCCTCGGTGGCGTGGGGGTTACAAGATGGCCTGCTAACTGCAAGGCCAGCAGTTCGAAACCAGCAGCTTCTCCCAGAGGTAAAAAGACAGGGCTTTCTACTCTCGTAGAGTTACAGTCTCAGAAATCCACTGGGGCAGTTCTACTCTGTCTCTTAGGGTCATGATACGCCAGCATCAACTCGATGGCAGTAAGTTTGGAGTTTAGCTTTATCCGGTAGCATAAATGAATCCCTTATACACCGGCTGAAGTGCCAAGGAGAGAGTGCTGTGTCTTGGGGAGGGTGTGGTCAGAGCGCTGTGGAAGGCGAGAGGAGAGAGAAACGGATCCTGGGCTGTGGTGGTGATGCTAATGTCATATCTGAACCTGAAAGGTAGGAAGACTTTGGTCCAGTGGGAATGAGGCAAAGGCATCTTAGTGATAGGGAGCAAGGTGACAACAGGCCCAGAGGTGGGAAAGCACGGATGGGATGCTGTTGTCAGGTGTCTTTGAGCAGGTTCAGGCTCACAGTGGCCCCGCAGGACACAGCCATGGCCTGTGCCATCTTCAAAACTGTTGCTCTGGTTGAGCCCAGTGGTACAGTCACGATGTCCATCCATCTCGCCGAGGCAGGAACCTAAGTGTTCATCTCGAATTGCATGTGTGTTTCAGTCAAATTTGTCCCCCTCATGTGAACAACTAACTCTGTACCACCGCGGTACAATGATCCAAACCAGGAGATACGCATTTTTATTCGTGTTTCTTCTCAAGCCTCTCGGCTATTCCAGGACTCATCTAGGATCCTACAGGGCACTTTCTTGAGTCTGTATAATTTTCTCTGACCTGCGACAGTTTCCTTTCGGTTTACTCTTTTTTTATAATGCCCTCAGCTCCTGTGGTGAGCATTGGTGAATCATTGTGCCTAACGTTTCTCAGTGTGTGTTCATCCGATGCTTCCTCATGGTTAGGTTGAGGCCTGGGAAAGACTTGGGCAGAGGGGGGAAGCTGTGCCCTGCTCAGCGCCTCCCACTGTTGGAGTGTGATGTTGTCATGCCCCCTTGTAGGGATAGTCCCTGCGATCAGTTTAGGTAAGGCTGGGTCTTGCCACTGCTCTCCATGGTGACGTTGCGGTGCTTCCCTTTGTAATTGATGCTCTGAAGCCGTGCTAACGGGTACCCTGTCTCTCCTCAGACTGTCACCCGCTGATGTGAGCCTGCATCAATGGACGTTGTCTGCAGCAAAGTTTACTGTGATGTTGGCCTCGTGGTGGGTTTGCCTTTCCCTCGTGTCTTCTGCATTTGCCAGTTAGAATTCTCTTGTGAGGAGGTCTTCTCTTCTCCAGTCGGTAGTGTGTGTGTGTGTGTGTGTGTGTGTGTGCACGTGGACTCCTGGACTATTATTTTTTGTTGGTGCTGTAGCTCCAGTTGTGCCCACGTGGACGGTTAGGTCCCTTTCTGATCAACGGCTGTGTCCTCCTCACACGCCTCCCTTCGTTACCAAGCAGAAGTGGATTCTGACTTCAGAGCCCTGCGTCAGAGATGAGGAATCGGGCCTCCAGAGCGATGGAGTGGTTTACTGGCAATCAGAGGGTGAGCCAATGCTGGGTTTGCCCCAGGGAAAGCTCCAGAACCAGGGGTGTTAGGAAAACGATGCCTTTCCTTGGCTTTTATGCCCAGTTCTGTCTCCTCATCCATCTTTATTTCTCTCTCCTATGTACATAAACCCACACAAACATGGATATCCATATGTACACACAGAACTATTTTCATGTCATGGGTAGATTAGTTATTTTATTTTCTCTCAGGAAGAGATTGCTCAGGTGGCTTCCGCTTCACTCCGCTGGTCAGAGAGGGGTCTCTGCTCGTCCACATGGTCTCACAGCCCAGGGCAGGAGGACGCGCCATGCAACACACAGTGACAGGGGGGTGCACGTGGGAACTGAGTGAATCATCCGGGGCTTTGTATGAGAGGCGGACTTTGTCATCACAGAAGCACCCGGTGACCTTAGCCTCTCAGGCAGGATGTTGGATAATTCCATATGCTAGCCAAGAACTGAGACCACCCCTGAGACATCAGCAGTCCCTGTTGCCTGGTCCCGTGATAGGAGGCTTGTTTAGCTAGGGGACCTAATCCTCTGGAGCACACTGGGAAGGGGATTTGTAGTAAGGCCACTTGAGACTCCCGCTTTAGAAAAGACCAAAGCAGCTCCTGAACTTGAGCCTGACTTTCAGGCTTTACACCACAGACAGGGTTGGAAATAGTGGACAGTATATAGACTCTGGCTTCCAACAACCTTCTGTTGAAATTTCATTCTATTTCCTTGAGTAAGTATTTTCTTCCCCTGATCCTTTGATTGATCTCAAAATCTTGTCACAACACCGATGCCATTAGATTCAAAATAATGAATGTTGTAAAAATAACCCGAGGTTTCCACGTACTAGACCCTCAATAACCATCGCCGATATTATATGATAGTTCACTGCTTCCTGGATCCTCTCCCACTTCCAATAGCTGCTTTCTCAGAGGCAAGCTAATTTTACCTCCGAGTTTCTGGCTCGCTGCCTTTCATAGGAGGATTCATGCCAGAAGGAGGAAGCATGCAGATTCTTTAACGCTGATGGGCCCAGATAGCGACTTCGAGGCAAGTACTTTCCAAGGATCTATTTGTACTGTAAAAACACACACACACAATTTGAAATTTTTTTCACTTCTGTTTCTTGTTTATACAAAGACTGTTTAAATAAACCAAGAGGTGGGATGTGTTTTACGATCTTGCAACTCTAGTGGGCGTCAGCAGATTCTCACAAGTGAATTTGTTCCTGGCCTAACAGCCACCAGCCCGTCTAGCTCTTGGGGAGTCCTGACAGATTTCCCCACTGGGCGAAGTGGGTCTAGTGTGAGGGACAAACACAACTCTCCTCTTCTAGGCCACTGCCCATCGTCCTGGTGCGCTGTCTGGTGACAGTTCCACCCGCAATCCTGTACTTATGGATGGAGACATTTCTGGGGCATTGCTTGATCTTCCTTCCCAGCCAGAGCTTCAGATAGCCCAGTCAGTTGCCTGCATTGTGCAGCTGATTGAAGGAGTCATGCGTTCATTATCTCTGGGGAGGTGGGTTCCGTCGGGAGTCTTCTGATTTCCCTGGGCACTCCGATCTTGAGAAGGTAGGTCTCCCTGAATTTACCCTTCACCAATTCTAAAGACCTAGACTGTTTTCAATTTGGGAAGAATTTGATAATGGCGGAGCGCTGCTGGTGCAGTGGTTGAAGCTACTGTCTATACTCATGTATAAGCCGAGTTTTTCAACACATTTTTTATGCCTAAAAAGCCCCCCTCAGCTTATACTCCAGTGAGGGTCCCACTTACCTGTTCTCTGGTGCAGCTAAGGTTTTTGTACTTTTAAAGTTATTGTAGGTACCATATTGTTTTTGTTGACCTTCTTTTCCACTTACAGAGCTAGTTTACTGTTTTTCTTTGAAATAAATATTCAAAAACATTTAACCTACTGATGCCTCAATTAATGTAATTTTATTGGTATCTACTTTTATTTTGAAATTTACCAGTGGGGCTGCAATTTCCTACGCTAGGCTTATACTTGAGTCAATAATTTCCCCAGATGTTTTGTGGTGAAATTAGGTGCCTCGGTTTACATTTGGGTCAGGATAGACTCGAGTATATACGGTACATCCAAAAGGTAAACTCAAAATGCACTGCTAGGGAGTGGATTCCAGCTTAGAGCGACTCTGCAGGACAGAGGTGAGCTGCCTGCCCTGTGGGTTTCCAGGGCTGTCAGTTTGTACAGGAGTAGAAAAAACCCTCATCTTTCTCTAGCCCATGTTGCTGGTGGCTTTGAATCCACCCCACCACCAGCCCTTCTTACAGCCAGTTTAAACTTACCAGCTGCTCCATGGGAAGAAGATGTGGCAGGCTGGTGCCATCAAGATTTCCGCGTTAGAAACCCTCTGTGACCAGTCTCCTCCATTCTGTGGGCTCACGAGGAGTTGGAAAGTACCCAGTGGCAGTAGTAGGTTCGGTTTCATAAATAATGGCATGTTTTTAGATGCCTACATCGGTCAGGTCGTGTGCTTCATAAGGATCGAAATTTGGTTCATCCCATTTATTTGTCTAAACCATGACCTAGTTTCACCTCTAGTTAAAAAAGAGAAGGTTGAAAAATAAGGCCACTGGGTCTACTTTAAAACTGCTCATGTAAAAACTGAAAAGCAAAACGGATTTCGCTTAAAAGAAAGTCTCTCATGCCACTGATATAATATGATTTATAAACCTAGTACAAAATTTATGGCATTTGGAAAATGCCTTTAGCCAGCCTAGGAATTTATATAAGCATTCAAAATTAGAATCAGAATAATTCACTTCAAATAGATTGCTTTAAAAAAAAACACCCAGTGCTTTAAGAGAAGAAAACATTATTTCATGCACTTTTTACAAAAAATAAAAGCAATTTCTGCCATTTTATTTGTATGCATGTAACTTTACCTCAGCGGGACGAACACTTACTCTGAAAGGACTTTAAAAACGTGGCAAAGGAACTCAAACATGCTTACTCTTATCAGAGATACATATCGTGATATTGCATTGCATTCTTTAATAATTATTTAGAAAGACGATTTTCTGGTTTCATTTTTTTTTAAGAACACAGTGTGGCCTGACACTCCCTCCCTTTTTCTGCAGCCAATTATAGGGAATGTGCAAAGTTCTAAGACAAAGTCTTCAAGTTCTGCAAGCTAATGATAGAAAATGCCCTCCTGCCTCCCTGTCACCATTAACCAGTGGTTCTCCCCAAGCTTTAGAAAGAATGTCCTTCTGAAATGATTCTCACTTAAACTTGCCTTTCCCAAGCCTATCTTTTGCCTTTTTAACTGTGCAAACTTTTGGGTAAAACTCCTCCACTGGTGGCCTAAGTACTAAACACATGCTCCATTTGTGGTCTGGCCTGGAAGTCTGTGTTCTAAGAAGCAACTTGCGTGCTTCTGATGCCTGCTAAACTCTGAGGTCCACTGGGAAGATCTGCCAGAGGCTTATTGAAAGGGGTGTGGTAGGCGTGAGGAGACGGCGTTTTAAGATGCCAACCCAGCGAGTGAAGAAGGGGCAGCATTTCCATTTTAAAATAGAGAAGCAAGATAGAATGATTTTCTAAGTTCCTTTGACCCCTGGAATCTTGAGATGACCTTGCCCTTGGTCTGTGCTCTCCCCACAGTCATTTTTCTTTCTCTCTAAGTCAGTTTCTTCTGAACGCTCTGGATTGGGTTTCTGGGCTGGCTGTTAGTGCTTCTACTGATGACTGACAACAACAGGGATTGATTTTTTTTCCCCATCATATTCTTTTTGGATTTAGAATGTAATGGCCAATCAAAACCTGGGTTTAGACACTGTATTGGGGCCATTCTTAATTTTCTCAAGGTCTCAGCGTTTCGCAGTCAATCTGATGTTGGTTAACTGGGCTGAGGGAGGGAGGAGATGCCATCAAAAGGTCCCGTGTGGACTACAGGGTTTCAAAACCTTGGAAGTTAACAGCCAGGCCTTTATTGTGAGCTTTGAGGCCTGATACTAGGAAGTGTTTTCTGTGAACAATGTAAGCTGGGTACCACATGGACATGAGTTTGAGCAAGCCAGTGCTCCTCACCTTGAAGTGATTTTAACAGTAAAGGTCACCACCAAAGGTTTCTCAAGGACAGTGCCTAGAAAGCAGAACCAACTCACAGACACTAGACAAAGCACTTTAGCAGCCCAGGCGTGACGTTTCATCAGAAAAGGTAAGTTCTTGGGAGATGAGTTTAGAGATGAGAGTCATAAGGGCTCTTTTCCAGTTGCTGAGTTACCATCAGGCTGCTTCACAACATTATCTTTCTTTCTTTGTTACATGAAAGCAAACTGTATTGTGTGTTCAATAATGGCCGACTTGTCTGTTGTCATTGAATCCTAATCAAATAAATCGTGGAATGCTTATGAACAAAAACAAGTAAATGCAAGCAAAGATTGTGTGTTTTTGGTGTGGAGCTTTTGATGGTTTTCTTTCTTCTTTTGGGGTAAAGTACCAAATTTAAAATATGGGGATTACCTGGAGAGTGCCAGGTGTAGATCTCTGATTAATCTCTTGGTATTACTTCTTCCTGTTCATAGAACGTGCCCCTCGCTTCATACTAAGCACCACTACATGTCTTCCTTTCTGGATTCTACTCAGCAAGAAAGTGAGGAGGGCGGTTGCTAATGCCCCTTTGACACCTTATGTTGAGGCCTCCTCTCCAACGTTCTACTTTTGCCCCAGTACTCTAAATATATCTTTATTTAGTCAGAACATATCGTGCACTTAAATAGACATTCAAATTCTACTAATTACTTGGGAGAGGAGAGCAAGGGGGTGATTGTCAGACTGACCATGAGTGTCACCGAGAGAATGCGCTCCCCTGATGGTGAGATCAAACCAATACGAAATGGGTGCAACTGTGTAGAAATTCCTCCCCATCAACTGCCACTGTTTAAAATGATGGTAGGAAACGGAAAGCAACATTGCAGTTTGAGATTAAATCCTCGACAGGAATGCTGTTTTCATACAGACACATTGATCCAAATTTCGGTGTTATTACCCGTGGGGCAGACCATGGCATATACGAAGACCGTATTTATAGAGACAGTCCTGCTTGTGTGTGACCGTCGCAAGGAACGAATCATCACTTTGAGAAGAGAAGCTGGCAGACAGTTTTGCTGGCATCTCCTCAAGGCAAGCTTTCCCTCTCTTTTCTCTCCTCTTGGCACTAATGAAGGATCTGGGAAAATGCAGATATTGCCTTTCTGCAAATGATGTCATGGAAGAAAGTCTTTCTGCGTTAGTTTTTAAGGCAGGAGAAGAAACTTTTCCGGAATCATCTTGATGAAAAAGAGAAATTGGAATGGAAAAAATAAGTGTATTTGTAGCTCACCTTTGATCTCACGGGCTTTCAGGTTTGCTTCACAGGATGCGATGATAATCTTTTATCCAAAAATACATTTGCAATTTATAGAAATTTATGATAGTACAGCTTGCACGAGCCAATAGAGTTCTGGCAAACTCTCAGACATGGGAAGGCAGTTGCATTGCTAGATCGCTACCCCCCACCGAAACCACTCATGGTGTTGCCACCCGCCCCTCCCCACGCCGTGGACCAGCCAGAATCTTCAATAATATTTACTATCAATTTTAACCATGGAATCAGAAGTAGACCAAACCAAGTGCACTGCCATCAGGTCGATTGAGACTCATAATGCCCCCACGTAGGATTTCTGGAGACCTCTGCTGGTGGCAGACAGCAGCGTCTTTTCTCCTGCTGGGGAGCGTGTGTGGTTTAAATGCCCAACCTTACAGTTAGCAGTTCAGTGCTTAGAATAACACGTTAGCAACACAGTTATGCACTCCTTAAATGCACTAATGTTTAGACTATGAATACTAACAATACACATTTTAAATTATGTTGAGTCACAACATTATTAGTAACTGACTGGAAGCCTTAAAATTTTTTTTTTCTCCTTCGTCTTCCTTTAATTACTACTTCTTTCTCAAAAAAAAAGTTATTGACATAGGATCACAGATGCTACTTATCACAACGCTGTTGGTAGAACAGCGGACTATTTGATGAAGTTAGTGACTGCTGGCAGCAATGGAAGCAAGAGCATGTGCTTTTAGCTCTTGCTGGTGAAACCATGGGACTTGAAGCATCATTTGAATCATGGTGACAGCTCTGACCAGAATGCCTTAGATCAGCGGTTCTCGACCTGTGGGTCGTGACCCCTTTGGGGCTTGAACGACCCTTTCACAGGGGTCGCTTAATTCATAACAGAAGCAAAATTACAGTTAAAACAAAAATAATTTTATGGTTGGGGGGTCACCACAGCATGAGGAACTGTATTAAAGGGTCTCAGCATTAGGAAGGTTGAGAACTATGCCTTAGATGGTTAAAAAAGTACACCGGCTGATCATTTTAGCTCTGTGGGTGAGTAAAGGGTTACTACATGCTGCTGTAGTGGTTATGCATTGGGTAGCTCAAATCCACCAGCCACGTGAAGGGAGAAAGAAGAGGCTTTCTACTCCCGCAAAGAGTTAGTCTTGGAAACCCACAGGGGCAGCTCGACCCTGTCCTATTGGGTTGCCCAGAGTCAGAATTGACTCGATGGCTGTGAGTTTGAGAGGTAAGTATTGATACATGTACACTGGGCTCATGAAAATGATTTTGTTGTTATAGCTGACCACAGGGATATTTTAATAGAAAATGATACATATCTGCAAAATCACTACTCAGAAATTGGATGAAGAGTCATTTTGAGGTCGCCACATCTAATAGCGTCACCTGGTCCGATCTGTACCCCCTGCTTCCTATTTGTGACACCACTGTGTTTGGAGAATGAGAAGGAAATGATGCTCTCCTGACAGGAAGTCAAAGAGTTAACTCACTCCCTTTTTGAATTTCAACCTGCTTTGATCGTCTTGACCCAGAAAACCCAGCAGTAAATTGAGCCTGGGATAGGCTACCAGTTGAATGTTCGATGTACCGCTTTTGACTTGTTAAGGCAAAGAGAGAGCATGTGTAGCAAATATTTTGCACATGGCACTGAAAGGAAATAAAAAATGCATTACAAGTGAGCTAGTCAGTTGACCTCATGTTTGATTAGAAGTAATTTCCCTTCGTTTCATTGCCTGCAAATGCTCTTGCTTTCTATTTAAAGATGCCTCTGTCCCGAGGGGGACAGATACAACCTAACCCCAGGCTCTTTCCATCTGACTGCTTGTTCTTGATGGGACCTACATTATTCGCCCCTTTCTAAGACCAAACACAGTTGTCATCAGCCCGTTATTTTCATCAGGGAATATTTAGACTTTCTCAGGGTTTAAGATCAAAGGGAGCAGTTACGTAACTTATCCAAGAAAATTTTGACATTCTTATTTTCATGTCCCATGGCAGTTGAAAGGCAGGTCCATGACGTATAACATCCTGTACTACTTCTGTGAAATAGCATGCTGCTCTATTTGGATGTTGTGCAAACACCATATATACAAGCAGTCCGTGTAAATGCCCTGAAAAGCCTGTTGTACCAACATTTTATGGGAGCCCCCTGGACAAGGCTTAGAGACAGGAGACCGGCCTTGCTAGTGTGCCATTGGGCCGGACAGAGGCTGCACTGGCAGCCAGTCAGGAACTTTGTGCTTGTCTAGCACTAGGGCTGGAGTGGCTTGGGGATGGGGGGTCCATCAGGGCATAAGGAGGATGTGAAGAGATGGTCACCGCACCAGGTCTGAGAGCGTCCAGACCAAAGCTGGTGGTGGCAGGTCTGGCAGCATAGCGACCTCCTGATCCTGATCAACCAGCTCTGCAGTGTAGGGCCAGGAACCCACAGGGCCTGGCCAGGGCAGCCAGCAATCCCTTGCAGCAGAGGGGGGCGGGGGGGGGGCACAGTGCTCATAGCCTTGGGCCTGCAGTGAAAAGATTCACAGCTGCAGGGCAGGTGTAGTCCAAAGAGCTGTAGGGATTGGGGGTGCACCACTGCCCATTCCCTCTGGGGCTTAAGGGCCTTGAAACCATCACGGGAGGTGCAGTGAATCTACAGAAGCAGACCTCTATATCTTTCTCTTGCAGAGTGACGGGTGGAATCAAACCGCCAACCTTTCTGTGAGCAGCCCTCTCTGCTCATGAACCCTGAACAAAACCCACTGCCACTGAGTCCCCTGTGTCAGACAGAGTCGAATTGTCCCTGTGGGTTTCTGAGGGACAATCCATCAGACAATCCTGATCTCTGTCCCACAGAGCCAGCTGGTGGGTTTGAATTACCAACTGTATGGTTAGCCAGCCAATATGTAACTTATGATGCCCTCAGGGCTCCTGACTTCACTACTAGCAGTCCTTAAAAATTAGAAAGCCATCTGGGGACAGGGGACAATTCTATTCTGCCCTATGGGGCCACCAGTGTTGGAATAGACTCAACTGCACAAAACAATAACATGCTGATGTTAAATATCACCAGTAAGTGATTGAAGGGTAGAGATCAATTGACCAAATACCCTAACGATGTGCTTGGGACCAACCATAAATGACAAATTGCTGCATTTGGGAGGACTTTGCCACGAAACCTGGAAGAGCTGGAACTCAACGGCCTTGCCTAGTTTTTCCAGGTCTTGCAAGTTTTCCGCCTTTGATAGGGTATAGCCTTTCTGTCTTCTATTACTTGTTTTAGTGGGAAATATTTGAGTTGTCCCCCTCTGACAGGTCTCCAGCATATACAGCTTCTGGTTCTTGCAGATTTCACTGTAGCTAAACAGAGAAAATGAAAATTAGGTCGTCCCCAGCCTGGGGTCGTCTTGGTGTGCCAAACCCAAAACAGTCTCCCCCACAACTGTCAGCCCCCTGTGCAGTGTTGCCCTGAGTGATTGTTAAGAGTTGTATGTGCTCACTTTTTTATAAGAGAAGTTGATTTCAAAATTTTAACTGGGGGGTGACTGGCAGTCCTTCAATCTTGAGGGCTGCCAGGTAGTCCTCTGTAGAACAATTCAGGCTCTCTGGGCACAGGCAGCAAACAGCAAGGCAGTCCACCAACAGTCAGCCAGATAACAGGGTCCCCAGCTCAAGAGATGTAAATTCCAATGGTGTGGCAAAGCAGGTCTTGAATGAACCTCAAATTACAGTAACACAGTCCACGGGTTGGGTGTCCCACAGGTAGTGTAGCTTGCAAATGGAGGCACAGAACAAGCAAGGCAGCCGCACACTGGTCCAATGATCAAAGAGCAAGAGACAAGGGAGGTGAGGCTCACCTAGCCATTTATCCCTCTGCCCTTCAATGAATCCCACATGTGTTTATCATCCAGGTTGGCACAATAAACTAACTACCTCAGAGAAAAATTACACTTTTACCCCCCAGGGCGGAGATCTGGATTATAAAATTCAGGAATACAAAGAAGCTGGAAAAACGTTTCCCCCCCAGCAAATAATGGAATGGTTCCTGCAGCTGTTACTGGGAGCTGGCTACATGCACGAGAGGTATGTGCACTCGTGACCGGAAACAACAGTCAGCGCTCAACTTGGAAAATGATGGGGTTTTTTGGTGTGTGTGGGGTCAAATTAAAAGAAAACAAGAACAAAGGATCAGGGGCTATAGTTAAGCATCTACAATATGCTTTCATCTGAGGAAATTGTTGAGTGCTGGTTTCTAGAGGATTTACTTGTACCGCTTTTTTTTGTTGTTGTTGCTTCTCTAAATTTCAAGTTGGCCTTGACTAGTAGACAGAAACTTGTATTGAATTCATTCCCTTAGATCTTCTCATATCCTGTGAATTACAAACTGCACACCTGTAGCCTGCTATAAATTTTTTGCATCCTATCGCCACCTTGGGCTATAAACACTCTTCCATGCTACAAATGAGTTGCAGGGTCACCTTGGAGTGTGTCAGTGAACACTGAGCTGGGGGCCCATCTCAGGAGGGGCAGAGCCATTGTCATGAGAGATGGTCTTTGGCCTCAGAGAGAAGTCTCCAGGCCACCCGTCAGTTTTGATGTGAAATATCTTCTGCAGAAGGTCAGAGAATGGTTTATGAGTCTTTTATATGAATCTACAAATTCTTGGCTCCAACAACCTATCTTTAAAGTTTTTATTAGTTTCTCATAGATCAAAAGTAAGAAAGTTCTAGATGGTAACTTCTGCCAACTCATCAAAAGCCAGGAATATATTTGAGACAAGGGACACGTATAGATTAAAAAAGAAAAAAAGGTGGAGAGATGAGGTGTTCTTGCCAGTGGGCACTTGGATGCTTCACCGGGGGTAGGGTAGCCACATGTTCATGAGAGTGGTGCTTTATCAGGTAAACCGGCTGACTGGCCACGGCCTCATTCTGGTTAAACGGATCGTCTCTGGGCTCTGAAAGCCTAAAAACTCATCAGCTTATTCTTTGCTTTCTCCTGTCTCTTCTCAAACACATGCTTGATGATACAGATAGCCACTGGCTTATTGACAACTCTGAGCAATCTTTTAAAGGATGTGAAACGATGCTGACAAGGATAAAAGGACGGCCAAGTAATCTTTTAATAAACCGTTGAAAGCTGCTGGATGTCAGACTTCCCTGTACATCTCGTCACATTGCTGAGTTCCGTTTCTTTCTTGCTCTCTGGCAGATGGTTAGTTTCTACACAAGGAAAAGAAGTCAAAACAACACTTTATGTACAGATTCCAACTTTTGCGTTTTGTGTGCACCACTGTTTGCAATCTGGTAGCTTCAAGAATCCAAATATTTTTGATATGTTTGGGTTTACTTAGTAATCATTAAAATAGATGAGTTTAAAGCACCATTTCATGGGAAAGAGTACTAATAGAGGATTTGAAAGTCTTGTAAATGCACAGAATTAAGGAAAGCAGCAAAAGTGGTTACATTTTCTCACTATTGAATAGTAGGGCTAATTATTTAGATATTTGTGATGGCAGATTTGAAGTATCATCCCTTTGGATTCAGCTAGCCAATGATGAGATCTCTGATTCAGTAAGTTATTATAGCCATCTAAGTGAAAGTTTTCAGCATAGATCGCAACATTTCAATTTCATACTCAAGTCTATTCATTCGTTTGTGAAATAGTATTAGATTCAAAATAAGTCCTACCTTCAGAGAGCTATTACTGTAAGTGTGTACTCAAATTACCGTAAGCTGTGCAGCATGGTGGACACACAGAATTCAGGTCTAGGTTAGCTTCCACTACTTACTAGCTTTATGACCTAGGCCATGCTGCTTAAGTTGTCTGAGCTCTCATTTCCCATTTGTAAATAAGGATACTCAAGGGATTCTCTCTGCTGGAGCTGTAGTGGAGATGGATTGAGGTCGTGCATGTGAATGAAGTCTGAAAACTCTGTAAGTTGCAGTGGTTGGGGACAGAGGATGCCGCAATGAGAGGTCTTCTACGCAGACTGGAAGCTTCCGGCTCCTCATTCTGAGTCCTTTAAGAGCCTTTCCAAAAATCCCTGTCAATATGTTGCTGTTGTTTCCTGGCACTACTCTGAATTTCCTCTTGAACATTTTCTTACATTTGGGGGGAGCTTGGGAGTCGCAGGGCAAGCTGGTGGTCCCCACCGTGATCCAGTATCCAAAGTAGATTTTTCTCCCCCATATGAGAAATACTGTATTTCATCCCCCCCCCCCCCCCCCCCCACGATGTATGTAATTTAATTTGCATTTAACTTCTCCTTTCCTGGGGTCCTGGGGTGGTCTGGGTGATGTGTTGCACTGCTAACTGAAAGGTCAGCATTTTGAAACCACCAGCCAGTTGGTGAGAGAAAGACGAGGCTTTTTCCTGTTATCAAGAGTTACAGTCTTGGAAACCCATAGGACTGGTTCTACTCTGCCTTATAGGATCGGTCTGAGTCAGACTTGACTCTGTGACAGTGAGTTTTTTTCTGTTTGGTTTTTTCCCCCTGCTGTTTTTCAATATTTAGTATAGTTTAGTATAGTTCTAAGATGTGTCCTTCAGGTAATAAGCTTATTTATCCCAATTACCTGTTTTAAAGTGAGTTAAATCTGAAAGCACAATTTATTAGCTTATGGCATAAACACAAAGAATCATGGTAAAAGCTAGCGCTATTTACGCTTGACTTCATGTAGCGTGAACAGGCATTCCTGTTGTGAGTTGTGCTGTGTGAACAAAGAGGCCCAGCCTCAATGGCCTGCAGCCACAGCCCTGTCTTGCTGCAGGTCCCCACGACTTGTGTTTTCATCCCCAAACCCAAAGGACGCAGCAGCAGCGGGTATGTGGTTTTCTATGGCAGAGGGAAATGCAGGGGAGTTGGGGGAAACACTCAATGGTTCTGAAAGCTTCCCCTCAGACTTGGCCACTGTTGTGTCTGCTCACGTGACTTGACCAAAGCCAGTCGCGTGACCAGACCCAGCGCTAGAAGGGTGGAGGTGCCTGCTCCTCCCATTCATTGCAGGGTCCCGTTGGTGTGAGCCCCATCGGTGTGATGCTCTGGGCACCAGGACACAGGCTACCACAGTGCTCCTCTCAGCTCAAAGCGGTAGCCTCTCCACGTAGGGCTATCTCCTAGGCGTTGCTTGAGATTTTTCTTCATATGATGTACATAGCGTTTATGAAAACGGATTTGGATAACGACGTCGATTGCTTTCCCCTGAGGTGAGAAGATTTCATTATGGAAGTGATTGTACTGTGTTAGATCTCAGCGCAGGGGATGACAAGGTCTTAACTGTCAAACCACTGAGGATCCTGGCCCAGCCAAGTTGACACAGCACCTGAATTATCACAACAGTCTCCAGTCCTAGAGAGTTGTTGCTGTTGGCGACTTTATTTATGTATTCTGCTCGGGACTCGGTTTCCTTGGACATCGGGATTCCTATCTAAGTTCTGAACATGTCAGTCATTTTTCTTTTGAATTTTACCCTTCCCTTACTCTCTCCGTTCGAACTGCTGATTAGCTACAGGCATAAGTTGGATGAGCTCACCCTATTTGCCTTCAAGGACTACATTTATAAATATGTTAGAACGTCCTAAGCAAATTTCAGATGTCTCTTATAGTCTTCCACACCTTTACTCTTTTTTTTCTTTTTTACTTCAGACTGAGTATTAATCATTATGATGGATCAACTTTGAAAGTAACCAATATTTTAATTTTTAAATAGCGCTCCCTCCTACTGCTTGGTTTAATTGTTTTCAAACATACCTGAATTCTCAATTTCAATAAAAATTTTTTTATTTCTAGAATTTCCTTTTTAAGTCTTTAAAGTTTCCATCTGGTAGCAAGTTCCCTGAGGAAGTTCTCCATTTTGCCATTATTCTCTTGAACAAGCAGATCACAGTTATTTTTAAGCCTGTTCTAATCATTCCAATAGGCACATAAATTATGGATTTATTTCTCTTCTTTCTTGGTTTTTGTCTTATCTCATGGCGTGTGCTATAGATTAAATTGTACCTCACAGGCCCCTGAACGATAGTGAAATCCTAACCAGCCATGCTGTGAATGCGACTGTATTTGGATATAAGGCCTTTTCAAATGTTATTAGTTAAGGTGAGTGCATTCTGAAGTAGAGTGGATCCTCATTCAGAATTGCTTGCATCCTTGTTATAGAAAGAGCTGGTCATGTGAAGGGGGAGGCAGAGATTAGTTATGCTAGAAGCCAAGCAACACCTGAGGCTGCTAAACGTAAGAAACAAAGAAGGGACTTCCCCTCTAGCATTCAAAGATAGCATGGCCTTGCTAATACCTTGAATTTGGACTTCTACCTTTGAAGACTAAATTTCGCCGTTTTAAGTCACCCAAGGAGCCCTGGTGGCATAGCGGGTTATATGTTGGGCTGCTAACTGTGAGGTCACCATTTGCTTCCCAGTAGAAAGATAAGGCTTTTTATTCCTTTAAAGTTACAGTCTCAGAAGCCCCTTCGGCTCTTTCTTCTTATAGCTCAGCTCCGTATGAATGTTCATTGTACCCCTAGTGTTGTAAGTAGGACCTGTTAGATAACAAGATAGTCAATAAGCGAGGAGGTAGGTGTATTTATATTTGGATTTAAATTTATGTTTTGCATTATATCCTTTGTGTGTGTGTCTTTTGTAGGAGGATACTGCATCGAGACTTGAAATCAAAGAATATATTTCTGAAAAATAACCTACTTAAAATTGGTAAGGTTTTTTCCCTATTATCTATTCCAAACACATTGAAGATTATGTTTTAAATGTTACTAATATGTCACACTGAAGTATATGGTGTCTAGAAGTTATTAAAGTGACCACTGATTGATTTAAAATTCTCACATTTTTGCTCTTCCTAGGTTGGGCCTGATTAAAAGGTGCCTTTTTTCTTGATTATTTGTTATAAATGGAGAGAGAAGACATTTCCTATATATTTTATAGATTGTAGGTGAATCTGTCCATTCAACAAGCATATTTTTCCTGAAAACAGATCTATTGGTACATAATCCACACATCATACAAGTTAATAGTTCAATCATATCAAGAGAATTGTGCAATCATTACCACAATCAATCAATTTTGGAACATTTTCTTCTTTCTTATACTCATTGCTATTAGCTCCCCGTTTCCTCCCAACCTCCCCTGCCACACCCCCAAGAACCCATTATTAATCCATTGTTTTTGTAGATTTACCTAAGCTAGATTTCATATATAGAAAAACATACCGAACCAAACCAACCAAACAACAAAGTAAAGTAGGGAAAAATCTCAATCAAAACGAAAGCAGAAACTATTAAAAACGAGAACAACTTTAAAATGGGTCAAAAACATGATCAAATGATATGGTGCTAAATTTTAATCTAACCGCATCTGCAATAATCCACTTTCCAATGTACTCCACATGATATTCACATCCCTGGTCTGTGGTCAGAGGGGATTCACCGGAGGCTTCATCCATGTATATTTGCCCTTACTTTTTATTTTAAACTGAAACAACTTTTAAATGGGTCAAAAGGGAGCCCAAGTGATATCATATTTCCACTTAACGATATCTGCCGTAATCAACTTCACAATGTTTGCTGTCTGATAACGAGGCTGGTGACATCCCTTGACTATGGTCAGAGGGGAGTCATTTGAGGCTTAATGGAGTTGGGGCGTCCACTGTCACCCAAAGCCTTCTGTAAACCAGGTGTTTAAGTTCTGATACCATGTCCTCCAGATTTGGAATTTGTTATTTACACTTCTTAGATCACACAGGCTGGCATGCTTCTTCCATGTGGACTTAGTTGACACCTTGCTTAGATGGTTACTTGTTTGACAGCAAGCATTTAATACCTCAGACACGATTTCTTCCTAGTAGCTGGGCACCATCTAATTTCTTCACCACACTTTGCTATAGCACCCATATCTGCAGTGATCTCTGCAGCAGGCAAACATCCAGCAGGGCCATGTCATAAAGGACTATTTGGTCTTAGATTGAGGCTAGAATTAAGTGTGAGTCCAAAATCTATTCATATATCTATGGGTTTTATACGTCTCTGGTTCACCTTAGAGACATCATTGTCATTTTACACAAAAAACATTTTGGAGTTCCTATTTGCATGCAGCCAGGTTGCTTACTGATTTGAATCATTGCTACAGGTCTCTTGTTTATTTTGTCACCTAAAAATAGGTACTCACCATAGATAACTAAAACATGGACAGGATAGTTTTATAAATATTTAGCTCTTCACTGGGGCAGTTAGCTACTAGATCTGTTCATCTTAAGGCAGGATGTTCTTAGGGAGGAAAAACATAAAATCATGGAACATATTAGGTAAGGAAAGAGAAGCTCATGCATTGGGCCCCCACTCAAGTACCCCCTCAACGCAAGAACACTTTGTTCTAATAACCTGGCATTCTGTGATGCTAACCTTCCCTACACAATCGCTGAAGAAAAAAATGGGTGTATAAGCAAATGTGGTGAAGAGAGCTGATGGTGCCTGGCTATCAAAAGATATAGCATCTGGGGCCGTAAAGGCTTGAAGATAAACAAGCGACCATCTTGCTGGGAAGCAATAACGCCCACATGGAAGAAGCACACCAGCCTGTATGATCATGAGGTATTGAGGGGAATTTGTTTCAGGCATCAGAAGACCCAAAACAAACAATCATATCGATGCAAATGGGGGGGGGGCTGGAGTGGAGACCCAAAGTTCATCTGTAGACAATTGGACATCCCCTCACAGAAGGATCACAAGGAAGGGATGAGCCAGCCAGGGTGCAGCATAGCACCAATGAAACATACAACATTCCTCTAGACCTTTAATGCTTCCTCCCCCAAACAATCATGACCCCAATTCTACCTTACAAATCCAACTAGACTAGCGCATGTAAGCTGATACAGATAAGAGCTCTCAACACATGGAATCCGGGACAGATAAACCCCTCAGGGACAATAATGTGAGTAGAGATACCATGAGGGTAGGGGGAAGGTGAGGGGATAAAGGGAAAACCGATTCCAATGATCAACATATAACTGCCTCCCCCCAACACACACACGGTGATAAACAACAGATACATGGGTGAAGGAGACAGCAGACAGTGTAAGACATGAAAATAATACTAATTTATAATTTATCAAGGGGTCATGAGAAAATGTTTTGAAAATGATGATGGCAACATATGTACAAATGTGCTTGACACAATGGATGTATGGATTGTGATAAGAGCTGTAAGAGTCCCCAATAAAATGAATTGAAGAGAGAGAGAGAGAGAGAAGCTCATGGATTCAGATTTTTATAATCGTGTTCTTGAAAGGCCAAGATTAGTTATCTTAAAGCTTTACTGAAATTAAGAACAAGCTTTCCCCTTCAAAATCTAGTAACGTGTCTTCAAAGTTAGTCCTTCCAGGACCATCTTGTTTTTGCCATTATTTTTGAGCCGAAACAGCTTTTTGTTGTCAGTTTTCTAGATCTCCGTAATTTCAGGTATACGAAGCCTCAGCTTTTGTAATTCGCTTGACTGATTCATAGCCATCCTCATCCTAATAGGTCTCCTGTTTTTAAAACATTTGCTTGTGTAATTTAAAAAATAGCACTTCTTTTGTTTACCTTTAGCAGGGTGTGAATCACTACCTATTGCACTGTTTCACTTCTGTCGTTTTGAAGTTCTCATACAAACTAACTATTATTTTGAGGGGATTTTGGCGTTTCTCGACTCCTCATGGGATCCTGTGACCTGGCCACGACTTTGACCGGAACTCCCCACTACATGAGCCCAGAGGCTCTGAAGCACCGAGGCTGTGGCACCGAGTCGGACATCTGGTGAGTGGCTGCTGGCCGGCCCTCAGGCGGCTTCTTGCTTCCCTGCAAGCACGCCGGGTGTTGGTTTTAGCCATTTGAGAGCCGTTGTTAAGGAACAGTCTCAGAAGCTCGGAGAGACCGCTCCACTCTGTGCTGCAGGGTCACCACGAGTGGCTTCGACTTCGTGGCACTGAGTTTAGTCTTGTTTTCTGGACATATGAATGAAAGGAGCAGAGCAGAAGAACGTCTTTGAGGTCTGGAGTGTGGTCTAGTTCCTTCAATTGATTTATCCAAAGTCTGTTTATTCATAGATTGATTGGTTGGCTGGTTTGGATTTGTTTTCCCGAACCACCAAGGGAAATTCTTAAAACACACACACACACACACACACACACACACACACACACAATTTTTTCCTTTTCTTTTTTAAAATACTTTTATTGGGGGCTCTTACATCTCTTATCACAATCCATACATTCATGCATTGTGTCAAGCCCATTTGCACATATGCTGCCATCATCATTTTCAAAGCATTCTCTTCCCACTTGAGCCCCTACTATCAGCTCCCCATTTCTACCCCCTCCTTCCCCAGTCCGCCCTCCCTCACAAACCCTTGATAAGTTATAGATTATTATTTCCATAGTTTACATCATCTTCGGTCGCCCCTCACCAACTTTTGCATTATTCGTCCCCCTGGGAGGGGGTTATAGTTGACCCTTGTGATTGATTTCCCCTTTCTCCCCCCACCCTCCCCTAATCCTCGTGGTATCTCTACTCTCATTGTTGGCCCTGAGGGGTTTACCGATCCTGGATTCCCTGTGTTGCGGGCTCTTTTCTGTAGCAGCACACACACACATTTACTGTGAACGAGATGCAGCTTTCCAGAGCAGGTCGTCAGTTTTACAGTCAACAACCCTCTCCATCTGCCATCCCTCCTCCCTCTTCCTCCCCGTGTGCTTCTTGTTTCCATTTTCCCTCCTTCCTGACCCTCCCACATTGGCTAAGTCCTGCCCTTTTGATAGTAAATGACCGAATATTCCAATACAGGGGCAAGTTCCGTTTTAGACCTACCTGAAGGGTGCCTTGGGGCCATAGGCTTGCGGTCTTTATCTGACTAGTTTTGTTCCACATTTCTCTCCCACTCTCTCCAGAACTTTCCGTTGTGCTCACGCTGAGAGCAGTTGGCCTGGTAGCTGAGCACCGTCTAATTCCTCTGGCCTCAGGGGCGTGGATGTTGATGGTGTGTGGCCCTGCGGCCCACAGAACGAATGGTTTCCATTTGTCTTTGGATTTTCATGACTCTTCTTTCCTTTACATGTGAAGACGAAGGAAAATGCTGGGAAAGAAACCCCAACCACCTTTTTATTGTGAGTTAGGTCAAGGTTTACAGAGCAAACCATCTGTTCTTCCTTCAGCAAAGGGAAAATTATGAATGCACTGTCCAAACCAACCCAACTCACTCACTGCTCTTGAGTAGATTCCTACTCATAGTGATCGTCTAAGACAGAGTAGGACTGCCTCTGTGGGGTTCGAGATTGTATGTCTTTCGGGGAGCAGAAAGCCTCGTCTTTCTTTTGAGGAGCGGCCAGGGGTAGTGAGTAGCCCGATGCACCCCCACTACACCACCAGGG
>NW_022111320.1:45612006-45648119 GCF_000313985.2 Echinops telfairi
CCCCCCCCTCCTTTGAAAGGGAATCTTCTATAATTCTCAGCTGGTTTAAGTTTGAAAGGACCAGCTGAGAACCTTGTTAATTGACTAAATAATTATTGTATGCAAATCAATCTAAATAGCATTGAGCTTTCAAAGACAAGCGGTGTGGAAGATGCCCTCACCCGCTTCACTGAAGGGGAGAAGGTGAAAAGGACAATTTTGCTGTGACTCCGGCAGGGTCGGTCCAACAGCAGACGTGGCTTGGAACTTTCCGAAGGTCGTTCCGAGGACGGAACCCACCGGGGTGGAGCTGACTCCAACTCTGAGCAACCCTGTCCGACAGAACAGAGCTGCCCGATTGAGTTTCTAAGCCTGTGGATCTTGATGGGAGCTGATTGCATCCTATTTCTTTCGTACAGCGGCTGGGGGATTGGAATCCCCAGCCTTTTGTTCAGCAGCTGAACATTTAACCCACGGCCGCTACGTCCACTCCTAAACCTCATCACGCCTACTCTTCCTCTGTTGTCGGCCAAGTTCTAGAGAGAGAGAGAGACAAGATTTACCTGGATAGGGAAGTTCCCCATCGACCCTGTCCTGTCAATGTGCTTTCCTGATCCTTTATTGCTAATATTTTTGCTTACTGGGCTTTTATCCCTGGAGATCTTTTCCAATTTGCCTGTCACTTCCCTTCCTTGACGCCTCAAGAAAACCAACCAACCCAAACCCCAAACAAATGAAACCGCAAAGTTATGTTCAGAAGAGAGGCCTTTCATCTTTATGTTATTGAACATCTCTTACTGGCCCTGAGCTATGCAATAGCCCGTAGGCACAAAAGCAAAAATGGTACCATTTCTGCAGAAGAAACCTGCCTGCTTTCTGTGGACTCCCTTTCTCCAGTCTGAGCAGCCCAAGGTTGGGTTTGGGATTGAATCTCCGTTATGTGCCTCCATCTCTCTTCACACTCGCCAGTTTCATTATTATGGGCATTTCAATATATTCAAACACATAATACCTTAACATTTTAAGATGACACGAAGTAGAAAGATATTACATCATGTCATTTGAAGGAGAGTGGCTTAAACTAAGAGGGAATGTTTTTGAAATTACGTGTAGCAAGAACTCTGGTTCCCTTTGACATGTGTCTGTAGTTGTGTACCACAAAAAATGGATTATCTTCTAGAACACTAAGACTACAGAACCCACAGAGAAAAGCATTGAATCTTCATCTGCGGTGTAACTATGTTATTTCTCTGTTTAATAGTTGCTCCTAGTATCACGTAAAGAATTATGGGAATATCAGACAATATTGCTATGCTTCGGGGTTATGTAAAGTGCTGTCTCCTACAAAACTTAAAATAGCCCAAACCTCCCCAATAAAAAAAATGCATCCGGATTTTAATCTATTGCTCTGAGCAGTAGGTCAGCTCTCCTTGCAGAGATTATTAACTGTTCAGCAAGTACAAACGGAGGCTTCGTCGTCTTCCTGACCTGAAATAACCACTTTATTATGAATGTCGTAATTGCCTTGCTTGTATCAGAATCCAACTGGGCTTATCTGGTAATGAAATTTGTATTACCCACCCTGAAGTGGAAGGAACCACGGAGAATGATTAATTATAGCGGCAGACCCATACATCCGATGAGTAATCTTTGGGCGATACACTCTTAAAACTAGATGGAATGGGGTTAAGACCCCTGCACTGAGCCTCACTGTGTTGCGTTAGTTTATTATGGACCATGTTTATAACGCCTGGAGAATTGGGCCTAGTGCTCATTATACATTCATCTGTCAGGGTCTGCCCAGGGATGAGCTCATCTTCCATCTGTCATCCGTGGCACCTTCCTGCATTTATTTGGGCATAGCCATCAAGTGCCAGAAGCGTCTCTCTTTAAAGATGGGTTCGGTTCCAAAAGTTTTCAAATGATTGTTTGGGAAGTTAGGATAATTGGGTTTAGGGAGGGCACTACTTTGAACACAGCTGGTGTAGAAAAGTAATTGCTGAACACTCCCACGCACAGGAAAAATACAGTCTATGAATTGGGTTCCTAGGCCAGCTGTTAAAATTGATTTCACCTCTGTCAGTAAGTCAAATCCATCATTTTGGTAGGGAACACAAAGGACAGTGCTAACAAAACAATGGCAGTGTCGTTAAACAGAGAGGAACTCGGATGCTTCCTGATCAGCCTTCTTCTTGAGACGTGGACCAGATCGCTCTTGGATCGTATAGTCCTTTTGTTTTGGATGGTGGACGTGGTCAGAATGGCGGTGGGAATGTAGAGGGCGGAACTCGTCGGGGTGTTCGGGTGACCTGGGTTGAGCTCTGAGGGATTTGCTCTGAGATCTGGTCCGGAGGTGTCAGGATGGGGGGAGTTGCAGGCCAACTCTGATACTGTCGTGCAGGAGTCGTGTCTCCCCGAAGCCTGACTGTTAGAATTATACAGTCTTCCCTCTCGCTGTTGTTGAGAGACCGTGGATTGGCCAAACGGGATGCCCTCATTCTGTCAATCTGAGGGAAAGTAGGAGAAGAGTGTTAGCTCCGACTCTTCTTCTGTTCCTCTTAGCAAAGGGACACTTGCTTGTGCTAACATGCTTTTATTCTTAAAACGGAAAATCTTGGCAAGTGTGACATCTCCAGTCCCCACCCTTCATTGCTGCTCTGGCACGGACCTCTTTGCAGGGGGCTGTGTAGTGGAAACTAGTAATTCCCCAGGAGGTATCACTGGGGTTGACACTCTCCAGTGTCAGGAGCAGGCATGTGGTGGCAAGGGGCATGTCAGGTAAGGAAAGGTAAGGATAGCCGTGGGGAGGGTCTGTGTCTCTGAGGAAAGAGACTTCTGAATGAGGTCAGAAAGTCAAACCATTCCCATTTCCCCCCTGCGGCATCTGACAGATCTTCTTTTCTAAAGCTGGGTCTTGGGATATTGTCCTGTCTGCCTGTTCTGGTTTACAACATGATGTTGACATTGCTCCTGTGGACAAGCGGGGGCTGTCCCCTCCCCTTGACTTTATGCAGACTTGTTCACCTCATGGCAAAATTGATGCTGTGTGGCTTCTGAGTTGAGGTCATAAACAGGTGACACAGCTTTGTCCTTGTCCCCTTGGGACCCTTGTTCTTAGACCTCTGATACCATATTTGGAGGAAGCACACGCAGTTCACAGATAGCCCCTCATGTAGACATCTTCAAGAGGGGAGTCAAGACCTTTGGTCCTTAGACCCGGCTGGGCTTTCAACTGACAGCCAGTACCAAATGGTCAGTCGTATCCTATGGGTGAGCCACCTTGGAAGTAGATCTTATAGCCTCAGTTGGAAGCATATTCAAGCCTTCTCCACCAATCTCCAACCAAACAGATTCATGAGCAAAATTACTGATCACTGTTGTTTTTAAGCCACTATGCTTTGGGGTGATTTGTTGTACAGCAGTGGTGGCGAAAACTGGGCATTGTCTAAAGACAATAAAAGCAGGAGTTGAGAAGCCTCTGGCCCGGGGTTTGGTCTGATGTATGATAGTGTTCTTTTTTCTTTTTCTTTTTTGTTAAGAGGGCCAAGGCATGTCTGCAAAGAAGTCTGTGCATTTAATGGATGGAACCCAAGAACCTGGACCTCAGTTGGGTCACTGTGACCCAGAAACTTTTACCGTGTGTCTTTAACCTCTTTCTTCATTCTTTAGAACAAACTGCCTTTGCTACCCTGCTTCCTTTTCTGACATCTCTCCATTACTCTCATGGTTAAATGAGATGCTGGAGACCTGCCCACAAGAACCGATTTCCATAGTTCCCCTCAAGTCGTTGTTTAGTGACAGTGTCGATAGCTTGGAATCACCCATGGTATTTATGCCGCACCTACTAAATGCAAGAAATCAGAGCTTCCTCCTCCTGGCACTGCCCTGAGAAACAGTTTACCAGGCAATCTAGCACCCTGACCCTTCCTGTCACCCCTGAGCTGGTTGTTCACAGAAAGAGAGACACATAAAGCAAGAGTTCTGGTCTCTGTCACCCCATGCTCTTACAGTGTAATCCAAGGAGGTAGGAAGTTCAGAGGAAGTTCAGCTGTAGTAGGGGGGGAAGGGGGGTTGGGGGAGCGATGAGCTATGGAGGGCCTGATCGGGTCATCAGCCTGTTTTCTAGCGTAGCTGATGCCTGCGGAGGGTGCTGAGGATTGGATAAGATGCAGTTCAAGGCGGAGGACCCAGGCTTAGGAACTCAATGTGGTGGGTGCTTCTGGACAAGTAGGGGCTGTGAGGAGGGAGGAGAGAAACGGGGCAGAAGAGCCATTCAGCTGAGGCCTTCACACTCTGGGCTCAAACACCCCTTTGTGATGTGATCGTCACATGGGGTCATCTGATTGAACGTGGAGGTTTCAAACATGCCGCTATTTGGGAAACTCTACTTTTCCTAACTTACTGGACTCCAGGGGGAATTTTGAAGTGGCTTCTTCTTCTTCTTTTTTTTTTAACAAATTAACTTTTTATTTTGAATTAGATGGAGGCTTACAGATCAGACAACCCTTTGTGCGTTCAGCAACTTATCAAGACTACCCATGACTTGCCCTGGTTCCCTCCCCCCGCCTCCCCCCCTCCCCCTTCCCATCTTCTTCTTGGCTGCTGTCTTCCCTTCCACCCAAATGAACACCCGTGCAGCCTCTAGCCAATTGCTCCCCTCCCTCCACCCACCTCCTGCCCCGGCAACCCTCAAAGTCTGTGTCTTGGGGCATGTAAATACTTTCTTTGGAGTAGAACTGTGCTCCACAGGTTTCCCAATGGCTGGTTTGTACAATTAGACCCGCAGACCTTTTCCCGGCCACCTCTGGGTGGGCTCGACCCTAGCATCTTTCATCTAGCCCTTGGGCACGTTAACAACCCAGGGATCGGGATCCCTTCCAGCAGGGCTCAGGAGCGTTTCATTCCCATTTGACTCCCCAGCGGAGAATTTGTCTTTCCGTCACCTCTACTCTGAACCACACTGCAATTCAACAACCTCTCCTTGTGATTCCCACAGAGCTCCAGATCTTGTTACATTGTAGATTCTGGTTCAGTCTATGTGGGGCGGCCAGGCATGTTCTCTGTAGGAGGATCAACCAGAATGAGCCGGTCAGAAACCCTGCCTTCCAGTCAAAGTCTTCAAGTCCATTGCGTCCCTCTGTTGCTTCTCACACAGATGGTGGGACTGTGCAGGTGTTGTGCCAACCCCCCACCCCCACCCCCATATACACACACTCATGTATACCTTAAGGTTTGCAGGATGGCTTCCCACCTAACTTCACTGAAAACAAATTGGACATGGCGTTTTGGTTTTGCCATCTAGATGCTCTGCCTTGTTTTAGCATGAGGGTTCCAGGGAGCTCTAGAAACCACTCCTTTGCCGGTGAGTTGATTCTAACTCATCGTGACTGAATAAACCCAAGAAGACCAGCTCCGTAGGGTTTCTAAGGTTGTGAAAGCTTCCTGGTAGAAATAACTTCATTTTTCTCCTGTGGTGCAGTTGGTGGATTTGAACTACTAACTTCCCATTTAGGCAGCCCAACCCTTAATCACTGCTCCACAAGGACTCCTGACACAGCCTCCGCTTCCTCCCCCAATACTCAGAACTGATATTTAACAAAGTCCTTGGGCGATGTTGTTATCTAGCTCTGAGTCAGAATGGACCCCTAGCAGTGAGTTGGTGAGTTAAGAGAATCAATCAAAGTTCCCAAAGCCCAACGAGGCACGCATTGCTCTGGAACAGGTGCACTTTGGGGGGGAGGGAGGGGACCGGGGATTTCAAAGGGTCATTTGAGTTACCTTGAGATAAGACAAAATCCAAGTTAAAAGTTCCAATTTATTATCATCCCACACTTCAGGATTCCTCCTGGCAGTTTCTGTTGACTTGACCAGATGGTGTGCTTGCGGAGTTCAGATGTAATTTGCATCACACGCAATGTAATTTGCATCGCACGCACCTGATCCCAGTCTGTCCTTCCTTTGCTGATGCTGCCCCACCCAGGGATGTATTTGCTTTCCTCTTCACGGTTGACTGCATTCTGGACAACTAAAGGAATGCAATGAACAAACTTCCGGTGCAAAACCCAATGTCTCTTGTTTATTTCTCCCCATCTGTCCCCCACCCCTGCCCCACTCTTGCCAAAGGCTTTTGGTATTGCCAGAATTAAGACCTGGGAGTAGTGAAGAAGGAGACCATGCTTCCAGAAGGATGGAAGTGATGAGTTTTGAGTTTATGTAATGATTCCCATGTAGAAATATCTAGATGGAAATTGGGGGAAATAAAAACCATAGGTACAGAGAGATCATGTATGTACATGAGACGGATTTGAAAACTGCTCACAGGATAAGCAAAAGTCCTTTCCCAAAGTGTCGCGGTCGTGTCTGTCAGCAAATTGCCTCAGATCTCAGGTACTGGCAAACCTTTCAGGAAGGTGCACTGGGACCACAGCAGGCCCCATTGCACGAGTTCTGGCTTGATTCACAGTCTTCTTCAGGCGTTTGAGCAGAGCACAGACCAGTATCATTAGATCGAAGGGAAGCAGATAATTGGAAAGGAAAGTGATTTCTGTGTCGCTGAGGGCATTTCCAAAGAGAGTAGTCCCATATTGGAACGAATTCATTACCTAACCAGCCCCTAGACATAATTGTTCTGTAGTCTGTTTAACCAGGTAATTGCACATCTTTTTAAAGCCCTGAAGACGGCATCAAAGGCGGCTCAGGTAGAGGCATGTCTTTGTAAAATCAGAGTTTGATTTCATGGTCAATTGGCTGCTTAATAGACCTTGAGCCCCCTCCCCCTCTACACAACAGGAAAACAACATTGATGCTGAAAAAGGAAAACGAGGTGAAAATGAGTGTGAAGAACCAAAGTGCTTGCATTCTGGTCCCTTCCCCCCAGTCTCCTGGCCGGCGAGCCCTGCCTGCCAGGGTCTCTTGCCCTGCATGGCTTGTTGTCTGAGGTGCCAGGGATCTTTGGAAGTGAAATGGGGTTCCAGTTCAGGCCTGAGTTGGGCTTGGGAAATCAGCCCCCCTGCATGGAAAACTTCTATCAGGGTAAGCCACGATTTCCAAATCCAGAAAGCGCTCTTTAAAAAGCCAGCAAACAAAAATCCAGCCTCACTGACTTCTCGTTGATTCTGATGCTTAGTGACCCTCCGGAGCAGAGTGGAACTGCCCTGCCGGGTTTCTGAGAGGGCACCTACCTCTTCACGGGAGTAGAAGCCATTATGCCCCCAGGGCTTCTTACTGATGGGTACCACAATCCATCAGAGCCCCTCAAACATGGGGTTCTCTCTTCATTTTGTTTTCTCGCTGATAATATGGGATTTTAGACTGAGTACATGTGTCTAGTCCTCTATAGCTCTGCTACTCTGTGATTATGAGAAGAAATTATTTAGATGCAAATTAGATTCTCCCTGTGGGAAATAGTTAAGTATAATAGGGCAGCACAAAGCACACAAGGGGGGCTTCAGAAAGTTCGTGAGAAAATCAGATTGGGAGATTTTCCATGAGTTTTTGAAGACCCTTCACCTTTGATACACATCAGTCCCAATGAAAGTGTTTGGTTTAATCTTAGGCCTGTACTTAGAAGTAAGATCTATGCTTCCTCTCTCTTTCCTAAAGAAAACATTTTTTTTCCCATCATACTCCTGGCTCTTCTGATAAGTGTACCTCTGTTTTGTGCTGGATTTTAATTGTATTTCTCTGGTGACTAATAATGTAAGGCATCTTATGATTTTCCACCTGTTGTTCTGCTTCAAGTCCTTTGCCCATTTCTCAACTGGCATCTCTGCTTTTTTCCTGTTGACGTATAGAAAATCTATGTTCCGTATTCTGGATTGAGGCCAATTCATGAGTATTTGGCTTGTGAGTCGCTCTCCCCTTACTGGATTTTCCTTTTTTCATTCTCCTGGTGAGAATACCACAGGGCAGGGGCTGACTTGGTTGGCTGTTAACCACATAGTCAGTGGTGTGAACCAGCCAGTTGCCCCATGGGAGAAAGATGAGGTTTTCTGCTCCTGTTAAGATTGCTCGCTTTGGAAACCCACTGTGTCAGTGCGGGCCGACTAGAGAAACAAATTCAGAGATACTCATCTGTGTTTTTATATAAAAGAGCAATTGTACGTTGAGAAAACATCCCATCCCGGTCCAGATCAAGTCCCTAAGTCCAACATTAGCCCATATGCCCGATACCAATCTATAAATTCCTCTTCAGACTCACGCAACACTTACAATTACCTTGAATGCAGAAAGATCACAGACCAGTGGGTGGCAAATCTTGTGGATCCAGTGGTAGTGGGAGCATCTCAGTGCTGACAGGGGTCTCCATGTGGCTCCTCCAGCTCCTAGGGCTCTAGTGCTCCATGTGTCTTGTCAGCAAGCATGTCTAGCAGGGATTGATGTGTGTCTGGCCTCCCGTGAGCTATTTGTATCTGTACCACCTCCAAACGAGGTCATCAAGCTGTGACCTGATTGACAGGCTAGACTCCAACTCTCCACAAGTTGATACCAGATTATGTAACTACCAACCGACAGGGGCAGCCCTACTCTGTTCTGTAGGGCTGCTACGAGTAACAAATGATTTGATGGCAGTGAATTTCTGAACAGTATCTTTTCCTGAACAAAGTTTAGTTGTCTTTTTAAAATCACAAAGCTTAATCTTTTGCAGCTAGGTCTGCTTGTAATTGGATTATCTTTAAGGTGTGAGATGGGGGAGGGGGGTGTCCAGGTATATTTTTTCCCATATAGATATTCAGTTGGCTCTAGATAATGTATTGAAGTGACCACCTTTTAGTCTACTGCAGTACAATGTTACCTTAGCATTACTAGCTGATTGGATATGTGCTCATCTATTTCTGAGCCATCTATTTTATTTCATTGTTCTATTTTTATTATTTGCCAATATCACACTCACAATAATAAGTATTTGGTAATATTAACCATTCATATTTGTTCTTCAGTTGTCTTGGTTATCTCAGTTCCTTTGCAGTTCCATATACATTTCATAATCTGCCTGTCAATTTCTAGAAAACATTTCCTAGGATTTTGATTAGTATTACCTGAGGTAATACTATTGAAGCTTTAAATTCAGGAATAAGTATATGACACTCCTTTTTCTTGATTTCCCTCAGAAATCTATTACAGTTGATAGTATAGACTTCTTCATGTCTTTCCTTAGGCTTAGTCATAGGCCTTTGATGTTTCGTGATGTAACGTGAATGACTGCCCCTCCCCCACTTTTTAAATGTATTTGTTGCTGGCTTATAGAAACGACCTTTGTATTCAGCAAACTTGCTTGCCACTTTCTTACTAATATAGTGTAGATTCTTTTGGATTTTATATGTGCATGATCATGTCATCTCAGAATAATGAAAGTTTAGTATCTTCAAATCATCGTATATTTTATTACTTTTTGTGGGTGCATCTTCTTTATAATAGAAGTGGTAGGAGTGGACGTTCTTATCTCATTTCTGATCTCAGACTAAAAGCATAAGCTCCTAACATTTCATCAATAAGGGTATTTGCTATACATGCTTATGGTTTTTAAAATACCAGGTTGAGGAAATTCCCTTCCATTCCTAGTGTGCTAAGAATTTTTTTCTGTTTTTCAACAAGCGAGGATTAGCATTATCCTAACCTTATTTCTGCATCTATCAAAATGATAATGAGTCTTCTCTTTCAATTTTGAAATATTAAATCAACTTTCAGTTCTTAAAATAAGATCTACTTGATTATGATCATTTTATTTTTAAAATATGATACATTTTATGTGTGCATTGCTCATATCTGTTTGGATTTTGAATCTATACTCAATGGAAAAATTGAATGGTAATTTTCTTTTTATGTAGTATCTGTGTTATATTTTAGTCTCAAGTGTGTGCTTAAAAAAAGATCTTTGTTTAATAGATAAAGGACAATTCAGGCGTTCTTGGGTTAGTTTAAGAGCCCTGGGGGTCTGGTGGGTTATGAGTTTGGCTGCTAGCCCCAAGGTCAGCAGTTCCAAACCACCAGCTGCAACTGAGGGAGAAAGATGAAGCTTTCTACTCCTGTAAAGAATCACAGTCTCAGAAACCCACAGAAGCAGTTCTACCCTGCCCTCGGGTGTCCTAATGAGTCATAATCAATTGCCTTGATGGCAGTGAGTTTTGAGTTTGTGTCAGTTTGGCAAATTGTGCTCATGAAACAGGTTCATTTCCTCCAATTGCCAAGCTTATGGGAGTAATGATGTTTAAAATGTCATCTTAACACTTTTTTAATATGTGGACTATCGATAAATAGGTACTTTCCCCCAATTTTGTGGTTGTTAGTCTGCATCGTCATTTTGTTGTTGTTGTTGTTGTTGCTGTGTGCCATGGGTGGCTCTTGACTTGCTAACCACCCTATCTATCTGAGGGTCAGAATAAGACTGCCCCATTGCATGTCCAAGGTTGCCATCTTCATAGGACAAGATTGCTAGATGTTTTCCCGCATGGAGATGCCGGGTGGATTCCAATCACCCACCTCTTAATTAGCAGCCAAATGCTTAACCATTGGGCCACCAGAGTTCCTTGGCCTTGCTCCAAACCTCAACAAAGTCATTGTCATCGATTCAATGCCAACTTATAGCAGCCCTCTAGAACTGCCCTTGTGAGTCTCTGAGACTGTAACTCCGTATGGGTAGAGGAAAACCCGGCTTTCTCCCTGTATCTTGCTAGAAGTCTGTTAAATATATTGACCTATTTATTGATCTGCTCTTTGTTTTATGTTTGCTTCTCTAACATTAATTTCTGAATTTTCATTTCCATCCTTCTACCTTATTTGGTGTGACTTGCTCTTTTTCTCTAGCTTCTCAAAATAGCTGAGATCATTTTCAACTTTTTCTTTCTAACGTTGTTGTTGTTGTTGAGTGCCATGGATTGGTTCCGACCCAGCGCCACCCTGTGCGGAACAGAATGAAACCCTGCCCGGCCCTGCACCAGCCTCACCATGGTTCTTGTTCTTGAGCCCATTGCTGCAGCCACTGTGTCCATCCATCTCCTTGCGGGCCCGCCTCTCTTTGGCTGCCCCTCCACTTCAGCAAGCATGCTGTCCTCCTCCAGGGACTGGTCTCTCCTGACAACATGCCCAAAGCAGGTACGAGGACGTCTCTCCATCCTTGAGTCTAAGGAGCGTGCTGGCCGTGCTTCTTCCAAGACAGACTTGTTTGTCCTTTTAGCAGCTCATGGTACCTTCAATAGTCTTCTTTTCTAATATGTACATGTAATGCTACCAACTTTTCTATAAGCCTCCCCACCACCCCCAGCTTTTTGGAGTTTCCAAAGAGATAATTTTGATAGATTTTCTTTTATTTTTTTTAAAACAGTTTTACTGGCACTGAATCCACATATCACACAATTCAATAGTTCAGTCATGATAAGAAGAATTGTACAATCGTTACCACAATAAATTTTAGAACATTTACCTCCTTCCCCGCAACCTCATGGTTAAATCACTTTTAAATTGAGTTGTGTACTCATCATCAGTCTTAGAAAGTGCTCCCTCTCCCCTCCCACATACATTGTTTGCTCCCTCAACCCCCTCACTGTCCCTATCTCTCAGCCCTCACCTCTACCAGCCCTAGAAACCCTGTTATCTGTATAAGCCCCTACCTTTTTTTTTTTTTTTTTGCATAAGCCTTAATCTACCTTCATTTAATAAGTTTTTGTATCTTGTGTCTTGTGGTAGTTAGATAATCTGGTGTCAACTTGTGGAAGGGTGGAGTCTAGCCTGTCAATCAGGTCGCAGCTTGATGACCTCATTTGGAGGCTCTAAGGAGATAAATAGCTCCCTGGAGGTGGGACACACAGACACTCCCTGTGAGACATTCCTGTTGAGAAGACACATGGAGCTATGCTAGAGCCCTTAAGCTGAAGGAGCCATGTGGAGACCCCTGCCAGTGCTGAGATGATTACACCGCCACTGGATCCACAAGACTTTCCACCCATTGGCCTATGATCTTCCTGCATTCGGGCATCATTGCATATGTTATATGAGTCTGAAGAGGAATTTATAGATTGGTATCAAGACATGAACTATTAACGGACTTGTGGACTTGATCTGGACTGGGCTGGGATGTTTTCTCAATATTCAATTGCTCTTGTACATAAAGCTCTTTCTTATACACATATGAGTGTCTATGAATTTGTTTTTCTAGTCTCCGCAGACTAACACATATCTTAATTAGCATCCAGATGATTAGTTTTATTTCTTTGGCACTATTTCTGTCTAACGTACTTTTTGGATTCTCACAAGGTATCTTCGTATTGTCTTGTAGAGTCCACATTCACTCAGACAGAGCCATAGACTTGCTTTTTCTCAGTGTATGTGCTCCTTCTTGTGTCTGGGATCATTTTTCTTAATTTTAAAAAGTTACTTTTAGGAGTTCTTTTCATGCTTTCCTGGAAATGAATTCTCTTGGTTTTTGTTTATCTCAAAGTATCTGTAGTTCATCTTCATTTGAAGTAGACATGTTCTGGATATAGCAAAACGTGTGGGGCCTCCATTTGCTGACGTGGCAGGACTCAAATGAAAAGGGACAGCTGGAGACATCTATTCATAGTCAGAAGGTAGAAAGTACAAAGCATGAATCTTGGAAAATTGAAAGTCACCAAAAATTAAATAGAGCCATAAAGATTGATATTCTAGGCATCACTGAGCTGGAAGGGACTTATCTTGGCCATTTTGAATCAGACAAGCATGTGGCTTATGTTCTGGGAATGACAAATTCAAGAGAATTGGTGTCACATTCATTACCAAAAAGAACATTACAAGAACTCTCTTGAAGTCCAGTGTTGTCCATGATAGGATAATATCTGTACATCTACAAGAAAGACCAATGAATACAGCGATTGTTTACATTTATGCACCTTAAGCCAAGGATTCTTGATTTCAGGCATTTGTGCAAACAGAACAAAGGAAGACAGCAAGGTTTGTACTCGCAGGAAAGTTGTGCGTGATGGTTGTGTCCTCTCACCACACTTGCTCAATCTGCATGCTGAGCAAATCACCAGAGAAGCTCGATTATATGAAGAAGATTTCAGCATCAAGATTGGAGGAAAGCTTATTAACAACTTGTGATAGGCAGATGACACAACCTGACTTGCTGAAAGTGAAGAGCACCTGAAGGAATTACTGATAAATATCCCGATTGCAGCCTTCAATATGACTAACTACTTAATTTAAAGGTAACCTAGCTCCTCACAACTGGACCAATAGGTGACATCGTGACAAACCGCGTGAGATTGATGCTGTGAAGGATTTCATCTTGCTTGAATCCACAGTCAGTGCTCATGGAAACAGCAGAACATGAGACAGGCAGTGGACTTCCCAAATTAAAAAATATATATATTAAAGTATAAAAACTTTCATGAAAACCCTACAGAAAGATTAAGTCATGTACATGGGTGTTGATGTATCTACCACTCTGGGTACCAGAAAGAATCCAGAGAGATGTTAAAAGTCACATAAAATACAATGTACAAGGTTACTTACAAAGACTACAGCCTTCAATATGAATTGCAACTCAGCGTAAAGAAGATCAAAATTCTCGCAACTGGACCAATAGACAACAACATGATGAATGGAGAAAAGACTGAAGTTATTTCATTTCGCTTGGATCCTCAGTCAATGCTCACAGAAGCAGTCGTCAAGAAATCAAATGACACGTGGCCCTGGGCAAATCTTCTGCACCAGACCTCTTTCCAATGCAAAAGCAGAAATTTCACTTTAGAGCCGATACAGGCCAGGCTATTTATAAATGGCTCATGCATGCCAAAGTCGGTTAATGACTAAGGGAGACTGCAGAAGAATTGCTGCCTTTGATCGTGAGGTTGGTCAAGAACATTGAAAGCGCCTTGGATTGCCAGAAGAACACCTGGGTCTGTCTTGGAGGAACTACAACCGGAAGGCTGCCTAGAAGTCAAGGTGGTGAAACGTAGTCGAATTTAGTTTGCACCCGTTAGCAGCAGAGACCGGCCCTTGGAGAAGGACATCCTGTTTGAGCCGCGAAAAAGGAGCATGATGGGCTGACCCCATGGCTGCAACGGTGGGCTTCTGTATAACAAGTGTGAGAACGCTGTGGGGTCAGGCCGGGCTTCACGCCCCTGTACGTGGGTCGCCATGAGTAAGCGCCGGCGTAGTGGCACCTGACAACAGCATGGAATTCTACGTGTTCTGTGCTATCCCAGATATACCACTTCCTAATAGTCTGGTAGATGGGTGGGCTTTATTGGGCCTCCACTAGTTTTTAAAGTTATAATGTTTAATATCAATATCATTTAGTTTCCCCTCGATATATCTCTGTTACGATCTAATGCCATTGTACCTAGGGGGAAAGTGACTGAATTCAAGTGTAACTTCTGCCATTTATGACCCATGTGATCTAGGCAAAGTCACTTAACTTCTCTGATCCTGTAATCCTTGATACCACGGGGCAAAAGTATAATATCAGCTCTACGTCCTTGGGTAGTTAGGAAACATGGTTAAGACATGTGTAAGTACCTTGGAAAAAATGTGAAGTACTAATCCATTTGACATATTTTGTTGTTGTTATTATTTATTGGAACTGAACTATTCTCCATGCATATATGCAGACTTCTTTTACAGATAAGCAATTTCATGAAAAGGTTAGAACAGTGTTCATGCACATGTGTGTTTATGTATCCACCCCTGCTGGTACCAGAAAGAATTGAAAGTTATGTAAAATACAGCTTATCAGGTTAATCACAAACTCATCCCTAACTGTTTGCAATGCAGTGAATTATTTAATATGGCTCTTCTTGCCATTGCCTTGTTATAGCCACCAAGAGACTTTTCCTTGATGGGTCTAAGTAAGAAGTGGGGGAGGATCTTGATTCACATAGACAATTCAGTTGTGAGTGATTGTCATCCTGCTGGGGCTAACATGAACCACCTCTGAAGCAGATGAACCATCTCATTACCAGCAAGAGCCAGAAGTGGAGCAAGGCCTCTGGACCCTGGAGATCCCTGTGCCGCGAGCCTCCTTGATACAGGAGACAGCTTTGACACCAGAGGAGTGCCAGAGGAGCAGCCGCAGAACCAGAGCATGAGGCAGGCAGTGCACTTCCCAGCCCACAGAGCAAGTGAAGCTGAGGGCTTGGGGGCAGGAGGCTGGCTTGTGGAGTGGGTGCCATTGGGCATTTCATTCAGGGAGCTAAATTGGCAGACCTACGAGCCGGAGCAGCGGGCTTTCGGGTTGCATTTTAGAATGGAGCAGCGTTTAGCAAAGTCCCTGAAAGCGCTTTGCAACATGTCCTGACCGAACCACTGTATCCTGAGCATTTCTCACCCGGATGGTGGCCTGTCACCTTCCCTTATAAGCTCCATGATTGTGAGCATTGTCTGTGTGTTCTGTGCAGCCACTGCAAGGAATTATAGAACCCAGAAGGAAAATAGAACATTCAGTGGGAGACAGAGTAGGAAAAGTAGAGCATGCTGTTTGAGACAGTGCACCTTTCAAGCAATGGACAGAAGATATTCATAATGTCCATGTGAGCAACATAAATATACTATTCAGGGAAGTACAGCTCTTTCTGAATATGAAGGCCAGGCAGGATTGTCTTCTCATTTCTCTTTAAAAGATTTCTGTTGGTTTAGAGGTGACTGATTTGCATGGTCGATCTAAATCAGCATTGGGTTGATGTAGAATTTTAATATTCTGTTTTATACCCCAAAGGAAGATGATACATTTTAATGGGAGCTGCAAGTAGCTGCTCTTTCACCCAACTTGCAAATGGATTATATTCAGAAATCTCATAAAGAATGCCAGTTTCCTTCTCAAAGTGCTTGGCTGCACATTCGAGGCAAGGTTAGGCTGATAAACCAAAATTTTGTTTTGCTTTTATAATATTAACCGAGTTGCTTTAGGGTGACAGGATTTCGTTTCCTTCTATTTTCCCTCCACAGAAATTAATTTTAAAAGTCCTTTATTGATCAAATATTTAAGTGCCTGCTGTGTACGTTGGACATGTTATCAAGAGAGACCGAAGCCGTGGAACGAGGACATCATGATTCGTAAAGTAGAGGGGCAGCATGAAAGAGCACGGCCCTCCACACGGCGGCTGCCAGGATGGCTCAAACATCCTAGTGGGGAGGGTGGCCAGGACCTGCTGGTGGTTCATTCCGTGTACACAGGTCGCTATGAGTCGGGGCGACCACAGCGGGTGCAGGCATATTGCTTGGTTGGGTTGCTCTCCCTCCACACTGTTCCTTCAGACTTCCCTTTTGTGTTTTCGAAGTCACCCTGTCTCTAACTGACAACAAACGAAGGAAGTGCAGTTTTAAGCGCAGTGGCGGGCAGTGGTCCACAGGCAGTGCCCCAACAGCTGGGGTCTGGAAGGAGGGACACACTTCACCCAGGGCCATGTCCTTGTTTCAGTTCTCTGACTCTCTCGTCTCCAGGTCCCTGGCATGCATTTTATACGAGATGTGCTGCATGAGGCATGCATTCGCTGGCTCCAATTTCCTGTCGGTTGTGTTGAAAATCGTGGAAGGCGACACACCTTCTCTCCCTGAGAGCTATCCAAGGGAACTAAACACCATCATGCGAAGGTAATGGCGAATTGCTGCGTCTCGCCAAAGCAGTGTTGGGTTGTACCTCGGTTTCAGCTCCTTTGAACATTCACTCTCTTTCCTCCTTTACAGCATGTTGAACAAGAACCCGTCACTGAGACCATCTGCCATGGAGATTTTAAAAGTCCCTTACATTGAGGGGCAACTGCAGGTACTTAAAGGAAAAGGATATTGAGAAGCAAGCGCTAGCATGCAGGTGCGTGTCCTAGAAGATAAAGATAATGCCGAGGGAGTAAGATGCGTGAGGAACCAGTCAGAAAGGAGGAACGGGATTAAGAAGGAGCTGAGGGCAGTATTAGTCATGACCACCTCTTTGCCAAAGAAGGTACGTGAACCTGAATTCCTTGGTGCCACTGGAGAAGTTAGGCTTGTGATTTTTGTGTGTGTCTAAACTCAATTTCTACCCTCGGGACTCTTGGTTTGCACGTCCCATCTCAAATCTTTATCAAGGTATCCCCGTTAGGACAGGGAGGAATGAGCCCTGGTGGCATAAGGGGCACTCTCTGCTAACCCAAGATCAACGGTTTGAAACTACCCACTGCTCTGAGGGAGGAAGACCAAGCTTTCGACTCCCATTACGAGTGACAGCCTCAGAACCCCCCAGGGGACGTCCCATTCCAACCCTCTGGGGTGGTGATGAGTTGAAAACGACCCAATGGAAGTGAGTTTGGTTTTGTTCTTGAGGACAAGGTGCAAAGATGCACCAGGACTCCTTCTAAAATCCGAGATTTTCATATGCTGGTCTAATTGTACAGCTCTGCCATATTTTTATTGGTTAGGTGAGTTATTATTATTTTGGTAGATCAGAAAAGTGACATACGGAGTCTTTCTCAGGTGACAAGAGAAATGGCTCTCCTTTGAGAAATTAAAAAAAAGAAAAAAAGCCTTTTAAGACACACATCCCTCATGGGAATTGCCTCTAATTTTGTGAGCAGCTCCAAGAGGAACCTTGTTGGCATTCAATGACCTTAACATTTCGGTGCCTTTCCGTGAGCAGGGAAGTCCTAAACCCAGAGGGAAACAGGACAAGGCCTTGCATTTTTTAGTTCAGTGAGGCGGTGGGGTGGGGGTGGGGATGGCCTTTGGGTTGTTTTGGGGTGCCGTCGCGTCAGCCCAGACTCCCAGGGACCCTGTGCACCACAGATGGAACCCCCTCCCAGTCCTGCACCGTCCTCCTAGTCGCTGTGTGTTTCCACCGCCGTGCAACCTCAGGGGCTCAGCGCCCAGCGCTGTGCGGCTGCAGCAACCGCTCCATGCTTTTCGGAGGAGTGTCCCTGGCTCATGTTGTAGAAGCAGCTCACCAGGTCTTTCTTCCTAGTCTCTCGTCGTCTGGCCAGGCCTCTGAAAGCTGTCCACCTGACCAGGTGAAATACCGGTCTCCTAGCTTCCAGCATCACAGGACAACTTGCGAGTCACCGCAAGGCACCGAGCTGACAGGCGTGGGGGCCGTGCCAGGCCAGGCCAGGCTGCCACCATGAAAGGCCCTGATAGGCTTCCTGCACTTGTCCTTGGGGGAGTCTGCGCAATAGCTTTTTGGTGCGTTGGGCACCACGTTGCCTCACCAGCCACTCTCCCAGTGGTTGTTCCCAAAGTCAGTGAATAGAAGAAGGGCACATGACCGAAAGCACTGGGGAGAAAGCAGACAGGAAGGGATCCGCATAGAGAAGGGGCGGGGTCTTAATGGCCATTGGAGGAGTAACCCCAAATCCGAAAACCACTGCGGTCGAAATCAGTCTGGACTCGTAGGGACCCTCCCGACACAAGGTTGCCAAGAATGTAAACCTTCCTGGGAACCGAAAACTTTTTCTTTCTCCTGAGGAATGCCTGGTGGGTTTGAACTGGCGACCTGGAGGCTAGCACCTCCGTGGTGACATTTCAATATCCTTGAGACAGATGAGAAGACGTCAGCCACATGCAGAGCCTCACGTGAGTGGAAACATAAAAGAGCTCGCACCCAGCCCCTGTGTTACATCATGTTTCTTGGAAGTCAACACAAGGAGGGTCTTCTGCAAGAGGGTACCGCCCAGGGGCGTTCATGCGGGAGGGGAGCAAAGCACAGTGCCCGAAGGAGGGGGTGCTAAGCTCCCGGTTCTTCTCCAAAAGAGATGACGGAGCTCACTGTCAAGGAGTTGATTCCCAAACTGGGTAGAACTGTATCTACCCCCGTGGGTTTCCGAGACTTTCTGTCTCATCGCTGTCCTGAGGAGCAGAGGGTGGTTTCAAACTGCTGGCTTGGCGGTTAGCAGCCCAACCTATCACGCACTGCACCACCCGGGAGGCGTCTTCTGGTTCTTCTCCAAAGGGACCCTGGGGGCTCTGGCAAGACCAGACCGAGCCAGGTGAGTGATTCACTCCGAGTAAAAGAATTTAAGAGGATACTCCAAAGCAGCACTCGGCGAGCAAGACAAATCCTTCTTTTCATACCATACTTCCTTAAAAATAAAGATGTCCCGACGACGATGAACAAAATGCCCAGTTTTAGTAGAGACCAGGTGGGACAGCACCAGGATTAGGAGGGTGCTATCGAGGTAGGCTTGTGCCAGGGCTGGGTTGGAACTTTCGAATTTCCTGAACCTGGTGGATTTGGGGCATTCCGTCTGAGCCTCTGTCACCGTGCTGTCAGATCTACTGATCTTGGTGATTGAGTGTTTTGAGACCCCCTTACGCTCCGTTCCTGAGGTTAATGCCTCACTCTGCCTCGCCCTGCCGGACACCCATCGGCCACCACAGGAGACAGCTGCTGGCATATCATTGGAGCAGGTGAAGGCCTGCCCCACCGCTGGGTACCAGGGCCCGCCCGAGAGAGCCGGCAGTGAGCGCCATGGAAAATGGTGTTGCATGGCGTAGGCCGGAGGGAGCCGCATCCAGCAGGACCTTGTTCCATAAGCTACCATGTAATTTTATGTAAGCCTTTCTAAAGGGAAAAAAGTTACCCAGAGCTTGGTTTTCAGGCTCGCTCCCACGGCCCCTGGTCAATAATGCCGCAAGTCACCCAAGGCACATGGGCGTTTTACACCCTTACATCCCCAAGGAGGATCCCTTCCTTAAGGTTTGTCTGGGCTGTTGCTTTGTTTTTCAGCACCTGATGTGTACATATTCCGAAAGGACTCTGAAAGACACAAATTTGAATTGTCAGGAGGAGGCTGCTCATATAATTAATGTCGTGTAAGTAATTGCTTTGTTTTTAAAAAGCCCACAGAGCGTAAATGTTAAATGCGTTTGTCTTTAAAAATCTCTTAGTGCTAAGCTGACTGCAGGAAGTGCCCTAGAACTCACTGAAGCCTTGCCAAGAAATTAAGGAGCGTCAATAACTTTGCCTTCCAAAGCCCTTTGCCCCAGGTGGTAGCAAATTAAAGTCATAAAAGTTTAAACGGACGCACAGCTTACAGATCTGCAGGGTGGCTCCGCGGTTGCTGTGTCAGTGTACGGAGAAATTAATATCTCAGACACTCGGTGAGGTTTATGCTAATGGGCCTTCCAGAGGAAGCAGAAATGGCATTCACGTGTTTGTATAACAGGACCTGGCAGGGCATCCATTCAAAAGAGAATCGCGTGGCATCCTGGGACAACTTTAAAACAGCAACAACAAAAAGCCAAAATGTACTTTTCTTGAGCTAGTCTTTCACATACGAACCAGACCAAGTTGTATGTCATAAGGAGCCATAATTGCTTCCCAGCGAAATGCCTTTTCTCTACCTCGTTAAAAATATTTTATACTGCAACTTGCAAGAGGCCAGAACAGAGGAATGTGGCCGACAGACCCCTTCAGACACACATGCACAGCTGTCCAGGCTGCGCACTGCACAACTCAACCAAACCGCTTATAGAGACGGAACCCGTCATTGTCTATTTAACCTTAGAGAGACCGGGGGAGAAGGGCAGTTGCAAGGCAGTGGTGTGAGAACAGGAGCCTCTCCACAGGCTGATCTCCAAGGTCAACTAGCACCAATGAGTTCCTAGTCTAACCCCCGGCGAGCGGTTCCTCAGCTGCTCCGGGTTTACCTTTTGTTTTCACCTTCAGACCAAAGAAACCAGTCAGAAATGCATGCTGGGAAGATCTCTGACTTGCCCACCAAGGCAGATTTTCTAAAGGTATACCACCAGACCCTGGGCCAATGTTAGGAACGGATGCCACGGCTCTAGTCTTCGGAAATTCAGGCAAACCAAGGATGCCCGGATCTCAGAGATGCAGGGTCTCTTTCTAGTCACTTCCGGGAGGATGGGCCAAACCTGATCACGAGTGAAATTGCTGTGTGGCCACGGGATTTTCCATCTTGCGTCTAAGCCTCAAGTGTATTTCCTTATAGACCCATCATTAGCTGTGACTTTGAGAGGATGCCCGTTTCCTTACCGTGAGGGTGTTTGTTGGCTCCCCAGATGATCGGGTCAGTGGCTGGCACCCCGGTGGGCACGGTCTTGAAACTGCTGTTGCTTTGCTGTGGTGTGTATTTGGACCATGGCACAGTGACATGGGTCAGACCCTTCTCACGACCTTGCCACTTGCTGTAAGACATATATTTTTAACCCCTAGATAGAAATCAGTCTCAGGGCACTCATGTTTGTGGAGGAGAGGGATTACATGAATCAATCAAATGGAAAGCTAATTTACAGTTGCCCCTCCTGTACGCTCCCAAATCATTTATTCAAGTGGTTCAGGCGACCAGTTCTAGGGACCTTTTCCCCTCCAGGCCCTGTGATACCACCACTGTCCTGCTACATGTTGATCCCCTTGTTGGAAGCCATGGCTCTTACTCCTAGGGCCCAGCTTCGTTTTCCCTGCTATGGTGTGACAGTTCACTTCATTCCCAACCACCCTTTGGCAGAAGGTTCAGCAAGTTAGCCCAGTGCTTCTATGTCAGCAGTTCTCAACCTGTGGGTCATGACCCCTTTCGGTTGAAAGCCCCTTTCATGGGGGTCACCTGATTCATAACAGTAGCAAAATGACAGTTATGAAGTAGCAACGAAAATAATGTTTTTGTTGGGGGGGTCACCACAAAATGAGGAACTGTAATAAAGGGTCGTGGCATTAGAAAGGTTGAGAACCACTGCTCTATGCCAACCTTCCCCTTGTATCCCAGTCCAGCCTACCACAGCCTTCCAGGTAGAAGGCCCTGGAGGTGCTGAGTCTTGACACTTATAGGCCACCTGGGATTAATATTGCATGAACCAAAGGCTCAAGACATTCAGGTCTGAACTCAGTTGGACAGAACCTGAGCCCTTGTGGAATGCATGCTCTCCTGATAAAACATATTTTCCCTCAGTGGGTAATTTGGTGGTTTATTCCTCATGACCTAGTCTTTTTTGGTTGCTAGTTTGAACTTGAAGAAAGTCTTGGATTACTTATTTCATTTTATTTTATCCCACGAAAGCAGACACTTCTAGACTGCAGGACAAATTCTGCCTTTTATTGGACATAATGCTCAGGAGCCCGTTTGCCTCACGCTGTTCGCAGTGGGCTGCGTGCTAAGACCCAATTGCTCGGAGTGCAGTTCATGTTATGAAATACTGGTCTCAAGTGGCCCCTCTGTTATTTCTGAGATCTAGGACTTTGTCTTTAAGGAGATCTACTTTGGTCTTAGAAAATAAGGAATGGCTATTCCTGCAGACTGTATAGCTCCTGCAGGCCCTGGGCCCGGCAGTACTCTTGAGGGCCCAGGAATGGTCCCTACAATGGTCCTTGCAATTTTCTCCCCGTGTTTCTTATGGAGACGGTTGGTTCTGAAAGGCGTTCTACAGGACCAGGACTCAACCAAGCCTGGACCAGATATACATGTTGTTGAGAATATGATTGCAACCTCTCAGTGTGGGATTATTTTCATTACATTTCTCTTGATGCAGAAAAGACACTTTAAAATAACATCAGCTAATGTGACTTCAGGAGGTTTGATGATATAATGGTTATGACTTGGGCTGCAACCTTGAGGCCAGCAGTTCGAAACCACCAGCTGCTCCATGGGAAAAAGACAAGGCTTTCTGTTCCTGGAGAGAGTTACAGTCTTGGAAACCCACAGGGACAGTTCTACTCTGTCTTATGGGGTGGCCATGAGTCAGAATCAACTTAATGGGAGCGAGTTTGGGTTTGGGGAGAACATGATTTTGATAATAGCCATATTCTTGACTCTGCCATAGCGCATTTTCTAAATTCACTCATTTAAACTCACAGCAACCTATGAGGTACATACATCTTTTTCAGTCTGAGAGAGGTTGGCTAATCTTCCCAAAGGCATTGAACTTACAACTTGTGGAGCTGGGATTGGAACCTGAGAGTATTACTAACCATATAACCAATCACTGCCCCCCCCCCATGCTACCCTCAAAACACCATACTGTATAAAGTTTTAAAAAAAAACCAAAAGCCAAACTCACTGCCATCAGTCGATGCCGACTCACAGCGACCCTATTGGACAGGGTAGAACAGCTCCCTGTGAGTTTCCAAAACTATAACTCTGTAAGAGGGTAGAAAGCCCCATCTTTATGCCTCAGAGAGGCTGATGGTTTCAAATGGCTGACCCCGCATTTAGCAGCCCTACGCGTAACCACTAGGCTATCAGGGCATGCAGTAAAATCCCACTCGAAAACCGCTACCACTATGTAAGCTTTTTGTGCACCAGGAACTGCACATGCGTTATCCTGTATGATACTCTCATTTGCACACTCTTCATGGAAGAGGTTAAATACGCTTACCCACCACCGTGGGGCTTGAGCATGGTGGGGGTTTGATTGAAGCCTGTCCAGCTCCATAGGCCGGGTGCCCGTCCCCTCAGTTGGCTTGCTCTGCCAGTTAACTTCCTCATTCATTTGAGCTCCTCATTTGCCTTAAATTATGAAAACCACTCACAGGCGATGGAATGAGCCAACATTAGGAGCATGCGTCATTTGCTTTTAAACAAAAATCTCATTTGAAACATATTGCCAATTTACTAGTCCTGGTTGGCTCATTACCTACCCAGAGTTTATTAGTTTTGTTTGTTTGTTTATTTTCTGCCTGGCCTGTCTCAAGATGCTCTCCCCCTCCTGTGAAATATTTGCTTCATTTTTCGGAGCATGTTGGGGATGCGTTGCAGGTGGGGAACCTTTATGATTTATAGGCAAAGGATGAGTCACCTCCAGACCTTGCAGGAGCTGTCCAAAGAGCAGAGCATGCTGCCACCGCCGAGGGAAAGGACCCGGCTGAGGCAGCTGCAGACAGCTGATGAGAAGGCCCGGAAGCTGAAGTGAGCTGCCTTTCCTTCAGGACCCCACCCCTTCCTTGGCCGCTTCCCAGGGCTCTCAAGAAATTGACTCCAGAAAGGCGGAAAGCACTCTAAGAAATGAAAACGAGCCCGCTCGTGTATTTATTTGCTTACGCATTTACTTATTCACTCCTTTTCCCAAGACAAATTACTGGTCCCCGGATAGGTATTAAATGCCAGGCACCGTTAGCATCCGGCTTCCAGTCTTGTGTGAAGGGAAAGGCGGACTCTCAGAGAGGTTACTAGAGATGAAAATGAGTCTCTCCTCAAATGGTAGCGTATGGTTGCCTGGGAAGAGGGTGAGAATGAGGCTTCGAGACCCCACTGCCATCCTAAACTCAGCAAGAGGCCCAGCTGATCATCCTGCGGGAGGAGCATGCACTAAGGCTAGGAGCTGGGAAGCAGTGCTGCGTTGGGGGAGAGAAGTCTCATAAAGTCTGCACTCAGGGCTTTGCTGCTGGTGGGCGCCACTGGGCGTTAGAGTATTTACAGGAGGAAGGGGAATCCCAGGGAGCCTCAGACTCTGTGTCCCAGACTGATGGGAGCGTATGATCCACTTTCCTAAGGTCCCTCCTCCTCCCTGAACCCGCCAGCTTTCTTGGTAGCTTAGAAGGCCCAACCCAGAACTTGAGAGAGAGAAGAGACTTAACATGGAAGCCAGTTGATGTATCTGAAAAACGAACATCTTGAGGAGCCAAGTGAGAGTCAGGGAGACGCGTTTCTCCTCACAAGCGCTCTCTGTAGTCCCCGCGGGGAGAGGGGTCCATCACTGAGAATCACAGGCAGGGGCTGGGCAGGGAAATGCCCAGCCACCAGCCCCCAGGTGGGGGAAGGAGGGTATTTGTCGACGGATTGCTTGGGTAAAAATACTCCCACCACAGCCAGTCCGCAAGCTACGAATAGGCTGTCATTGACCGTGCAGTTGGGAACAGATGTCTAGAACCCACTCTTGGGAGCGAATGTGAGGGGGTTTCAGCCTGAGTTTGCCTGAGAAAAGGTACATAAATTGCTGGGGCAACTGCAGCAACCCCCAGCCCCTACTGTGTTCTATTCCCCAATCTAACTCTGCAGAAACGGCAGTATTTATTTCTAGAGGACCGTGATTCATATCATTGGCCGAAGATAAAAAGAAAATAAAATTTCTGATAGGAAAAACGTTCAAGACAATTTGATCATCTACACATACATTGGAAATTATTATTCACATTAAAACGGTTTACCTCGGTCTTCTGAGTGACACTTAGCACATTTTTCTCATTGAAAGGCAACAGTTTTAGAATAAAGTTTGGCCGTCTTTTATAAAAGAATTGCACTGGGATCAAGATTTTATAAATGGTCTCTTTTAGAATTTGAGAGGAATTGTGTGTTTTACTCTAGAAAGTGATTCTGTCGCCAAGAGGGTTATAATGTACCCATTTTACAGATGAGAAAATCGGACTGAAAGAATGTTCAGTGACATTTCAAAAAGGTGCATTATAAATGATCACAAGAGCCCAAACTTTTCACCCAGTTTAGTAGCAGGTATAGTACTTTCAACTCAACAAAAGATATATAGGGAGCACAACTCCCAATTCACAGCACAACCATATTCTTTTCCATAAACAGGTCTCTATGTTGCTTGCCTATTGGTTTGTTCATCCAGAAACAGTTGTTGAGTTACCTACTACACATCAGGTACGGTGTCAGGTAAGGGACACACCTCTTGCCATCACACTCAGAACACACAGGATCATTGCTGTCGAATGTGTCTGCTGCAGTTTTGGAGTTCTACAGAGGATCAAGAAACCAGGGCGCAGGTGTGGGCTTTAAAGAGAGCGTAGAGGGGGCCGCACAGCACATACTCTGCACCTGCCTGTGGGCGTGGCCCTCCAGCACTTCTCTGCTTCCTGCAATAGGGCTCACACTCGGCCGTAGGTGATCTAGATGCGGTGTTAGATCATTGCACTTACTTGTCTCCGTTCACTTGAAATTTGCAGAAAGCTTGCGGAAGGAAAGCACGAAGAGAATAACCAACCGATGCAAGAGTTAGGATCGCGGCCCTCCCAGCAGCCAGCTGTCCATGTACCCCAAGTAAGGACCCTCGCATTTTAAATGTGACACCCCAGCCCTTTCTTGTTGCAGATTCTTTGGATTCCTGGGGTCCGGTGGGTAGGGAGAGGGACACAATAGGAGTCAGAAAGAAGCCAGCCCAATTTTGCCCAATTCCAGAGGATCTTTTGGGGTTCATGCTAAACTCCGTCAATGGTTAGAGCACCCCCAATCCACAGCAGCTGAACGTAGAGATAGATCTGCTGGTTGATTCACCCACCAGACAATGAGTACCGAGCCCTGGGGGTGCCGTGGGTCTGCTCTGGAATGTCTTAATTAACCTTCTCTAATTGACCTCTCCAAGCCCAGCTCCTTGCAATCAGTGTGCAGAGGCCCCCCACTCCAGTAGGCCTCAGCCCAGAGGCACGCATCCCCACTTTTGTGAGTCACCAAGTGCAACTTCGCCAAGTAAGGACCAGAGGCAGAGGTCCCCCGTTCCGCAAGCCAGCCTCCTGCCCCGAAGCACTGATCTTAATTTGTTCCATGGGTTAGTGAGACCGTTATTCTCTTCCATGCCTTGGATCCTGGTTCTGCTGCTGCTCCTTTGCAGATGCCTGTATCGCTGTCTTCTGACTTTGGGAGGCTCCCTGTGCAGGGACCACGGATCCAGAGGACATGCTCCATTCCTCGCCCTGGCTGCTAATGAGGTCCCACCCCATTTCTCAGTGGGCTCATTTTATATGCAGCCGGATGGCATTCCTGGGAATCTTCTTCACAGTTACCCCCACGTGAACCGTATCATTCATTATCTTTCCCCACCTTCGTAGTAGACCCTTGCCAAGAAAGGTCACTTGGTGGGAGTTACATGGTGCAATTGAATTTCACCCAGACATCATAATCTGCTCTCCACCTGGACTGTATCTTACTTACACACATATGACCGGGGGCGCTGGCAGGATGCTTCCAGACGGCATTGGCCTCCTGCTCATCTCACTCAGCCAGGCTTTCTCCAAGGACCATCTTCGTCGTCGTTGTTGTTATTGTTGTTGTTGTTAGGTGCATCGAGTTGGCTCTGACCCACCGTGAGCCTACGCACAACAGGACGAAACATCGCACGATCCTGTGCCGTCTTCACAGTTCTGCCTGTGCCTGAGTCCACTCAGCACACGTGCCAATCGGTTTGACGAACTGTGGTGGCTTGTGTGTTGCTGAGATGCTAGAAGCAAGGTCACTGGTAATTCAGATGCCAGCAGGGCCACTCAAAGTGAACAAGTTTCAGCAAGAGTTTCCAGACAACAAAGAAGGACTTAGAAGGACTTGTCTCCCTACAGTGGCTGAAGAAGCCACTGAAAACCTTATGCATGGTTTCAAAGCACTGTCAGACAGGACACTCTAGGAACACTTACCTTTCTCCTCTCAGTTGTAGCATCCAATTCACTACAGTCAGGATCACCATTCAACAGAATAGGACCCAATTCATACCCTCTACTAAAGTCAGATCCGAGTCTCATCCTATTGCTATTCCTTAGCAAATGATGGCCCCCAAAATGAGACAGAGGCCACAGGCCTATGGGATCTAGAACTATAATACATCACATAAGCTATTGTAGCTGGAAGGGCCGTATTCACAGAGTATAATTCAAGCTTCTAACGACTAGGTCATCAGTTCAAAACCACTAGCCACTCCACAGGCGAAAGATGAGGCTTTCTAATCCTGTAGAGATTTACGGCCTTGGAAACTCACTCGGGCAGTCCTACTCTGTCCTGCAGGGTGGCTGTGAGTTGGAATTGCCTTGATGGCAGTGGGCTCCGTTTGGGGGGGTTACTGTGTGCAAGAGCACCTTACTGCTTGTTTCTTTCCTTTCCGTCTCATTGTCCATTGTGCTCGTTAATAGAAGAAACCCAAACCCATTGCTGTCGAGTCAGATCCGACTCATGGTGACCCCGCTGGGTCAGAGTCGAACTGATGCATAGAGCAGCATGTGATGAGAAGAGCAGCCCCTTCGGAATTCTGGGCTTTCTCCCTCAGAGCAGCAGCTGGTGGGTTAAACTGCTGTCAGTGAGGTTAACGCCCAACACATGACCAGTGTGGCACCAGGGTTCCTCCCCTGAGAGCAAGGGTTATTGGCTGTAATTTCCACGGAAGCAGGTTTCTGGACCTTTTTTCCTTTGGGGCCAACTAGTTAGGTTCCAACCACCAACATTAAGTTAATAATCCTATCTACATACTACCACGGAGTCGATCCTGACCCATAGCCATGATGTCTAGTGTTGCAGTGGCCGTCAATCTGTATGAGAGAAGATAGACTCATTGTTTTCCCTTGGAGCAGCCGGGGTGAAGTTTAGGTTAGCAGCCCCTCACTTAGCCAACAACAGTGCTCCTAGGGCTCCTCACTCACTGCCATCCAGTCCATAGCAACCCTACAGGCCTGAGAAGAGCAAGGAGTGGAAAGCTTCCTCGTTCTCCCTCAGAGCAGCTGGTGGTTAAACTGTCTGTGAGGTTAATGGCCCAACACATGACCAGTGTGGCACCAGGGCTCCTCTCCTGACTGAGAGCAAGTGTTTTTCCCACCTGGGGATCTATTGCGTTCATGACCCCATTCTGACCTTGAAGAACAATCATAGATTTCCACTAACTAATACAGTTGCTGAGCCACATGACATGGGCCCTAAGGTCATGTCCTCCACCTCCCAAATCCCTGAAAAGCAAACGTCATTGTGCTGAGTGGTCAAAATAGCTCCACAGGCCTCTGGTCATGCAGCATCTCATCACTGTGATTCTGCGTCCTCTTTGTATAACAACCATCAACACCAGCTTCATGGCACGCCTGGTACAAGTTTCTTGGGATGGGTTCACTGTCTTCTCCCTCTGCCATTGTACAGATCTTTAACGATGTTACAATTATACTTTGTTGTTGTTGTTGTTGTTTAAGGTTCAATACACACACATTTGTGATTTGGGTGAAAGTTTGAAAAACAAAGAGGTTTTCCAGTTCACAATTCATAAGCATCTTGTTTCATGGCATTGATTGGGATCCTCACAATATAGCAGCCCCTTCCCATTTCCTCCCGGGTTTCCTATTTCCATCCATCCTTCTTTCTTATTCCTTCCTTCTGAGCTTTATCCCTCGGGTAATGCTGCACTTCAGATCCTGAATGGTGGATTGTTCTAAGGGGGGCATTCCTCTGCGGTGTTATTGTTTGCATCATAGACCTGTGTGCTGTTTGACTGAAAGTTGGCTACAGCACTGAGTTCACAGTTCACCTCCAGGACCGGAGCGTGTCTACGAGCCATATACTCTTGGGGGGTTCCACAAGTTACTATTAAATCTATAAGCCTGGTCTTTATGGCTTTGATTTTCGGTCTACATTTTTCTCCCACTCTATCCACACCACCTCCTGGGTGATCCTTTTCAGAGTGGTTGGTTTCCATACTTGGGCACAAGGTTCTCCACGGATTCACTCTCATGGATAACTTACACTGTCTCTGCATCTAATTGAGCATCATTCATTCTCTCAAGGAGAGTTTTCCTTGTACACGAAGGACCGATGCCCTTGGCACTGTGGGGATAATCCCTAGAATCCTGAGAACACGACTTCTACTGTCCTGTAGGCTCCAGACGCCAGTGCGTGCAGGAGCTCATTCTTTACACGGCAGAACCTGGGAGCATTTAGTTTCTGTCCATTTTGAGAGGAAGACGCTTCCAGTGATCTGCCCTTGTGAACTATTTGGGGGCTATACATGTTTGTTTGTTGTTGGGTGCTGCCTAGTTGCTTCCAAGTCACAGTGACCTGGACAAGTCAGTCCCTGCTCATTGCACCCTACGGACCCGCACTGCCCAGTGCTGCACCATCCTCACACTCGTGTCTATGTCTCAACCGGTGTGTCCGTCTGTCTTGTTGGCAGCCTTCCTCTTTACCTAGCATGGGTCCTTTTCAGGGATTGGTTCCTTCCTGATAACATGGCCAAAGTAGGTGAGATGAAGCCGCACCTCCCTCCCTTCTAAAGAGCATTCCGGGTGTACTTCTTCCAGCACCGATTTGGTCATTTTTCGATCACAATATAGTCAATATTCTTCGCCAACATTGTAAATCAATTCTTCTCTGGTCTTCCTTATTCATTGCTCAGCCTTTGCATGCATATGGGGTGACTAAATTATGCAGGGCTTGCGTCAGGCACACCTTTGTCCTCAAAGTGACATTTAAAAGACATGTTGGAGAGGATTCGCCCAGTGCAATAATACGTCATTTCATTTCTTGGTTTACATGTACGTGGACTGCGGATCCCAGTTCAGTGAAATCCTTGGCATAATCGTATATTCTCCATTTATCATGATGTTATCTACTGGTCCTGCTGGGAGGATTAGCTTTCTGGCATTGTCATGTAATCCGCCCTAAAGGCTATTGGCTTCCATCTGCATCAGCGAGTGCTTCAAGCCTTCTTCCCTTTCAACAAGCAAGGTTGAGTCACCTGCGTACGACAGGGTGTTCATGAGTCTTCCCGTCCTAAGGCCGAGCACGTCTTCATACAGTTCAGTTTCTTGTATTATTTGCACAGTTTACAGATTGACTAAGTATGGTGAAATGATACAATCTTGACAGCTAGCTGCCTTCCCTGATTTTATTTATTTATATATATTTTATGGTTTAAGAGTATCAGTTTTATTATTGGTGTTTTTCTAATATTCTTCTCTTGTTACATCCAGTTAGTAGTCTTAATGTAAAAGGAAATGTTATTAACGTTTAACTGTTGATTGTGGTGTTTGCTGTATTTTTTTTGAGAATTCTTTTTTAGGTTAAGGATATGCATGGTTAATTTTTTTAAGCCTTTTCTGATTTTAAACCATGTAGTATTCCCTGGTTTTGTTCAGATGACTGCCTCTTGGCTATGTACAGGTTCCACTTGAGCACAATTATGTGTTCTGTAATTCCCATTCTTAGCAATATTATTCATAGTTGGGTTTTTTTATCCACACGGTTGAGTGCTTCTGCACAGTCAGTAAAACACAGAGAAACAACTTTCTAGTGTTCTCTGCTTTCAGCCAAGATCCACCTGACATCAGCAGTAGAGACATCTCTCACTCCACGTCCTCTTCTGCACGTGACTAGAATTTCTGGCAGGTCCCTATCGGCCTGCTGCTGCTCTGGTCCTTGGATGACCTTCAGCAAGATTTTACTTGTGTGTGGTATTAGTGAGACTGTTTGATACTTTCTACATTTGTTGGGTCACCTTTCTTTGGAATGGGCACACATAGGGATATCATCGCATCAGTTGGCCAGGGAGCTTTCTCCCAAAATTTTGGCAGAGATGAGTGAGTGCTTCTAATGCTGCAGCAGTTTTGGAAAGATTTCAATTGGTATTGATCAATTGCTAGATGCTTGCTTTTCACTAATGCCTTCCTTGCAACTCGGACATCCTCCTTCAAGCATCACATCAGTGCTTTGTCCTGAGCTGGTTGAATACCAGTTAAGCCTTTTTGGTTCACTGATTCTGTGCATTCATTCCTTCCACTTTCTTTTGCTGTTTCCTGCATCATTCCATATGTTGTCTAGAGAACCTTCAATACTTCACTCAGCTTGAGTTTTTCCTCTGTTCTTCATGCAGAGCATGGTCATCACTTTCGTTTTCTACCTCCGAATCTGCATATTTCATTATAATACTTCCTCTTCTTCAACTGCCTTTTGAAACTTTCTGTTCAGCTCTTTCACGTTATCATTTCTTCTGGTCACTCCCGACTCTCTTTAATCAAGAGTAAACTTCAGAGTCTCTTCTCTCATTCCTTTTAGTCTTTTCTTTACAAGTGTTTGAGAGTTTGGAAAAATCTTTGAACCAGACATGGGTACCAGCCTCCTCTCACGCAAACAGCATCCCTGTACTTAATCCTTTGGCAGATAATGTGGGGATGCTGGCAGTACATGCTTAACACACCCCCTTTTCCATCCATCTGCCACCCCCAGTAAGTGAAGCCAGTTGTGGGCTCTGTGCCTGACCCCAGAAACGTGTGGTTTGGGATCTTCCCTGGGCACGGAACCATGGGGAATGGGGACATTGCTGAGTGGTGCCCATTCTTTATGCTGAGAAGTGTCTTGGTACTATTTCCGTGTGGAAGAGCCTGAGTTTCCAACGGAAAACTGAGCACTTTTCTTCAGTTTTCCAGCCACGTTCTGGGCTCTGAATCTGTCTTATAAAATTGTGATTTCTTCTTTCCCAGGTCACTCAGCTCTCTTCCCTACAGGATGGAGAGCTGTACATCTTCACAAATGTGGATGAGCAGTCTGGCATTATTATAAGAAATGAGCCTCAGGAGGCAGACATGCTATGATTTCACTTATCTGAAATACCCTGAGTTGGTAGAGCTGTCTGTCATTAGGTGTTGCTGCGTCAGTTCTGACTGAGAGTGACTCTGTGTACAGTAGAATGCAGCCCGCCCTGGTCCTGTGTCTCCCTCACAGTCATTGCCGTCCTGGTGCCCATTGTCGCAGCCACTGTGTCCATTCATGCTGCCGAAGTCTTCCTCTTTTGGGTGACTCTGCTTTGCCAAGCATGGTGTTTTTCTCCGTGGGCCCGTCCCTCTTGATGTTATCCCTGAAGTCCAAGAGCTGAAGCTTTGCTATCCGCACTTCTAAGAAACATTTGAGTATCCTCTTTCCAAGACAGATTTCTTTGTTCTTCTGGCAATCCACAGTATAGTCAATAGTCTAAACCAACACTTCACACTCATCAATTATTCTTTCCTCTTCCTTATTCAGTGTTCAGCTTTCACATGTCTATGAGACAATGAAAAATATCCTGGCTCAGATCAGGAGTGTCTTAGCCCTCACAGTGCCGTCTTTCTTCTCTAACACTTGGAAGAGGTCTTTTGCAGATTTGCCCAATGCTATAAACCATTTGATTGCTTGACAGCCGCTTCCATTGACTTATACTGTTGATCCCAAAGTGAAGTGATACTAACTATTGGCCCCTTTGTCTTCTTTCTGCTCATTATGATGTTGCTTCTGTGTCCAGTTGTGAGGAATTCTGTTCCTTTAAGTTGAGGCATAATCCATACCAAAGACTGTATCCTGGGATCTTCATCATTAAGTGCTTCAGGTCATCTTTGTGCTCAGAAAGTAAAGCAAATGAAGAGTAGCCATCGTTTATTATTACCCCTGGTTACAGGGAAAGGAGGGAGTAGGCAGAGGGACTCATTGCTCAGAGAAGCTCAGTGCTTCTCTTCACAGATATGGGAACATTTGGAAACAGTGGTGAACTTTGTACAACATGATGAATGTAATTAGCAACATTGAATTGTACATGTAGAAAAAGTGGAGATGCTAAGTGTGTTTCATGTATGAAGGAGTTTTAAAATGTTCATGGAACAATTCCATTGTCTTTTAATTTCATTTTTCTCCATTAACTTTTTGAAAACCCCTCATATATATTATATTAAAAAGTAGATGCTTGTCAATATGTGTAAACTCCTTGTTCAATCCACTGATAGAAATTGAGACTCTTTGTTAGTTTGTTTGAATATGCAGGGACTTTGATTTTTAGGGCTTTTCTCCTTAAGGTAGCACTCCCTCCCCCCAAAAAACCCTCATTGCATTGAGTCGATGCCAACTCACAGTGACCTTATAGGACAGGGTAGAACTGCCTCACTGGGTATCCGAGACTCTAACTCTTCATGGAGGTAGAAAACCTCATCTTTCTCCCAAGGAGCAGCTGGTGGTTTCGAACTACTGACCTTGTGGTTATCAGCCCAGTGGGTAATTACTTTGCCACCAAGGATATATTTAATGAAATCCAAATAACCTTCTTTTTAAAGTTATTGTATGGCAAATAATGTACTTTCATGTATGACCTTTCACATGAATATTTGACAATGAACTCCTTGGTTTTCTTTATTAACTTCAAAATAATAACTTTTTTCTTTTTTATATGTGATATAATTATTATAATTATATATAACTGTACTGATGAGTCTGTCTGCTCCCATAAAGATTTACCTGTCTCAGAGCCCCTATATATATCAGTCACTATGCATTAGAACTGACTCAATGGCAGGGGCTTGGGGAGGTCTGATACTGCAAGAGATCCCGTTACCCCTATAACTCAGGCTCCTTGGGAACCTGAGCTAACAAGACTAGCAGGAAATTTTATTAGCAGTCTGCTGTCCCTGAGATCATGGGAGCCTGACCAAAAACCTATCTTTGGCTCAACTCACAGGGAATTTGATTAGCTTTATGAATTCTCAAGTTGTAACTTTCGCTATTCTTCCTAATTCCACCCTTCCCCTTAGCAGGGAGCAAAGAGATCAAGAGAAGTGCCCGATCTGATCTTGGGCAGAGACTTTGGCAGATTTAGTGGCATCTACATCTTTGGCCCTGGCTTTCCCAGAAACTTAGTTCCAGAATTTGCATATTGATGGGGTCATGTAATGCTCTAGGCAGATACTTGGCTCTTTTACATCCTCTTTATGGAATTTGATGTCCTACTGAAAATAGTGCCCTCTCCCTGGCCAGCTCAGCCCCACACACCAGGTTGTTCAATACCCCTAGGTCTCTTGCCATCTTTTGTGCACTGGCACCCCTCCCCACGCCATGCAGCCTATTGTGAGCATCTCACCTCCTCCCTTTCAGATGTCACCCCTCCTCAGCAGCACCATCTTTGACATCTCAGGTCCTGACTTGACCCTCTTCCAAATCATTACGGCCTGTAGTAGTGCTTCCTTCCCAGACTTCAACAGGGGACCCGACACACCTGTGGCTCGGGTTCAAAGGCAGATTCTCATTCAGTTGATGAGGCGCCAGGGAGGCTGTGCTTCTTCGAAGCTCCCCGGTGACGAGAATGCTGTGGATCAGTGGACCACACGCTCGTTGATCACGGACAGAAACCAGGGCTCCTGAAAGCAGCAGCTTCCATCCTAGATGAATACCCGGAAAAGCCTCCAAGGAGCAAAGTTTCTTATCTCTTAGGAAAGAGAACATTTCATAGGGACAGAGGAAAATAAGGAGCAACTGGAGGGAAGGCTTCCTTGTTCACCCCAGGAGGAGGATGGAGAGAGGAGGTCAGGCAGGGAAAAGGCAAGATGAATCACATTCACAAGAGTGAGGCAGGCCTAATGATGCTCAGAAAACAAAGGAGGGGCCAACCGGAAGCTCAAGACTTTGCCAGAGGACTGTAGGGTTTTAGACCCCTCAGGAATGAGGGCATTGAGCTGCCAAAGGTAGAATAAAACAGAAGAGAAAGCACTAATCAAATGGAAGAGGTTAACAAAGGAAGGTGATCTACCCCAGACCCCCCCAGAAGGATGAACAATAGGAACGTGGGTGAAGGGAGACAGCAGCCAGTGTAAGATATGAAGACAATAATAATTTATAATTTATCAAGGAGTCATGGGGTGGGGGAGAGTGGGAGAAAAGAGGAGCTGATACCAAGGGCTCCAATAGAAAGTACATGTTTGTAAAATGATGATGGCAACATATGTACAAATATGCTTGATACCACTGATGTATACCATTGATTGGTATACGAGCTGTAAGAGCCCCCAATATAATGATTGAAAAGGGGAAACCAGACAAAAAGGAAGGTGATGAAGAGGGACCAGAGGGAGAAAGGGGAGACACTCCTACCTGGAGCGCTTTCTTCTCCTCTACCCATTACGTGACTTTCAGGATGTCATTTGTTCCTGAGCTGTCTGGGTGCCCCCCACCCCCACCCCACCCTGCCATCGCTCTTGCATACCTGAAGCAACAAACAGCGTTATTTCTGAGACGCAGATGCAGGAGATGGAAGGGGAGTTAGGAGAGAGAAGAGGCTCGCTCTGTCACTCTAAAACATAAAATGATTTTGTTTTTATTTTGGGGTGTTGGTGTAAGAGATGCTTGCTTTGTTTTTTCCAGCCCTTACCTGGAAGGACTTTTTATTTTAGCATGCTTGTTCTTGACTGAGTGTGGGCTTTGAAATCTTGAAGGGCAGTCCCACGTGGAAACAGAATCACGCCGGGGACCATTGCTTTAGGCGCTGGTCACTTAGAAACAACTCCACACCGGACTCCAGCTTTCTTTTATCCTGTGGCCTCTTCCGTGGTGCCGCTGTCACGTTGGGCTTCGTGACACGAGTGTGGACCCCTGGCCCCCATCCACGAAATGGTAACTGGATCCAGGATCAAAAGAGCCCTTCTTTATCTAAGGGGAGCAATCACAAGAATCCTTTCAGTTCTCTTCCAGGATCGCTTCGGTCAGTCAACCAAGAGGCCAGATACTCATTGTTAAAGATGATCTGAAAAGCGCGTGAAGGCACGTTCC
>NW_022111320.1:45648903-45660642 GCF_000313985.2 Echinops telfairi
TTTGAGACTGAGGAAGGCCACCCTGGAACAAGGTGCCCACTTTAAGGAGACACTTGCTTTCAAGGCTGTGGGGGACGTTCTGAATTTTTGCAAAACTGTTTATTCACTTGTTTTCTCCTAGTCCTGGTCCCCAAACATCTTCTTTTAGGTTTAAAAAAAAAAAGTTATGTTTAAAGGCACCTGACGACCCAGTGTGGTAGACATTGGTCGATCGTTTGATCTCGCCGGGGCTCTGTGGGAGAACGCTGGGCAGTCTGCTCCGGTAAAGATTTATAGCTTCAGGCTGTCCGCTGCCCTATCCTGCTGCCATGAGTGGAACGGGCTTGACGGCAGAGGGTGTCTTCCCTTTTTTCGGTAGCAAGCTCAAGGGAGAGGATTAGGTAGGTCTTTATTTCCATAGACTTTTCTTTTTTAAGATCATTTTATCGGGGGCTCTTACAGCTCCAAACCATTTTCTAACAACATCGGTGCATTTGTGGTAGGACTATCAGCTCCTCATGAGTTGTTAATTGCCCTCCACCAGGAATGTGACGAATCAACTCCGGAGTCCCTGTCTGCGTCCCAGCTCACCCCGTCCTTGAACCTGGTGGAATTTGGGTCCACTGTAGAGGACACGGCAGCCGACCTTGGAGAGCACGGTAGGAGTGTCCCCTGTATTCAGAAGGGCGATCTCAGCTGACACACGCGGGCCGGTGTTCAGGGGGTTCTCGCGTGCCAGCTCCTCATAGTGGAACTCAGAGAAGCCTTGGAGGGACGTGGTCACCTGCTGTCAGTTTTGTCAGAGCTGAACTATGATTGTGATGAGAAGCTGGGATGCCGAGGAGTTGGTCCTCTCTCGTGTCTCTTTTTGTAATAGTGAAGTTGAATCGGATGCTCTTCCCAGGCCAGGGACCTTTTCTTTTGCTTGGGTTCAATGTCACTAAAATTAGCCTGACTTTGGCCAAGCGTAGCAATGCACGGAAGCAAAGGCTTGCCCCGGCCTTCATCAATTGAAACAGAAGAAGCGACACTAGGTTTTGGAAAGCCAGTCATTCCTATGTTGCTGGCTTGGGTGGAAGGGGAACTGCTCAGAGCAGCCTCTCCAATGGGGAGGTGTATATGACCGCCTAAGGGGTTTGAAAACATATGTTCTGAAGTTAACTGAGCTGGTCCTGTCACGTCCTTGCATTTGGAGGTTCAGCAGTAGAAATCTCGCCTCTCATGCTTGAGACCCTAATTCCATTTCTGGCCAGCATTTGTGCCTCACGCACAGCCAGCGCCCTCTGTCTGTCCATCAGTGGAGGCTTGTGCGTTGCAATCAGGCTGAATAGGGTTCAGTGGGGCTTGTAGATGAAGACGCACTAGGAAAGAAGATGTGGTGATCTAGTCCCAAGGTTCAGCCAGTGTAAACCTATGGACCCCGATGTCCAATCCCTAGTGAATCTGGGGAGAGTGCGGGACCAGGCTTTTGTTGTTGCGTGTGTGGGGTTTCCATGAATCAGGGCAGCTAACAACATCAGTTCTTTTCTAAAAAGCCCTTGCCAACTTAATCTAGATCTCAGTTTTCTCACCCATGAAATAAGAAGAATAGCAGCTCATTTCAGTGCTGCTGTGGCACACAAATGAGACCAGGCATGGGAAATACTCGTAGCTGGGAGCCTCGTGCACAGCTCATGAACCTAGAGGCCCTTTCTGTTTTGTTATCCATTCTCCCTAGTGCCAGGGATGTGGTGGGACCTTGAGGACTATGTCTTGAATGAGTAGGTAAGTGAATGAAGGATAGCCTTACAGGGCCTCTAAGTAGACGCCAAGATGGCATGACATCAGAATGCATGATATAGAGGAAACATGTATGTGAATGGAAACAGGACAGGGATAGGAAAAGTCGAGAGACCCATCAGACGTTGATGCGAGTCTGGCTGCAAGTGAAGGAAACGAGGTTCAGTAGGAAAATCCTGCGCGATGCGGTTAAAGGAAGACCTTGTAAAGGATCAGGAAGCCGTCACATAGAGTGTGCCGTCAGAGGTCTACCTTTCCGTGCCTGCTGCCCTCGGGCAGTGATGCGGAGCAGCCCTTGGGGAGGCTTAATAGCCTTCTAAGAAAATGCAGTTGTGTTTTCTGTAGTTGGAAGTCTGTAAGGAGGACCCTCAGGGCTGCACCGTGGTGTGAACACCTTCTTTGGCAGTAGTTTAGTTTTTTTCCAAAATGGAGAAGAAAAGTAGTGAAACTGGGCTTGGCCAGTTACCTCCGGTCAAATTGGTACTCCCTGCCTTCCTGGGAGCGTCATGAGGGCCTGTGTTGCCTCCCCCAATGGACCGAAGACCAAGCACCTGTGCTTTTTCAGCTGACAATGTGAACTTTTAAAATTGGCCCCACCGAAGGTGTCTTGTAACATATGCACTGGGCAAACAAATGTGTGTATCAGATGGATGTGTACTTCAGACCCTTTGGAGTATGTGTCGTATCCTGAATATATCATTTATTAATGTCCATGTCCCTGACATGTGATTTTCAATTTTCAAAAAAATAAAATTTTGGGTGCACAGAAATGGACCATGTACTTGTCTTTTGAGGAATATCACATAGAAAAATGGTAGGGCACTGGGTAGCACTTGAAATGAGTAGTTTGTGCTCTGGCAGAGAGGAGAGCCATAGCTGTGTGTCAAAGGGGAAGCTCTGGGAATAGAAATTCACTGTGACGCCTAGGATCAAGAAGACTAAGTCCAGCCTCCTGGCTCTGGGAGGGAAAAGTACTTCAGACAGGATTTTTAGAGGTGAACAGCCAAAGACAGGAAGTGATTTGCTCAAGGCCTCTACCCATCTTGCCTTCTAGTTCAGCACCTTTTCTGTTTCCCCCAAACTCTGCTTTTGGGACAGGTTGGTAAGATCAGTGGGTTTGTAATTAGGCAAACATGTCAAGTGAATTGAGCTTTCAGAAGGCATTTCTGAAGGTGTCTCTGTGCTTACATGACCGTAGCCATCAAATTACCTCCAAGCAAGTCCTACCTCTACAAACTCCAGCTCAGAACCCAAGCTGATGTCACTGAGGTTTCAATTTGATGGACAGTGCATGATTTTGCCAATTAAACGGGGCATGGTCAAATCTAACCCTTTGGCCACCTCGTTCCTTGATGGAAACACTGCTGGGGTCCCTATCAAGCTGTAAGATTCAAAACACATCATGAGCCAGTTGTCTTATAAAGTACTCTACACACAGCCCCTGGTTTTCCTCTCAGTGAATTCGTGTTTTCTTAAGGGTGATTCCTTCCTATATATTACATATGAAAAGGGACTCGGACCAATCACATACACTTTGGGATTCTATAAGTCATTAGAATAAAGGACAACTACAGAGATGATTGATGATTGCATAGTTGAGTCATGAAATGAGACTTTAATTTGTTGGTGAACTCTGGAGTGGTGAATTATTTTCCCAGTGTGCTCTTTGCCTTTTAGAAGATTCAGTTGCAAACTTTCAGCACCGAGTGGAAGTTGGTATTTGTTTATTTTTATGTACTGTGTACATTTAAAATAAAATTACACAGTCATATTTTTAAACTCCCATATCAATGTTTAATCAGTCTTTGATGTTGAATTGGAGAATTCCCTCTGGGATGTGAGGGATTAGTTGCAAGGAAAGAAGACACGATAATACTTAGTTACATTTGATATGCATTTGGGTGACTCCAGCTGATTGAATCTAGCCAAAGTCACGAGTAAGCATTCTAATCAAAGAGAGCACAATCGGAACTCCAAAGGAATCGTCCCTACTTAACTCTTTATCTGCAATGTTGACGATTTCGTGCACATTAATTTCTCAAGTTGCAGAGCGGAGTTTCCTGCAAAGGTTCAGGATGGCCTTCGACTCCTGGGCCCAGGCTGACCCAAAGCTTGACCCTCTAACCCACCTTTTCAGATGTGGAGGCTTCCTAGGAGCAGATCTTGGTTGCCTGTCCCCCTCTATCCTCACCCCGAACCCCCACGGCTTGAGCACCTCCCACTTTCTCTTTCACCCTCTCCTAGAGCAAGTCGTGAGCCCCTTCCCTGAGTTACAGAAAGCCTTGATTGACCTAAAGGGAGTTCTAAGTTGCTTGCCGGCAGGAATTATATACTCTTTTTGGTACTGGGCTACCCCATGATCTTGACCTCTCTTCTTTTTAAATGTCCAAATGCAAACAAGATGATTTCCACTCTGTTTAAACTATGAATTACTTGTATCATGAATGCTCATGGGAGCAGCAATCAAGAGAGCTCAAACAGCACACGGAATTATGTGAATCTGTTCCCCAATACCTCTTCAAAGTCTTGAAAAGCAAGGATGTTACTTTGAGGACTAGGGTGAACCTGACCAAGCCATGATATTTCAATGGCCTCATCTGCATGTGAAAGGTGGACATCAAATAAGGAAGACTGAAGAAGAACTGATGCATTTGAATTATGGTGCTGGCAAAGAAGATTGAAATTACCATAGATTACCACAAGAACAAACAAATCTGTCTCGGAAGAAGTATGGCCAGAATGCTCATAGAGGCAAGGATGGAGAACCCACATACTTTGGACATGTTGTCAGGCAAGACCAGTTCCTAGAAAAAGACATCAGGCTTGGTGTGTGGTAGTTACATAATTTCATGTCAACTTGATAAGTATAGGGGTGGAGTCTAGCCTGTCAATCATGTCACAGCTTGATGACGCCTCCTTGTGGGGTGTGGCCTTCTCATGAGGATTCTGGGAACTTCCTTTCTTTGTTCCTGGAGGTGGGTGTGTTAGACAGGGTTCTCTAGAGAGATAAAACCAAATTGCTGATAATTAAATACATTTATTTATAAAGATAATTAGATAGATAACAAGAAATGAACTGTTAAATTATATACAGATAAATATAAGAAATGAACAGTTAAATTATAAGCACTACAAATGGCTCAGAGTTGTGAGAGACTAGGGTCCTTCTCCATCTCTCTGCTGCCAGATCACCCTCTATTTATAGAGTGAGTCTATCTCAGCACAGCAGCCAATCACAAGGCAGATCACCAACTGTCAACTAATCACCAGTCCCAACTGCCAGTCCTCAGCTCCAGAGATGCCTTAAAGGGACCTCAACTTACAGAGACACAGTCCACAGGCTAGGCGTCCCACAGGTAGTGTAGCCTATAAATTGAGGCAAAAATGAGCAAGGCAGACGCACACTGGTCCGATGATCAAAGAGCAAGAGACAAGAAAGGTGAGGCTCACTGAACCATTATCTCTCCGCCCTTCAGTTAATCCTACTTGTACTTATCGGCCAGGCTGGCATAATGAACTATATCAGTGGGTGACACCCTCTCTCCTCCCGTTGAGGAGACATGCTTGGAGAGCTGGAGGAGCCATGTGGAGACCCACATCTGCACTGAGATGCTTCCACTGCCATTGGATCCACAAGACTTTCCACCCACCGGAACAGCGATCTTCCTGCTTTTGGCATCGTTGCCAGTGCTGCTTGAGTCTGAAGAGGAATTTGTGGACTAGTATCGGACACATGGGCCAATATCAGACTTATACACTTGATCTGGACTGGACTGGGATGTTTTCGCAATATACTATTGCTCTTTGATATAAAGCTCTCTTTTACACACCTCTGAGCGTTTCTGGATTTGTTTCTGCAGTCAACCCAGTCTAACACACTTGGTAAAGTAGAAGGACAGTGGAAAAGAGGAAGACCCTTGACAAGATGAATTGTCACCAGGCCTCCAACTGTGGCCTCAAACATCGGAACAATTGTTAGGAAGGCACAGGACAAGGCAGTGTTTCAATGCTATGAATAGGAACTAACTCAACAACACCCGACAGCAGCAACAAAAGACATACTGAATGAAAGAATCCTTCTACAAAAAGCATAACAAAGCATCCTTTTAGATGACATGCTAAAACCAGTAGCATCATCTGAAAATTAGGTCCGTAATTAACTAGGGTGGTGGCAGTGAGTATTGATTGGTTCTTAAGTTTTTAAAAAAATATATGTATTTATTAGTATATTTTCCCTATTGTATTTTTATTGGGATATACTTCACACATCATAGAATTGAATCATTCATTCATATTAAGATTTGTACAGTCATCATTACAATCAATTTAGAACATCTTCCTCTTGGACTCATTGTCACTCACCAAGAAAACGTAAAGTATTAAAAACGGAAACAACTTTAAAATGTGTCAAAAAGGGTAATCAAATGATAGGTATTGCATTTTAACCTGACTACATCTGCCATAATTTATTTTACAGTGCTCTCTGTCTGATTGCAAGGCTGTTCCCATTCCTAGACTATGGTCAGAGGGGATTCACCAGGGGGTTAATCCCTGTGGGGACCCTGCAAATGGATTTGGGGCTTTCATTGTCATCCGCAGCCTTCTGCAAACCAGGTGTTCACAATTGATACTCTGATACTATGATAGGTTTATTGTGCCAACCTTGCCAATAGAAACATGTGGGATCAATCAGGTCACAGTTTGATTGGAGGGCAAAAAGTAAATGGCTCTGAAAGGCCCTCCCCCGTGTCTCTTGCTCTCTGGTGATTGGACCAGCGTGCTGGTGCTTTAGCTAGTTTTCTGCCTCAACCTGTGTGCTACACCACCTGTGGGCCAAGCCAACCCATAGATCATGGATCATGTCACTAAAGCTTGATGCTCCTTTGAGACCTGCTTCACCATGATTCTGGTGTCTACCTTACTTGAGCTTGAGGTTAGTGGATCCTATCGCCTTGCATTGCTTGAGATTGATATCCCATCTGGGTCTGCTTCACTAAGCTTCTAAGCTACTGACTGTTGCTGACCCACCCTGCCATTTGCTTCTTGCGGGAAGACTCTGCCTGCCTTGCCTGAGGAAGGATGCCACTGTCTGCTTCCTTGACCTTGGACCCAGCAGCCCAGTGAGTTGAAGGACTTGCAGTATATTAACTGTTCCACAGAAGTGAGTTCAACTGAGCTTTCTGTACTACGCGTGGACTAATTCGCTGTTATATTCCTTCTCATTGTATAAACCTGTCTCTCATACATGTACTTATATATGCGTGTATATATATATATGTATATATGCATTATATATATATATATAATGATAAGTGTCCAGGTTTTGTTTGTCTTGAGAACCCTGCCGAATGCAGATACTATTCCTTCTTTCAGATTTGGATTTTGTTACTTGCAATTCTTTGATCACACAAGCTGGTGTGCTGCTTCCATGCGGGCTTGGTTGATAATTCATTTCATGGCCGTTTGTTTTAAGACAAATCTTAAAGACCCCAGATACTATTCTTTCTGATCGCTGGATGCGTCTAAAAGGTACAAAAGAAGTTTTGGGGACAATCATGAAATAGCTTGATTGCGATAATGGTTGCCCAGCTCTATCCATTTGTCAAAACTCATTGAACTCTACACTCTAAACAGGTACATTTTATTGTCTATACATTATATCTCAATAAATTTAAAAAGTAAAAAAAAAAGTTTTAAATGGGGAGAGAAAGTTTGGAGGGAGGGGACATCACAAACTGCCCATCTGTCTTTGTGTTAGCGAATGGCTAATAGGAATGGCTGATAGAGACTGAGGTAAAGTCATGGGGAAGATCTCCAGATTATGTTTGAAGTTCTTGGCTTCGGAAATGATTGTGGGATTTTATTCCAATGCCATTTGAACAGCATGTGAACGCAAGGAGTAGTCCCAAACAGAATGTCTGAAACTTCTCTGGGGAGGACACTGGGCTATTTGGAGATGAGGGCCAGGGATCCTTCAGCCCCTCTCTTCAGTGTGCTGAAGAGCTGGTGTGCACTCATCCACGTGACCTGCCACCCATTCCAGCAAATCTACAAGAGGTGAAACCCAAAGGAAACCGTACCAGTTGCCATTCAGTCAACATTGACTCGTGGCAACCTTCTGTTTGTTAGAGTAGAGCCATTGGGGTTTCAACAGCCATATTTTGTTTTTGTTGTTGTTTTATTTTATTTTTTTGTTTTGTTTACGCTTTCATCAATACATCTCCAGGCCTTTCTTATGGAATGTGGGTGGACTCAGAGCTCTAGCCTTTCAGTTAGCAGCTGGGGGTGTTAACCGCTTACTCTCCCCAGCCCCCCGACCTGGAACTCCTTGAAGGACCTAAAAAACCAAGATAAACTCCCTGACATCAAGTGGATTTTGATGCATAACAACCTGATAGGACAGCGTAGAACCGTGCCTGTGGGTTTCCTGAACTGCAACTCTTTACAGGAATAGACAGTCTCCATTTTCTCCCACTGGGAGGCTGGTGGTTTCTAGCTGTTGGCCTTGTAGTTAGTAACCCAATGGGTAACACCACCAGCCCTTACAGGACCTAGTGCCTGCTAAAGTAGCTGGGGCATAATAGAACAAAAAGTAACCCTTCCAAGTACGCAGCCGAAGACAGAGCACTGCTCGGCTCTTCAGTTCTAAGAAAAGACTAAATGCCCAGGGCCATTTCCATGTGCCCAGATCCCCGTTCTCGCCAGAGCTTAGGGACCTTAAAGGCTGGGCTTCTGACCATAAATCGATAGTGGTCTCGTTTCGTATTTGTTACGCATCCCACTGAATTGCAGTTACGTTGTATGATGATGTTTCCATCTGTCTCTAATGTTCAGTCTCAGGATTAAAGGTCCCTACAATCCCCCTCTAATTTTCTGAGTTGTGGAGGATAATTAGAATGAATCTAATATTGAATGAAGACATGCTGGTCCTCTACCCAGAGGCATACTAAATAATTTAGACCATTCCTCCTGCATGGCAAAGTGGGTGGGTGGCCTCTAATGTAAATTCAAAAGATTATATCCAATTTGGGCCATTAAAGTGGATGCAGCCTAACTCCTGGCCGGCCAGCCACTTTGTTGTGGTGTCCTAAGAAGACAATAGAAGCCAAGTGAAATTTGTCCCCAGAACATCAGTTATTCATAGAGGAAATCGGCTCCCGGGGACCTCTCAAAATCAGTCTCTCACCTGGGAAGGCTGTATGCAATCCTAATCCCTCCATTAAATATAAATTATACAGTAGCTATTAAACCCCGGGTCCTCCCCGCAGAGCAGCAAGCACCTTTACGCGGCCTTGCTCAGTCCGTGATGGTTCAGGTTTGGAATGAATTAAGTAAGCAGAAGATTAAGAAAGCATTAAGTATGGCTTTAAGGTGGGTGCAAAGCTAAACAGATTAAAATCGGACGCAGTGCATGCTTCGGCAGCATTTCTGGCTACACGGTCAAGGGTTTTCCTCTAGTGGGCAGATTTCGTTTCCGAGCGTGGAAGGTTTGCCGTTGTGGTCAGGGGTCATGGGCTCACGGTCAGAGAGCTTCCCGAGGGAAGCTGGGCTGCCACTCAATCAGGAGAGAACCATGCAGAGCTGATGTTGAGTCCTAGCTCTGCCGCGTGCCAGGTCTGTGACATTGAGCCACACACTTAATTTCTCCCATCCACAGTTTTAAAATGGATCAATAAAACGCGGCTGGTCATACCCCCTCCGGATTTGAATGAGAACGATGGGGCTTTCTATTCCTATAAAGAGTTACACTCTGAGAAACCCACAGGGCTCGTTCTAGTCTGCCCCTATGGGCCGCTCTGGGTCAGCATCGACTCACTGGCAGTGAGTACGTACCTGGTGAATAGTCAGTCAAGGAGGGATACGTTCCTTGAACCATCAAAGGGCAGCAGTTGCTAAGGGATAGCGATCAGAAGGCAGCAAGGTCAGAAGAAAGAAGGGGGAATGAAATATTAACCACATGAAGAAGTGGGAGGACTATATTGTGGACTCCCCTCAATGCTGAGAAACCAAATGTAGATGAAATATAGTGAATGGAACAAAAAATGCTCTCTAACCTTTTATTCAAATCACAAAAAGAAGTTTAGAGATAAAATTAAATACCTTAAAAGTTGGCATTTTAATTTTCTGGGTTTCCTTAAAACTAACTAGATGTGCCCTATAACAAGGGATCCCTGTTGACAGTAGATTATGTGTTGGGCTGTTAACTGCAAGGTCAGCAGTTTGAAACCACCAGCCGCTCCATGGGAGAAAGGTGAGGCTTTCTACTCAAGTAAAGAGTTACAGTCTCGGATACCCGCAAAGACAATTCTACTCAGTCCTGCAGTGTTGCTCTGAGTCAGAATTGGTTTGATAGCCGTGAGTTTGTTTTGGGTTTATGCCATATTACATGCAACCTAAAATACAAGTTTGTACACGTCAACACTCCTGGGCTTAAGATGCAGCTTAAAATAGATGGTGTATTCAATAGTTTCTTTGTTGCAGTGACCCATTAAGTGAGGGTGCATCTTACAAGGAGGAGAGTCTTTAATTCAATAAAGTCCAATATGGCATGTCTCCATTGTATGAGGCTAGACCAGTCTGGCTACTATAACAAATAAGCCAAAATTACATTAGGTAAGAAATAAATGGGGGGGGGAAAGAAAGAAAGAAATGGAGACGAGAGAGAAACCTATGTGGATCAGCTATTTATTGCCCTTGTGGCACGAGGAATTCAGATTTTTTATATTTTGTGTGCCTCTCAACATAATGACGTTCAACATCACCAGAGCAACAGAAGGGGGAGTGTGGAGACGGAGCATTAATTCCTAAATACCTCTGCTTGAAAGCCTCTCTCCTCCGTCTCATCTCACTGACTAGCACAGTCGCACTTGTGCTTCCCGCGAAGCCCGTCTTCATTATGTCCAGTGAGGAGAGACTTGGATACCAATGAGCACTAGTGATTTTTGTTACCGATGCCTTTCTTAGTGGAGCTTACTCTAAAATCGTAACGGCAAAACCAAATCTATAACTTATTGGCCCCAGGCTTGTGTGTCTGTTAGATTACTTTATTCCTTGATAAACAAATCAACCAACTTGAACCAAGAGTGAACTGAAATAAACTTTCTTATTTCATAGTAACTGGTGCTCACAAAGCTACAGGGTGAAACGGTTTTTCTCTAGTCTTTAAATATTATGAGTAAGCCTAATAAGCAAACCTTTCAGTATCACTTAGGAAATTTTATTGTGGCCAAAGATAAAACAAAATATGTTCTATTTTATTTGTTTAATAAATCATTGTATTGGGGGCTCTGACAGTTCTTCTCACAACCCACACATATAACCATTGTGTCAAGCACATTTGCACATATATTGCCATCACTATTTTTATTTATTTTTGTGTATTTAATTCAGTGGCATCAATTATAGTCACCATGTTGTAGAAAGGTAGAACCACCACCTTTTCCAACTGCTTCCCATGACCTTGAACTTAAACTCAACTGCCCCTTAAGCAAAAACTCTTCATGTCCTCTTCCCTCAGCCCCTGGTAACCGCAAATAGACTTGTCTCTGTGCATTTACCTATTATAGACCTGCCATAGAGTGGGAAGGTACAATATTTGTCCTTGTGTAATCGACCGATTGCACTCAACATAGTATTTTCACGTTTCCCCAATGTCATAACATAGATTAGAATTCCACTTCTCATGACCAAATATTCCACTGTATGTATGTATCACATTTTGCTTATCCATTTATCTGTTGATGGAGACATCGGTTGTTTGTATCTTTTGGCTATTACGAATGATGCTACAATGAACACCGAAGACCAAATTACCTGTTGGAGTCCTTGCCTTTGGTTATGTACCTTGCCGGGTCACATGATGATGCTATGTTTAACTTTTGGAGAAACCTCCAAGCTATTTCCCACTGTAGCTGTGCCATTTCATGTGCATTCCCACCAGCAACAAATGAGGATCCCAGTTATATTAGTCTAGGTACTTTG
>NW_022111320.1:45661611-45667611 GCF_000313985.2 Echinops telfairi
TGGGTTAATGTTGGACTTGTGGGCTTGGGCAGCATTGGGTTGGGATGTTTTCGTGATGCACATTTTCTTTGCATATAACTCTCTCTTATACATGAGTTGCTGTGGATTTGTTTCTCCAAAGTACCTAGACTAATACACCAGTATTCCATGTTCTTGCCAACTGCTTTCTGTATTTCTGAAAGGAGCTATCTTACTGGGGTCGTGTGAAGTTGCGTCTCATTGTGATTTTGACATGCATTTCCTGAATGATTAGTGACAATGAGCATCTTTTCATTTGCTATTGTCCATCTATAATTCTTCTACAGAGAAATGCCTAGACAAGTCTTTCTTTACTTGCTTTGTTTTAACTGCTTTTAAAAATTGTAAATATAATGGAAGTTCACATCTCAGATGATCAACTTGGTATTCAAGAGTTTAAGATACTTGCCAAGCCCCTTAATTGTTTATCCTTTACCTGCTCTTTGATGTCTCTCTCTAGTGGACTACTCTCTTCGACTTCACCCACGTTAACCCCTATCGACAGTCTAGCCCGAGGGCGGGCAAACTGTACCTCTTCTCCCCACCCCCCACACATGGCTCTGTAGGTATGTCCAAGAGGCTCTGAAGTAAAGTGGAAAAATTCCAAGGATGTTACTCACGTAATAGTGATTTTGATTGTTTATAAAAATGTATTTATGACCCTTAGTTGTGATTTTTAAATTGTTGTGAGGGATGGGATTGGCATCTCAGTCTCAAAAGTTTGCCGAGCCCTGGTCTAGCCCATTGCTCTAATTCCTTCACTTGTGCCACCCTCCTCACACACACCCCTCACTGCCTGCCCACCGCCACCACCCTTTTTGGCAAGCTCCAAAATCTGTCACTTTGATACAAAGTCTTTATTTAGGGTTTCTTTCCCTTCTGACAGTGGTAAAGAGACAAGCTGGACATGATTATTATATGTTCATATAACAATATATTAAATATCTCATTGACCCTTTTGTGATGGGCTAATTTCATTCAGCTTATTGTTCTCCAGGCCCCTCCATGCCATGAGGTGCTTCATGGTTTCCTCATTGTTTTCTAGTGATGCTTAGTATTCCATTGTGCAACATTTTCCTTATCCATGCTTCCATGAATGGACATGTTGGCTGTTTGCATCTTGCCGTTATTGTGGACAGTGCTGCACTGAACATGGATGTGCATGTATCTGTTCATGTTATGGCTTTTCCTTCTGTAGGCGCTGCACCCAGCAGAGAGATGGCTGATTTGCGTGGAATTTATATTCCCAGTTGCTTGAGGCAGTGCCATCTAGCCTCCCCAGTCTTGTCAATGTTGATAGTTCCACCAGCAGTGTGGGAGGGTTCCAGCCGCTCCACAGCCGCTCCAGCATTCAGCGTTTTCTGTTGTATTGAACTTGACTTGTCATTGTCCGTGTAAGGCCTACGGATCTCCCTGCTGCTTTGATTTGTATCTGCTGCGTGGCGGCCACCGTGAGCATTTCTTCATCTGTTGGCCATTATGATATCATCTTTGATGAGCTAGCTGTTCATGGCCTTTGGCTACTTTTTAATTGGGGTAGTCATCTTTTTCTTAGTGAGGTGTTGCAGTTTTCTATAGTTTTAGAGATTAGTCCCTTGTCTGTTGTGTGGTTGTCAATTTTTTGCACCTTACTCTGTAGGTTCTCTTACTCTCTTGATAAAGTCTTTTGATGCATTTAATTGTCTTATTTTTATTAGGTGCCAGGCATCTATTTTGTCTTCTACTGTGGATATTTCTTTCATTATATTTGATAGTGTGTTTCTGCTAGGTAATAGAGCCCTTAAGTTTGTCTCTATTTCCTTATTGATGATCTTTATAACTCTGGGATTTACATTTAGGTTTCCGATTTTAAATTCATTTTGCATGGGGACTGGAGAAACAAAAGAGTCGTAGGAAGTAAACTACAGAACACTGCTACAAGAAACCAAAAGAGACCTGCCTAGAAGAATATTCCATGTTCACGGGTAGGAAGACAACATTGTAAAAATGTCAAAACTACTCAAAGTAATCTATAAATACAACTCAATTCTGATCCAGGTCCAAACACTACTATTAGAAGAAATGGAAAAGGTAAATGCTAACTTCATATGGAGAGAGCAGAGACCCAGGATAAGCAAAGAACTTCTTGAGAACAAAGTAGGAAAGTGTGCACTTTCCAACCTCAAAACCCATTATATTGCCACAGTACTTAAAACAGTCTGGCGCAGGTACTAATGATATATAAACCGTGAGAACGGAATAGAGAACCCTGAAATAAAGTCATTCATCTTTGTCTGCATTTTAATTGGGGTTTTGTTTTTTTTGTAATTAAATTGTAGGAGTTCTCTTTATATTTTGGCTACTAGGCCAATTCCCGCCCCCCCCCTCCCCCTCATTTTCCAGTTTGGCTCTTTCCTTTGTTGGTAAGACCCTTTGATAGACAAAAGGTTTTAATTTTGATCAAGTCCGACTTACCCATTTTTCATTTTGCTGATTGCGTTTGTGTGTTATGTCTAAGAATACATAGCCAGGACCTGTGCCTATCGGTTGGCATCATAGGTCCCGGTTGCTGTTGCTGCCAACTTGGTGCCATGGCTTGGGCCTAGTCAGTGCCACAGTGTCTCCGGAGATGTGGGTCCTCAGTCTCTTCAGTGCTGATGCTCAGGCTGCAGGGAGCCCCGCAGCAGTGGCAGGGATGGGGGAACAAGTGATCAGCCAGAACCTCTGGCTGTACTCTTCCTGGGAAGCTTTGATAACTTGCAGCAGCTGGACCAGGTTCCTCATTAATAGCTGTCAGCAAAATCAGTACATCATTTACAGTGATGGCAGAGACTCAGCTCTGGAACTCTACGTAGAAAAAGCATCTGGATCCCAGTGTTTTCAACACCTTCAAGACAAACCAGAAGTGTTTGTTATTGAGCCCAGTGGGCCTCTGGGCAAGATGACCTTGCCTATCAGGATGTACTGCCAATCAGTCAGCTGTGACAATGCCTTTGAGGATCACCCACTCATGAGCCTTCCTTCCTGCATCCCCTGAAAGCCCAGCATATCCTTCCCTGCTGTGACCCTGTCATTAGCCACTGACAGTACCGACAAGGTTCTTGTGAAGGATAAAGCCACCCACATCATCATGATTGCCCTGATCACAAAACAGATCCAGGGAAGCTATTCAGCCTTTGGGACAACAGGCATGGCTGAAAGATACGGGCTCCACACCACACCAGGGCCTCCAAGGGGAAGAAACACTCCACAGCCCAGCGCTCTAAAGCTGCAGGATGGAGAGATCACAAAGGGAGAAAAGCCTAGTCCACCCCAAGCAGCACCCGTCCCTCTTCCCTAAGAAGAAGTCTAGAGACCTGGTTCACTGCTGGTCCTTCACAACTGTACCTGGTCCAAACTCTAGCATCGCGGATTCTGAAAGTGGGGGTCAGGACAGGAACCCATTAGATAAGTGTAGCCTCTTTGGACCCAGACCCCTCCAGACGTTTGATTCAGAAGAGTTTGCCACCAGACATACAACGGGATTGTTCCATGTGCAGGTCGCCTGCACGGCTGAGGATCTGGCAGCCTTCACATCTCCCACGTTGGACATCCCAGTGATAGATGGAAAGGAAGTGCCACAGACCATAAGCTCAAACCTCATGACTTGAATGCGCTCACACCCACTGGCTTCTAGAGCTCCTCCTGTTCTAGGGTTTCTGGATCAAGTCCTCTAGGCCCACTTTACCTTGGGTCTGACCTAGGAAGGGTACGTTTTAAAACAGTAGAAACAGAACTTTTAAACCAAAGTTGAAGACATTATTGTCTTTTGAGAAACAGCACAAAGCCTGTTCTTATTGTGTTAAAGAAACCGTTTTCTGCTTCTTCAGTGTAGACTAACTAATTTCAGCAGTGGTGTATGGGAGTCCTCATCCCCCATGTTTTGGTATCCTTTCCTCCAGGCAAGAACTTTGGTCATGGCTTCCTAGGTAACTCATGCTTGTGCTGTTTCCAAACCCAAATTTCTTGATTCCTTTGCCACTCTCATTCTGAGCATCCACACCTCATGGAGTGGGGGGTGTTCACTGAGCAGTTCCAACCACTTGGGCCCTTCTCACCTCCAGACACTGCGCTGTTGGTGTGCACTGGCTGGGCTGGTTAGGAGGGAGGGCTAAGGCCTATTTGAGATCTGGGGACAATGAACGGCCAGGCCTGTGCTGACACTGGCCTCTCCTTGCTTTCTCGGTAGACCTAATGGGCTGCTTTGTCCTGCAATCCAGTGTGTAACACAGTCCCTCTGGTGTGATTGGAAGACTGTTCCTTTTTAATGGGACACACAGAACAGACCCCAGTCTTGCAAAGCCTTTCTTGTACTTTAAAGTTAGCTTAAGTCACCACCAATTTGGTAGAAAACAAAACAAAAATAATTTTGTAAGGGAGAAATTTAGTGGACGTTCATTTCCTTTAAAGTACAGAAGATAATTAAGTATAGCTAGAGGGTAGCTTGAGGTACATATAACATTGCTGTCACCTGTTTGATTTCCTTGTTCATCTGAGGGCCGAGAACAGTTTTTTTACTCCCCTGAGCATGGAGGAAAGTAACATTTTTATAAGAAAATATTTCTCCGCAATACGAACCTCATACCCTAACTGAGGAAAGGGAATAGGGGCATTCCCTCTTGAGTGCTCTCCTCTGGGCATGTTCAATCATTGTCTGGGGTCAAGTCTCCAAGAGCTACTGATTCGGGTTTGGGTATTGCCTATTTAAGAGGCTGACCTCCGTGTGATGTACACAATTGATGTATGTATGGATTGTGAAAGGAGTTGTATGAGCCCCAATAAGATGATTTAAAAACAAAAGAGGCTGCCCTTTCTATAGAGACCCTGGAGTCTTGGGTTATGAGGACAGTTAGTTTATTTGTGTCTTATATTATGCTTATATCGTGTTTTGACAATAAAATCCTTACCATCTTCTCTGACAAGAAAAATAATGTATCGTCCAAAGGTAGAAACCCGAAGTTTTATGTATATGCACGCTTTCTTCTAAGAGTTTCTTTGTTCTGGTTCTTAGGTCATTGATCTAATTTCAGTTAATTTTCTTGTCTTGTACGATATGGGCCCAGTTTCATTCTTTTGCATGGAGATCCAGTCATCCCAGCATCATTCTTTGAAGAGGCTGTTCTTTCCCTCATTGAATGATCTTAGAACCTTCCGTACAATCGATTTATCATAGATGTGTGTGAGGGTTTGTGTCTGGACTCCTAATCCTTTTCCATTGGTCAGTATATCTGCCTTTATGCTTAGCACCATTCTGTTTTTGATTACTGTATATTTACACTACATTTTGAAACCAGGAAAGGTGAATCCTGCTTATTTTTCAAGATTGCTTTGGCTGTTTGGCGTCCTTGGCAATTTCCTATAAACTTGAGGATTGAAAGTTTCATTTGTGCAAAAAAAAAAAGGTTATTGGGGTTTTGATTGGCAATGTGTTGCATTTATAGATCACTTTGGTGATATGGACATCTTCACAATATTAAGTCTTCCAATAATTTTATAGTTTTCAATGTATAACCTCCCTAGTTAAATTTATTCCTGGGTATTTTATTGTTTTCGATGTTATTGTAAGTGGAACTATTTTCTTAATTTCCTTTTCAAAACTTTTGTTGTTGTTGTTGCTGGTATATTGGAACACAACTGCATTTTGTGAGCTGATCTTTGTCCTGTGACTTTGCTGAATGTATTTACCACCTCCAGTAACTTTCTTGTGCATTCTTTCATGTTTCTTACATACACATATAATCATGTTTGCAGATAGAGAGGTTTATGTCTACCTTTCTAATTTGGATCACTTTTCTTTTCTTCCTTTTTCTTGTAAAAAAGATGACTCTGTATTATTTTCTTTGTTTCATTAATGTGGTATGCACGATTGATTGTCTTACATTGAACCACCCCTAAATTCCTAGAGGGAATCCCACTTGGTCACCCTTGAATTAGATTTGTTAGTATTTTTTGTTGAGGATTTTT
>NW_022111320.1:45668548-45700531 GCF_000313985.2 Echinops telfairi
TGTAAAGTAATGGCTTAACCTAAGAAAATCAATTTAGTCTCTAAGTTATCAGTATTTTGTCTTAACAGTCATAGACAGTTAATCCAGTGATATTAGGTCCAAAGGATCCCTGGTGATGCTGCAGGGTAAACATTGTTCTGCTAACAGCAAGGGCAGTGGTTCACACCCAGCCGCTGCTCCCAGGGAGAAAGACAAGACTATCAACTCCAGTGAAGATTTATTGTCTCAGAAACCCTATTGGGTTTCAACGAGTCAGAATTTCGATTGATGGCAGAGGGTTTCATTGTATATTAGATTTTATCTGCTTCCAATCAAATCACTATCTTTAATTCCTAGCACATTATTTTTGCTTGTTTGTTTTTTAAGTGATTCCAGTGGTTTCTTTGGGCTTTCGCTTGGGTATACGTGGTAGACAGTGAAAGCTGTCGTCGGTGAGCTTCGTCAAAGGGGTTTCTGGTTTGTGACCACAGAAGTACCAGCCAGCGATTGTTGCATGTGAGAGAGCCTCGTCGAGTCACCTTTAAAAATGGGTATTTTGACATGAAATAGCCTCTTGTTAGAAACCAATATAAAATGAAAACTAGAAGTTTTCCGTGAACTATGGCAGCAGAATCCAAAACCTTTTGTCCTTCATAACCGATAGCAGTTTTGCATGGCTTCTCTTTTTCTTTTGCTTCTCAAACACAGCGAAACCCCACAAAGCTCAAAAGCAGCGGAAAGATCCCAATGATGGTCATGATGGACGTCATTACATCTGCGTCTAAGATGCGTAGGGAATGTGACTTATTCTAAAAGCAGCCTTCTTCTTATTATTATTATTTGCATCTGCCTGCAAGGAAGTGTGTATGTGGAGTAGCTACAGCCGGTCAGTTAGCTGCATCTTTGAGATCGCCAGGCACGTTCTTCATAAACCCACTTCCTTGTTGTGTGCTAGCGGTCCACACGGAGGGACCTCTTTATACAGATAATCTGTACACATGTACATCCAGCTTCACCTGGCGGTGGGCTGGTAACATGTTGGGCTGTGATCCACCTGGCGGGCAGTTCGAAACCTCCAGCAGCTTCACGGGAGAAAGACTGGACTTTCAACTCCCGTCAACAGTTACGGTCTCAGAAACCCACAGAGGTCAGTCTGAGTCCGCATGAACTTGATGGCAGAGAATTCCGTTCACTTGGTTGCCTCAGGGCCCCTATGTAAAGACCTCTTGATACAGATGTGCTGTGTGTACACAGGGCTTCCCAGCTAACCTCGGAAGTCCTTTCCTGGTAGCCCCTGCCCCCCGACACTTCCTGCCATGGCTCCTTTACATTATTAATGGGGGTTTCTTCTTACTATTAAAGATTAGCCAGCTAGCTAAGTACATAATTGTAGACAGTTTAGAATCCCTGCAACCTTTCACTGCATTTTCCACCTGAGCATTTTGAACTGTGAAGATCAAAGTGACATCACCCTTTTTGTTTCTCAGGTGAACCTTCCCTTATGAATTTGGGAAGGAGGAACAAACGCATGCCCCTCCCCAGCTTCACACTCACTCCATGGCCTGTTTCCCTGGGTGCAAACAGCATGAAACTAAATTAACCTCCTTCTTCCTTCCATCTACACAGTCCCCAAATTTAAGGTGACCAGATTTTAACATTGGTAAAGCGGGACACCACTGATAAAACTCATATCTTGGCGAAATATCCACATGGCAGCCGAAAACTGTATTTACTAGTTTGTTGTGCATTCGTTCCAAAAATCGGGACTTTTTAAAAACACCATGGGGCGCAGGAAACATTGTTAAAAATCGGGACTGTCTCACCAAAAACGGGACATCTGGTCACCTTACCCAAATTCCATCTTAAGATAAAATTGTATGATTATTTGCATAAGACGTTTCTTAAGACCATGCGTGCGGCTTGCGGCATCTAGAAGAGAGTTGGCTTCCTTGGGTTTATGGTCGTAAGCACTTTACCACGACCAGCCGTTCTGAGTTCATGGCGCTTCTGCTGAGAAATGGGGCCCCAGAAGACTGGAAGATAAGAAACGTGGTTTTCAGTGTTCTGCTCGGCCCGCGTGCTGTGTCATTGATGAGGAGACTCGCGCAGTAGCCTGGTGGTGCTAACGTGCTCACAAGGTCACGCAGAAGAGGAGCTTCAGGGATGACAGCCTGAGGAGGACTCAGGCTGATGATGCTGGCTTTCCAGGTGGACTAGGAGAGCCTCTCACCTGTCCCGGGAAGCACAGTCATTCTTTGGAGCCATCCTGATGTTGAGTCAGACCTTATCTCTTACTTTTGATGCTCAGTCAATCAGACTCCTGCAATCATTGCTCTCTCAGCTCGAAGCTATACCTGAGAGGCACCATGGTATAAGTCTCTATTTTCACTAGTACTGATAATATCCATTGATTCAAATTTGGCCAGACCCCTGAGAAGCGTTCACAGTACCGGTGCTGTCAGAGCATAGGAGCTCTGTCTCAGTCACCGAGTGGTGCTGGGACAAAGACCCTATACTGGTGGCTTTTCTCACACTCAAAGAAGCTAAAAGTGCAAACCAGAGTCTCGCCTGTGCCAATTCCTTCCTTGTAAGGTAATACTCGAGGAGCCCTGGTGACAGAGTGGGTTACATATTGGACGCAAGTTCAGCAGTTCAAAACCACCAGCCTCCTCTTGTGTCAGAAACCCACAGGGGCAGCTCTACCCTGTCCTGTAGGGTCACTATGAGTCGGCATCAATTCGATGGCAGGGAGTTTGCATTTCTGAGATGAAGGTAGTGCTGGGAATTCCCTGGCTGCTGGAGGACCCTTGCATGGCATCTGTTTTCCCTAAACGTGCTTGCCTGCCTCTGTCTCCACGCAGCTCTTTTTACAGCCCAGAAAGTGATTCCACTCAGGAACCACAGCAGGACCTCAGCTGAGACATGGATTGTATCACCTTCTACCAGGTGCAAGTCCTTTACATTATATCCATAAGCACAGGGGTGAGGCAGCCTTCAGTGTGGATTACAACTCAATGTAAAGAAAACCAAAATCTGGGCAACTGAGCCAACAGGCAAAGTAATCATGATCGATTAAGCCTTGCTCAGATCCATAGTCAATGCTCATGGAAGCAGCAGTCAAGATCAAAGAACACATTGCATGGGGTAAAGCTTCTGCACAAGACCTCTTTAAAGTGTTGGGAAGCAAGGATGCCTCCAGGAGGCCTACAGCATGCTTGACCCAAGCCATGGTGTTTTTAATCACCTCCTATGCACGTGAAAGTTGGACACCGCATAAGGACGACTGCAGAATTGGTGCATTTGAATGACGGTGTTGGCGAAGAGTATTGAAATTACCGTAGACTGCCGACAGAACAAACCGATCTGTCTCGAAGGAGGTACAGCCAAAATACTCCTTAGAAACAAGGGCGACAAGTCTTTGTCTCAAATACTTTGTACATGTTAGGAGGAGAGACCAGTCCCTGGAAATGAACGTCATGCCTGATAAGCAGAGGGACAATGAAAACAGAAGACCTTGGACGAAATGGGTGGACACAGGCAAGGCCTGCAGCAATGGGCCCCAACGTAAGGCCAGTGGTGAGGATGGCACGGGAGCAGGCGCTGTTTCATTCTCTTGTACGTAAGGTCGACTCACTGGCACCCAACAACCACAACAACAACTGAGTTATTAGGTCATACACAAGTTGGCATGGAAGAGAAAGTGTACAAAGAACACGTGATAGTAGCTTTCCAAATTCCTCATAAAACACCGTGGATTGGTGATGTCTTCTATTTCATCTCTTTCCCAACCATTTGTGCACCTGACCCACCTCTGTAGGGGCGTGGCTGGGATTGTGCAAGTTGTCTATAGCCTTGACGAAGAAGATCTTTGTTGTCTTGGTGCTAGATATTACTGGAACAGATGGGGATCGTTAATATTGTAATTTGATGAGCGGAATGAATTCCTTGACTGATTTTATTTTCACAAATACAAAAACTATGTTGCAAAGAAAAGTATGGTGTCCCAAATGTACTTGTAATTCAATCTACTGAATTTGGCCTGAATCCGAAAGGAGCTTACGGTGGACAAACCGATGTACAGTCTTATTGCACACCCTGTGATTCATATACTGATGATGCAGACATTCGATGGAACTTGGCTGACAGAAGAGAGTACCGGGAAGATGTTCACTTGTGTTTTATTGACTTTGCCAAGGCATTCGACCGTGTGGATCATAAGGCACTGTGGCTAGCTTTCAGGAGAATGGGACACAACAATCAAAAAGAGTTTCCACAGAGGTCCTATCCAGTCTGGTGTTTTTTGTTTTTGCTTTCTTGAATGACTTATTTTTTTCTCTGTATGGTTGATTTTTAGGTCTGTTTCATCCCTTTGGATTCTGAATGTATTTGTGCCGATTTCAGTATTTTTCCAGTTTATTTTGTGCTGCTGTTGGTCGTGTTGATGGTCACATGAAGAATGCGCACAGCCACACACACACACCAATGCAGCACTTTCTACTTGAACAGTTCAAAGTCGAGGATTGCATTCTCCACATTGTTCAGGCTTAGTGTGGGAGTGGTGCAGCCAATTGTGAATGACCCCCCAATCCGTACCAAAGGACCCTTGGGTGTCCTGCTGGAGGGGAAGGGTGCATTGCTCTATCCAGAACTAGAGCTGGGGACAAAGATCTTTCTTGACAAGGTGCTCTATTGCCTGCTGGCTTGAGCCTGTAATCCGGCACCTCATATTTTCAGCTAATTCCCTTAATGCCTTATACACGTAAATAGATTTTGTGCTAAGTAGCATAATAAGGGCAAGAATATACATCGGTTTTTCCACTGTGTTCTCATTTGGGATTCAGGCCAAGTTCAGTAGATTAAAATATAGAGTTTGGTAGACATAACTAGGACTTTTTGCAATGGAAATAATCAGATAATGCATGCGGTTATTTTAATGGAACATCCACTTTGGATTGGTAATGAAATCAGGGGTCTTGTCTGAGGCCTGGGGATTTGTTCTCCACTCTGTGCTCAGAGGCTGCATATGTGAGTGGCTTTCCGGTTTTAAACAACTTTCTCCGCATCCATTTGCTTACTTTTCTCTTCAGTGAGAGTGTTCAGAAGCGTCAGCAGCCTGCTTCTCCATAGCACCGGTTTCCAGGCTAGGGGAAATCCTGTGCTCATCTCAGATACACCGGGGCCTCCCTAAGGGTGACACATGAATTAAAATGATGCCAGATTTGATTTCATGTGCATAGTGATGGCATTTGATTCTGACCACAAATCTGCTGAGACCGGGAGAACAGATTTATTTTGACAAAGGGCACGTCCTCAGAGGGCTGGTCCAAGACTATATGATTTCTCTGTATGACATTTTCTGAAGTTTGAGAAAGATTTGTTTAAATTAAAGATCAGTTGGAACAGATTCTAGGTTATACTATTAATAAGCTAATCCTCACTGCCTTTTTTAAGTAGGAAAAAAAAGCTGGAATTGGGGATCACGGGACAAATGTTGCTCATCTCTGGGATCTACTCATCCACAGGCTTATGGCTGGGAGGCCCCTCGGCTGGTCTAGATGGGAGGAAGGTTTTGAGTGACAGCAGATTGAATATTGACCTCCACTTTGAAGGGGTAGAGTTTTATCCATGATCAGAAGTGAGCAGGTCTTAATAGACTCAGTCCAAACCCAAACCAAACTCACTGTCATCGAGTTGATTCCAACTCCCGGAGCCCTGGTGGTGTAGTGGGTACCCATGGGGCTGCGTTCTGAAAGGCCAGCTGTGCTGAGGGAGGAAATGAGACTTTCTGTTCCCTTACAGAGTTACAGTCTAAGAAACCCACGGGAGCAGTTCTGCCCTGTCCTATAGGGTCCCTGTGATAGACGGAATCAGGCCACTCCCATTGCAGTGCAGGCTGAGATGACCGCCTGACTCCTCCTGGTGACTTTGTGCTCTGGATCCAAGCTGTCCAACTTGGGCTCCCTCTCACTGATGCCGATGTAAACCAACATCCTGGTCTCTGGCCACTGAAACTCTTATATAGAAGGTCTAGAACAGTGGTTCTCAACCTGTGGGTCATGACCCCTTAGGGGGTCGAGCGACCCTTTCACAGGGGTTGCCCGATTCATAACAGTAGCAAAATGACAGTGATGAAGTAGCAACGAAGATAATTTTGTGCTGGGCGGGGGGTGAGTCACCGCCACATGAGGAACTGTATTAAAGGGTCATGGCATTAGGAAGGTTGAGAGCCACTGATCTAGAACAATGGTTCTCAAATTCTAGTGTGTGTTAGAATCTCTCAGAGGGCTGGTTAATAGTACAGATGGTAAACTAGAACTGCCTGGCACTGACTCTTGGAGCCTAGGGTATCCATTCCTTTCCGATCCCTAGTTCATGTGGAGAACTTGAAAGCAGCCATGGTGGGAGTAGGTTGGGATCTAAGAGGTTGTTGTTGTTGTTGTTGTTGTTGCTAGGTGCCATTGAGTCGGTTCCAACCCACAGTGACCGTATGCATCCAAAGTGGACGTCAGAAGAGACTCTGAACTTGCTCTTCATCCCAAAGTAGCTACATACAAATGGGAGAAACGATGAAGCCAAAGAGCTGAATAGAACATTTCAAAGGGCAGCTCGAGAAGACGAAGCCAACCATTTTAATGAGATGTGCAAAGACGTCGAAGTGGAAAACCAAAAGGGCAGAACACGCCCGGCATATCTGGAACTAAAAGAACTCAAGCGAAAATTCAAGCCTCGAGTTACAATCTTGAAAGACTCTAGGGGCAAAATACTTCACAATGCAGGAAACATCAAAAGAACTAGTTGATACTCACAATTTTAGGAGACAGCAGATGAAAAAACAAGTGCCCAAGGTACATAAGGTTGGGATGGAACCCCCCCAAATTTGCATTTTGAATAAGCTCCTAAAGTCCCCTGAGTAGTGCAAACCCTTAACTTGCTCGACTACTAATTGAAAGACTTGGAGGTTGGAGTCCCCTCAGAGGAGCCCTGGAAGAAAGGACTGATGATCAACTTCTACAAATCCTGAAAGAGGACAATTCTGTGGCTCACGAGCCCTTTTTGACTCAAGGGCAACTGGTGATACGTTCCCAGGCACTGCTGATGGGCTGTAGGCCACACACTGCGAAGAATTTTTCAGGAACCAACACAGTACTGTCCAACACGGTAGCCACTATCCACAGAGCAATTTAAACTTAAATTCCATCGAATTAAAATTAGGTAACATTTTAAAATCTGTTTTTTTAGTCACGCGTGTGGCATATCCAATGATGATTATTCTCATGTGAGTACCACATTGGACCGAATAGTTCTAGAATGTTTTCATCATCGCTGCACATCCTATTAGGCAGAACTGGTCTTGCGCAAAATCTGTGCAACTGGTCAGTTACCTTTCCACAGACGATTCTGGTGGGATACCCATTTCAATATTTATGACAGCTATTAAATTTTGATTTTATATCTCAAATCTCTGGGAGGAAAACCCACATGAATTCTCCATGCCCTGACCCCCTCCCCATCTTTTTTCGGTTCTTATTTGGGAAAGGAATCCGTTGGCTGAAATTCTCAAATACTGACTATGCACCAATGGCCATTCAAAGTAGGGATAAAGATATGGAGGCCGAACGGAGACCCAGCTGTAAGCCCATAGCGGCTTCACGCCGGTGATTTCCCCTCTTGGCTCCATAGAAGAAATAATCACACATGCTTGTTTGCAGCGCCACCTCCAGTTCTTATCAGCAGGACCCAACTCTGATATCATGACACTGCCGGCAGACAACCTGTGGTCAGACGGGCTGAGAAGCCTGTTTTTCAGATGCTCCTTCATAACAACTCGCTGCTAACCAGTGAGGGCCAAGCGATGAGTTTACTGAAAGACAATCAATCGGGTTAATGATTCGAAGTGTTCAAACAAGAGCTCACACAAGTGTCACCGGAGAATGGTGTCTGATTAGTACTTACGGGGTCGGGTGCAATGGTCAACAGTCATGAGTGAAATCTGCCGATCAAGTGACCAAAACCTGGCCTACAGAGGCTTCCACAGGTAGAGGCCGGGTTTGGGGGGCCAGGGAAGGAAAGAGCTAGCCTGGAATGTGGTGGGGGCTGGGGGGTGTTTCTTGTGCAAGGTTGGTAATTGCCTACGTATTACATAGCCTGGCTTAGGGAGTATGTGTCAGGAATTCTCAACCCCAATGTGCTTGTGTGGCCTAAGGAATGTCCATTTATTTCAGGTTCTGTGGGATCGAAGTTTTCTATTTCTTTGGAGTGATATAATAAGTAGTTAGGGGACAAATGAGTGCATTTCTTTTATCTTCTGAATGATTTCTTATGATAGGCATTATTTTCTCAGGTGGCACTTGGCATCTCTTAAGCATCAAAAGCTCTTGCCTTCTCTGGTTCAGTGGAAGTCTCTCTAACCCCCAACCTTTTAGGAATTCTGACCTTCCCCGGTCATTGTTGTAGCGTTTTAGATTCCTGGCTGATCTCCTCGCTTCTGTTTCCTTCCTTTGCCTTTCACGTCCTCTGGAGAGCATTCCCGATGTGGTGACGGCAGCTGCGAGCCAGCTCTAAGGAGGATGGTGAGGCGTGTGCAGGACTAGTCAGTGCTTTGTTCTGTTGAGCACTGGGTTGCTGTGGCTCAGAACTGACTTGCTGGCACCTACTATCAACAAGGTTATGCCCTTTCATGGGTGATTTCAAGGTGTGAAATCATTAAGAAGCAGGAAAAAATGTTGCCAGTGTTATTGTAATGGTTATAAAAGTCTAAAGTCTTCGGGGCATGGCACATTTTAATGCTTTAATTGACATCATTGTAAGGTAGATTCATGCTCCTGAAATTGTTTAGGGGGTTTCTGACAGGCATCATTTGGTGGTGAGGCAGGCTTATTATCTATTTTCCCTCAAAAAGGTTGGAAGCTTCTAAATCCATCACCCAAATGGGTGACTTCAGAGTTTGTTAGATGGGGCAGTTTCTTATCATTGAAGAATCAAATGGGATACAAAATGATGAATTATCTTGTATTATTCTACTACTTAAAAAAAAAAGACTCCTTGGAGGGCTGTAGCATCAGCAAGTACAGTCACTCCATTACAGCAGGTTGATTTTAATGTTTAATCATGACAGCAATAAAACCACGAGACATAAGAATTGGTGATGGTAAAATTAGTCCCGTTCCTGGTGACACAGGACTTCTGAGCAGATTTGCAGGTTGATTGTTCATTGATAAATTACAGGTGTAAAACCCACACGCAAACCCAGTGCCATCAGTCATTTCCACTCATAGCCATCCTTTAGGACAGAGCAGGACTGCCCCATAGGGCTTCTGAGATTATAGATTTGTTTATAGGAACAAATAGCCTCATCTTTCTCTCCCAGAAGAGCTGGTAGGCTTGAACTTATAACCTTGTGGTTAGTAGCCCAATGCTTATTTTTCTGTTTCACTAGGGCTCCTAAACATTCTCAGGTTGTGTTCTCCATAGACTTACTTATGTGTATATGTACAGCAGGGTTATCTCAAGAAAATGGCTCATATCGTTGTAGGGACTGCCAAGTTCCAAGCCCGTAAGTCAGATGTCCGGCTGGAGACTTCCTGTGACTCATGTAGCTAAAGAAACCGATGAACCCAAATCAGCAAATCAGTCAGTACAGGTAAATGAATCCAAGGTTGGCAGTTAGGGTGGCAGAATGCTGACAAGTCCCAGGATGGGCAGGCAATAGGGCAGGCCTCTGACTTAAGCCCAAGAACAGGAGGTCATATGATTAGCCAGACAGGATTCAGTCCCAGCCAAAAGCTTTTCCCATGGTATCCGCACATATTGGAAGCAGGCCATACCCCTGGGGAAGCTCCCTTCCAATGTATAGGATGTGCATAGCATATCTCATCATGGAAGTGATTACATTTCATTAGGACTCATCATGAAGGATAACAACATTGTAATTGCCAAACCACTAAGATTCTTGGCCCAGCCAAGTTGACGTACAACTTTAACTACCTTAGTTCATCCCTTATCACCTTGACACCTGTATGTATCTTTTAGTGCATACATAATCTCTAAATAAAGACAATCATAAAGTCATAATTGCACCTGACATCATACAACATGCTTACAATTGAAAATGCACCGACCCATTTACATCTTATATTTTATCAGTGAACAAAACAAAATATTTGTTGTACACATATCAGGAGGAAATACTCATAATAATTAAAATCCTCATTTCTGCAACTGGTCACATAGTTGTTGCTGGTATTTAGAATTACCTCCTTCCACCATGCATTTTTTTTAAATGAAATGATCATTTTATTGGGGACTCTTCCGGCTCTTATAACAATTAACTGTATCAAGTTTATTTGTACATATGTTGCGATCATTATTTTCCACCATACATTTTGTATGACCTTGGCCTTCTAAAACGAGTACCTTAACTGATCATGGTTTTTTGTTGTTTTTTTTGTATGGTAAGGTGATCCAAGCTTTCATTCTTGCAGGATCTGGGTCATTAGTGGTTATATCAGAATTAGGTTGCTGTAGTTTAATCATTGATTTTAATAACAAGCAAGGTAGTCCTAACCCCCAAACAAAGCAAACTCATGGTCATTGAGTCACTTAATGCACTGTAGGAATAAGCATAATTCTATTTTAATACACAGCAAAATCTGTGGGCTCAAATTTATGTTTCTATATATGCAATTATTCTCTTGTCAATTTTATTAGATCCTATAGATGCTTGTAGGGGGCTTTTCAGTAGAATCCAATTAACACACATCCTAGAGCCAGCCATACCTAACATTTTGTTTGCTTAACAATGACAGTTTCTTCCTTTCCCACTACTTAAAGTAGTCATCTTTATTTTATTGAGTCAAGTAATGCAGTACTCTGTCACTTGCACGGCTTTCTCTTTCTCGTTCTGTAGTTCAGTAATAATTATCATGCCATGCTAGCCAAGCTTGTGCTGGTGTTTTAAATTGAGTTTTGGAATTGTTGACATAGGAGAAGCCATGACCATTTATCAAATACAAAATATAGTGTTCTCTTATCTCTTGGAATATTTCATCAAGCCCATCATGCAGTTGGATGCGTCTTCCAGACTTTGTTTTGTATAATAAGTATGAGTCAATAAGACTCATAGAATCATGAGGAATCCAGAGATAGCGAGTAAGGTTGAGTCCCATCCATCCTAGACCAGCTGTGTGGTGGGAGAGACAGGTCCCCAAACTTCCAAGTCTCAATGTTGTGGCCTCTACATGGATTCTGAAGATCCAAGGCCAACCTGCTACTGAAATGCTCCCACTGCCCAAGTCTGAGCAGCCACCATCTCCCCTTCAAGTGCTGCACTAAACTCCACTCTGCCTCGGCCTCCAACTTGTTCAATCTCCACATGGCTGCCTACATGATCCCTGAAAATGTAAACCCAAGACTCTTGTTTGCTTAACACTGTTCAGTGGTGTCCTGTTTTGTTTGTTTTCTGTTGTGCTCAGGCTAGAGAACAGAGCATCTTTAGCATTGCATACCTGAAGTTTCTGGGTGGTGCAAACTGTTACTACTCTCCTCTACGAACAGAAAGCTTGGGGGTTCAAGATTCAAGTCTACTCAGCAACGCTTCGGAAGACAGGCCTGGCAATCTGCTTCCAAAACGTCAGCCTAAAAGACCCTGCGGAAACGCAGTCACGTCGCGCTTCACGTGGGGTGGCCACGCAGAGGAGTTCACCCGTCTGCTCTGGTTGTACAAAGACCCCATTTACTGCCACCCCCCAACCTCATCTGATGCCACTCCCATCTCACTCCTGTGAGAAAGAACAGCCATTCCAGTTTTCCAGAAGGCTCCTTACAGTATGAGTCTCGCCATATAGCCATCAAGACCAGCGAGCCCAGACCCTGTTCGTTGAAATGAGACAGGCTTGGGAAACGACAAAGAAAAGCAAGGAAGCGGTTACCACAAGAATAACCACGCCAACCCAGCGGCCACTGCGTGAATTCCAATTCGACTGTCCCTGTAGGAAGAAGTGGAGCTCTCCCACGGGGTCTTCCCATGGCTGTCAATCTTCACAGCAACCAATGGCCACCTCTTCCTCCCCTGAGCAGCTGATGAGTTCACATTGCCAACCAATCCCTTCACCGCTTCATGACCCCTGTATAAAAGTAAACAGAATGGCTATTTCATGATCAAGTGCGGATTGACGACCAGGAGCGAGCACGAGTTGGAAGGATCTGGGTGGTGGTAGGGAGGCCTGTTCATGAGGGATTCTTGATGTAGGTAGTAGTTTTAGAAGCATTTGCTTTCTGTGGGTACATTAGAGTGCACATTTACGGTTTTGTAACGGAAGTAGCATTTTTGTAAAGATTCAAGTAAAGTGAGAAAACAAGCTAGGTGCGTCTCTGGGTGAGAGGCTCTTCGGCCCAACCTTTTCATTCACGGCCATGAAGCCTTCAGAAAGAGCCTGACAAGTTTGCAAAGTTACGTTTTCACCCCCGTTGTTAGGAGCGTGTTAGTAACTTTGGATGGAAAGCTCCCCTTTTTTGGAGGGTGGATGCTCACCAGTGAGGTTCTATGGTTAGAACCAATGGATCGAGACTGTTCCGTCTCCTGTCACAGAGAGGGGGCCCTAGAAGGTCATAGCTTTCCACGGGGTTTTGTCTCCTTTGATAACCTCAAGGTCAGCAACTCGAACCTGCCAGCAGGGGAAGCCGAGACTCTGCTAACTGTAAAGATGTACAGTCTCGGAAACCCACAAGAGCAGTTCTGGTCCGTTCACCACGAGATTCTGGACCTCCTTGACCATGAAATGTTGTATAATTTCCAAGCTTCCTGTGATTACATTGGAGGAAGGCAAGGATTTGCACGAGAGGCTTACTCCTATGGTAAGGCTTTAAAACTTATGTGGGAAAGGCCCATTGCCTTGTACCGTAATTCTACTTTTCCACGAACTTTTTGAAGTATGTGTATGGTATTTATCCAAAGAGTGATGGCCTCACTCAGGGACTTCTTACAGGGTCAATATTCATGATAAATATGGCTTTCTCATCCACAGCAGCTACCCCATGACATTTCACACCTCCTGTAGAACTCAGCCAGTATAGAGCAAAGCCAGCCGGCAAGGATGCACAAACAGTGGGCACAGCTGTTTTGCAGCAAAGCTTTCTTGACAAAAAGAGGCAGCCTGGGTTTGGCTCGTCAGTCGGTGTGTTTGCCGGCCCACGGTCTTAAGTCGTTGTCTACCCGTCACTTCTGTGTTCTGAGCATGTCAGATGTGCCAACAGTGCTAGGAAATGTACATTTGAAAACACATGGACTCGCCAGACAATTGCCTTCCCATCTGTGAAACTTGGCTTCAGTTTCACTGAGGCCATGATGTTTAATACCTTTGCCTTGCAAACGTACAGCACGTCTTTCCTCTTTGTTTTCTGAAGAGGCCAAACTTAACTTTCTAGTCAGATCATTTAGCATTTCTGCATATGAAAAGAATTTGAGGCAAATTCAGCTGGCACACCCTGGGTGCTCTTGTCGTTTGCAGTGGGGGCACAGTCCCAGAGCCCAAGTATAAGTCTGCTCAGAGGCACTAAGGAGCTGAATGGTAGAGCAGAGAGAAGGCATGGAGCCAAGGGAACTCAAGATTGTGTCCTGCATTGTTGGGGGGGTGGGGGGTGAGGGTGGCAATTTATTGGGAACTCTGTCAACTAAAGATGAGTTGGAATTCAATGAGCACCATAGCTAAGTGTGCTTATCATTTAGGATAAGTGTCCAGTCTAGATTGAGAGGCCTTGGTGACCCCAAGGGATGAATAAGGGCAAGCCCCTGTCCTTGAACTAATCTCTGGGTATTAAGACTTTGGGGTTGAATGGGCTGGATAAAAAGAAAATTAAGGATGTATCTGGGTCCGAATTCTCTAGAGCAGCCCTGTTGTTAGTCTGGGTTGACTAGAGAATCAAATCCAGGGAGACACTCATATATGTATAAGAAAGAGCTTTATATACAAGAGCAGTTGAATATTGAGAAAACATCCCAGCCCAGTCCAGATCAAGTCCATAAGTCCCATATTAGTCCATATGTTTGATACCAATCTATAAAGTCCTCTTCAGACGCAGGAAACACATGCAATGACGCCGAATGCAGGAAGACCACAGGCCAGTGGGTGGGAAGCCTTCCAGATCCAGTAGTGGCGTAAGCATCTCAGCGCTGGCAGGGATCTCCCCATGGCTTCTCCAGCTCCGAGGCTCTGGCTGCCGTCAGCCTGTCTCCAGGTGGCTGGTCAACCAGAATGTCTCCCAGGGACTGAGCAGGGAGAGAGTGTCTCCTGCCTCCAAGGATTCTGCCCCCCAGAATCCTCAAGGGAAGGCCATGCCCACAAAGAGGCCTCATTGGCTATGGCCTGATTGACAGGCTGGACTCCACCCCTTCACTCTTAATCCTTTCAAATGAACAAACGATTCTATAATGACCACAAGCACTGTTGCGTGTTTGACAAAGCTGAATGTTTGGCTACCTTGGAAGTGACCCAGCAGATGTCTTTGTGTTGCTGCTGTCAGGCGCCCTCCAGTCGGTTCTCACTCCTGGCGACCCTCTGTACAGCCCTGCCCGCTCTTGCATGATCCTCCCAATTGTGCTGTTGGAGCCCCGTAGGGCAGCCGTGCTGTCTGTCCATCTCATCGAGAGCCTCCTTCTCTTTCACTGCTCTTCCACTTTAGCATCATCATGTCCTTCTCCCAGGACGGGCCTCTCCCGATAACATGTCCAAAGAATGTGAGACCAAGGCTTGCCATCCTTGCCTCTAAGGAGCGTTCCGCTGTTCTTCTCCCGAGAGAGAGCTGTCTGTTCTGTTGGCAGTCCACAGTTTCAATATCCTTCACTAACCCCACAGTACCAAGGCATCGGTTTTTCCCTTCACTCTTCCATATTCAATGTCCAACTTTCAGATACGTACAGATTTCTGTAGGCAACACAATTTAACACAAAAGAGCACTCGATCTGGGGTCTGATACTTCGAACTAAAGTTGAGAGATCACGTTCAGAGATCACTGGAACATGCATTCCTTGTCTGCGACATCGAGGATAATGCCACCTCCCTCACTGCTGTTGAATCCATTTGACTCAAAGCAACCTGTAAGTCAGAGGAGAATTGCCTGGTAGGGTCTCTGAGATGTATTCTTTATGGAAATAGACTGCTTCGGCTTTCTCCCCAGGAGCTGCTGTGGGTTCGAACTGCCGAGGTCTAAGTTAGCAACACTTGATCCACCGTACCACCTGAGCTCCTATTGGTTGCCTTTGGAAAGTCAGGTGTGAATCAAACTATGTTTGAAAACATTGTGAATCATGAGGTGTCATACATACCAAGGTGGTGAGTATTATTCCTGCTCTGGGATCATTTAAATGGAACTTGCCCCAGATGGTACTGGTTACGACAGATTTGCTTTTAAATGTGGGCTCACCTTGCTCTTCGTGACCAGATCCCATGTAGCGGGAAGTATTCTGTCTACGAGAAAAGGGCCGGCCACCCAGGGGAACCCACAGCATGGCAATAGAGATGTTTCCAGGGAAGGACCAGGAACATTTAACCTGGACCCAAGTGTGGGATGTGCATTTCCTGTCATTAAAATTTTTAAATGAATGCGTGGCCACAGTATCCATGCAGTAGATACCCTAGGTGAGTTCCTCGGCTAATTATTGGTTTGTCTTGCTGTATTAAGTTTGCCTGTTCACATCGATGAACCAAGAACGTCTCGGTGCCCCTTAGCAACTCTGCCAGTTTCCTGACCACCTCCAGCTGTCTAGTTAACAGAGTGGTGCTGCCAATGGGGTAGAAATGTTTTCCAGGCTAGTGGAGGTGGGAGAGAGAAATGAGGACTGTGGACCTTCATCGACGAGGAAATCCCTTGGCTGACAAGGTGTTTCTGCCAACCTTGTGAATAAATCAGAAAACACACTGGGGGTGAACATGAAATGTTAATGAGCCTACAGCCAAAGGGAAATGAGAGAAGAGGGAGAGGCCTCAGTTTGCTACCCATTTCAATTCTCCTATTTCCTGGAAATCGTAGTCGTAATCCCACTTCTTGGCAGAATGCTTGGTGGCCAGGAGCAGAAAGCGGTGGTTGGTTCTCTCACTCCTCAAGATGTGGTTGGTGGGCCAGTAACGTTGGCACCAGGCTCAGGGTGATGTCTCAGATACTGGGACTCATGGGCGCCGCCCCAGACTTCCCAGTCGTCAGCACCTGCCATGCATCAAGCTCCCCAGGAAGTCCCTGTCCACAGTAAAGTTAGAGAGGGCCGGTCTCGTCCTAAGTCCGCAGACCTTAGAACCTGTAGTTTAGCTTCTTCTTTTCAGGCTGGGAGTTATGGCCATCCCAGTTTATGGAGTAAACATTTAAGACCCAGGGGGTGAAAAGCAGTTGCCTCTAGACACAGTATCCGGCTACTGGGCCAGCTGCTTCAGGGTCTCCATTCAGTCTCTTTGTGTTGAGAATTCAGTCCCTTGAGAGAATGGATTTCCCAGCCTGTGTTTATGGCTGTGGACCTGAGGGAGACCAGACAGACTTGACGCAGTCATTTTATCGTTTGCTCTCCAAACTAGGAAGCACGTTGTGTTCACAGGGCTGTTACCATTTTGCCTGAAGGAAATCTTAGCGCTTAGGATAAAAGACATGGACTTCGGAGCTCAAGCGAGAACTATTTCCAAATGGTTTGTTGTGTTCTTTCTGGTGTGTCTGGGTCTCGTTGGGACAGGCATAGAGGGTGGCTGGTACACTCAATAGGAGGGAGAGATGTCACTCTAAAAGAAAAAAACCCCAAACCCAACTTACAGGAATTTGCTGTCCTATATATATAAAAAGGTACTGTACTGTACTTAATTTAGCCCTCCGTACAGAAGGGTCATGAATATGCATTCTGACTAAGAAAGTCATTTCTTTTCACAGCTCTCTGTGTGGTGCTGCAAGCTGAGCTAATCACCATGGTTAATTTTAGTCCAGGTTTGGAGGGTCTATTTTAGAAAAGGTCACAGCACAACCTGTAACTCGTTGTTTAAGAGAAGAAGGCACCAAAGAGAAGTACATTCATTGAATGACCTCTTCCCTCCCTCCAGATGATAATCATGTTGATTATTTGGGGGATTTAGTTCCACTTGAAGGTAGTGATGTTACTGATGAAGTGTGCTTGATCTCTACTATGTGGTGAAAGGAATGAGAGAGTGGGGGGATCTGGGAGGCACCCATGAGGTGCCTCTCTGAGGTACAGGGTGGGGGGCTGTCATCTATTGCCGTTCTACTTGTAGGCCCTGTCTAAAAGAAGATTACCAAAGGGCATCTTGTAGATGAGAAGGGTTGATCGGATACGTCTTTTAATGAATGCAGCTCTGGAAAAACAAAACACAAGAGGAGAGGCCCAGGATGAGGACCGAGTGGAGTCACTCTCTCTTCCCAGTCAAGTCACTGATTCTAGGACCCTGAGTGCTGCAGGACCTCCAGAGGTCTGTTGTTCCACCCCCTCTTTCACAGGGAGGGGCACTGGTAATAATGGAACCGTAAAGAAGTGCCCCCTCACCAGGGCTTCAGACTGGAACATGTGACCCGACTCTATTGTGTTAGCCTGGATCATCTAGAGAAGCAAAAGCAGTGACATTTCTATATGGAAAAGAAAGAAATGTATGCCAAGAGAGAATAGCCCACAAAGTCACAGAAGGCAAGGCCAGTCTTGCTCTGGTCTGTGGGTCAGAGGACAAACCAGGCAACAGGCTGGAGGAGGCTGAGTCCAATGGATCCAAGGTTGGTAGACACCATGGCAGGCCGCCCACAGCTCCCAGGTCAGCAGGCAACATAGCAGACTGCCCGCTCAAGTCCCCAGAAGCTAGATGCAGGATCCAGGCCAGCAGGAAGAAGGGAAGGGAGTTCTCCACTCCATGTTTATATATACGATGTGGTCCATGCCCTCAATGAGACATCAATGGGCTTCAACCTGAGTCAGGGATTTCTTCCTTCAACCGTTTGAGGCTTCACAGAAATCCCGTCATGGAGGTGTTCGGTCACATCTTGCTAAACTGTGGAGAATCTTGGCCCAGCTCACTTGACACAAAACCTAAATACCATCTATATCTGTCATTATTGTTATGTTAGGTTGGGTTCTCCAGAGAAGCAAAACACAGTGACGCTTGAACGTGTTTGTATATAGAAAGAGAAATGGCTTACATAGCTATAGAAGTCAGCGTAAGACCCGTGCAGTTTAAGTCAGGTTTCTCCAGACTTGTGTAGCTGTGGAAGCCAACAAACAGGAAACAGGATGATAATGCAGAGGTGGGGAGCACAGGCTGGTGGACACACAGGTAAATGAATCTGAGGTCAGCCAGATGAACCCACCGTCTGTAGTCTGCTGACGGCTCCTGGGATCAGCATGCAGCACAACAGGAAATCAAGAAATCAGGCACAGGGTCCAGCTCCAGCAGAAGGGAAGGACCAAAGAGGAATTGGTTCTACATAGTCGCTGTCTTATACAAAAAGCCACAACCTCAAGGAAGTGTCCTGAGGCTTCAACCTGATTGATAAGTTTGGCTCCACCTATGCCTTTAGTCAGGAGTGTCTACTGGACATAACCCTTCACATACTGGACGTAACCATCACGGTTATCTTCAAGTTGAGTCTGACTCACGGCGCCCTCGTGTGCAGAGTAGAGCGCTTTATAGGGTTTTCAAGGTGGTGACCTTTTGGAAGCAGATAGCCAGGCTGGCGCGACACCTCTGGCAGGGTTGAGGTGTTCGAGTGGCCAACCTTTCAGTCAGTGGTTGACCACTTAACTGTTGATACTAACCAAGGGCTCCTGTCTGTGTATACCTATGGATGTATCCGTCTGCATCTCTGTGTGGGATGGTTGTTGGAATGCTAACTACAAAGCTGCCAGTTCACGGCCACCAGCTGCTCCATGGGAGAAGGAGGAGGCTATTGGCTCCCATAAAGGGATCCAGTCTCATATAGAGGCTCTATATAGGGCCCTTATGACTTCATAACAGTGGGTTTGGTTTGCTTTTATATCAAAGTAGAAGATGCCTTAGAATATCACTGTCCAACAGGACTTGTCCCATGATAGAGGAGTTTTATAAATCCATATCAGGTAGCTATTAGAGCACTTTTAATGTGCCTAATGTGGCTGAAGAACTGAATTTTTATCATCTTAATAAATGCATTTAAATAGCTAGATGTAGATAGTGATCACCATTATGGACAGTACACGTCTAGAAGGATTAGTACTTTAAAAGAATGGATGTGGGAAACATGAGTGAGTTCAGGGCAGAATGTAGATTCCAGGTTATAAAACCTAAAATTCTGATCCAATGGTACATCTGAGACTCATCTAGAATGTCTCAGAAAACTAAACCTTCCTGGACCCAGCTCAGAGCTACTCATACAGAATCCCCTAAATTGTGTCTCCCCCCCCCCCCAAAGTTAGGTTGAAGTCCCAACCTCCATACCTATTGGGAAATGGAGGTTTTCTTTTGTTATGTTAATGTATCAGTACCAGAGTAGGGTGGATCCTAGACCTAATTCCTTCTGAGTGGTGTTTTATAAAATGAGCAACAAAGACCAACACCCAGTGGAAGACAAAATCCGCATGCACTTCCCTCTATAACCTGAGGAATGCCCAGGCATATCCAAGGCTGGGGACAAGTTCAATTTTCCTCCTAAGACTGATGCCCTGATATGGATGTCTAGCTTCGCAAGCTGAGGGACAATAAACTTCTGTACCTTAAAACCAACCACTTGTGGTATTTGTGTTACAATAGCTGTAGGCATCAAAGGTAAGATGTTTGACTAAGGGCTCTTAAACTCTCTAGTAGGAGGTTCCCAGTCAGTGGGAGGAAGTGGCTCACAGCTAGATGATGGAAAGCCATGACTGTCAAGCTGAAGACTTTGTGCTTGATTTTATGACACTCGGGAGCCATTGCAGGTTACATAGGCTGGTGCGTGCTTTAGGCAAGATCTGTAGCAGCCTGTGCAAGGCGTGATGGAAGGGAAAGATGGGAGGAGATTGCAAAGTTGAGTGGTGAAAGATACCAGGGAGTAGTCATCTCTCTCTCTCTCTTGTATGAGTGTGCTCATCTCACTGGGGGCTGACTTTATTCTTCCCAGAGCTGAGCATTGGCTCAACACATTTCTTGGCCAATATGCAAGCCTTCAGTCCCGGTAATGTTACGGTGCTTGAACATCGCTATTGCTTCACAGATGGGGCACTTCATCGGAATGAAATAGCGAGACTGCAGCCATTTGGAATTCGGAGCAATAGCCTCTCTGGGCCCCCTCTGTCTGTAGAATGGGGTGACTCGCTACCCGAAGGAAGGAGCTCAGTCTTAGAAGGCTCTCTCCGCACTACATGACTTCAGAAATCCCCTGGACAATCTCAGCAGCTGCCACTGGAAGGAAGGCCACCAGGGGAACTGTGATCCAGACCCAGCCGATGGATGACTCACCACAGAACCCTGAGAAACCGTTCGTGGCTCACAATGGAGAGAGAGAAAAATAGCTTTTAAAACTTAAAAAGGAAAAAAAGAAAATCCAACGTAGGCTCAAGTTTGAATTTGACACCCCCCCACTCCCAAACCCCAACCTTTCACAAAACAGTAAAGAATCACTCCTCTTCTTCCTATAGTGCAGGGGAAGGTCTCTCAAAAGTTGAGAACCCAAGAATGTTGATTGGTTCCCGGGAGAATGGGATGCTGACGTGTGAAGAACAATTTCTCTCTAGTTAGTTGTGCTCCACCAGCCCCTGTAGGACAGGTCACCTCCACCTGTGGAGCATTTTCTCCAGTTCTGCTGTTGGCCCTTTCTATACAAATCTTCATACCAGTAGTGGTGTCTCCTGCGTGTCGGCATGCATCCCCCTGCCCAGGGCTCTCTAGAGCTTTCTTCACAATTTCTGAAGTTGAACTATTGTGGGCTTCCCTCTGCCTCTGCCTCGCATACATGGGCCAGTGGCCTCCACTGGTCACTTACCAGTTTGGATACTAAGCTCAGCTTTTTTACTTATACCAAGTGCTTGGATAGTTTAGTATTTCACAGAGCATCTACCATCTCCCTGGCTCTAATCCTTCCCATTTATCCTTCTCAACATCTTTTTTTGTTGGGGGTTGGGGTGGGGGGCCTAACCTCTCCTCTTGTCTCTGCCAGAGACAGGCTCATAGCACGAAAGGCTCGTATCATAATTCCACAGTCTTGTCAGGATAGTTTTCTAAATACCCACAGTTCCCTAAGAAGAATTCTCCCGCCACTTGTTTGTCAATGTGTCGTACTGAGGGGGCTGGTGTGTCACTGTGATGCTGGGAACGATGTCACTGGTATTTGGAGTACCAGAAGGATCCCTCGAAGTGGACAAGTTTAAGCAGAGCATCCAGGCGAGGAAGAAGGAATCGACTATCAACTTCTGAGGAGTTAACCACGGAACACCTTGACAATGGGAGCAGAACATGGTTAGATACTGGAAGCTTCGTGAATGGTAGCAGAGCACTGTCAGACATGGTGCCAGAAGAGGAGCCCCTCCGGTTGGAAGACTCTCAACACATATGACGAAGGAAGGGCTGCCTTCTCAGAGTAGAGGCAACCACAATGACAGGGATAAAGCAAAGATGCCGGGACCTTTATTTGCTGATGGGCACTACTCAAAATGAGAAGAAACAGTTGCAAACATCTATTAATAGTTAGACCTTGGAGTGTACAAATTAAGAATCTAGGAAAACATGGAACCCATGAAGATCACTACTGCAGGCCTTAGGGAGCTGAAAAGGCCCGGCCTGTCTGTTTTGAATCAGGCAGTGATGTGGGCTGCTGTGCTGGGAATGACAAATTCCAAAGCAATGGTAGCACATTTATCGTCACAAGGGACATTGATCTCACAGGCAAGTAAAATTTTGCGGAAGATCATCCAGCTCTGGGTGCAGCAGTACATTGACGGGGAGCTATCAGGAATTCCATCCATATTTCATGGAAGTCATTGCTGACATCAGATGGACCTTGGCCAAAAGCAAAGAATACCAGAACGAGGCTGACTTGTGTTTTATTGGCTCTACAAAGTCATTCAACTGTGTGGATCACAACAAACTACGGAGAGCCATGAGAAGAATGGGCAGTCCAGAATACCTCATTGTGCTCATGTGGAACCTATACAGGGGCCAAGGGGCAGTCATGCAAACAGAGCAAAGGAGTACTGCATAGTTTAAAATCAGGAAAGGTGTGTGTCAGGGTCCTATCCCATCACATACTTATTCAATCTGCATGCTGAGCAAATCATCAGCGAAACTATACTGTATGAAGAACTTGGCTTCAGGACTGGAGAAAGGCTTATTAACAACCTGCAATATGTAGATGGCACAACTGAAACTGAGGAGGACCTGAAGCACTTACTGATGAAGATGAAGGATTGCAGCCTTCAGTATAGATTTCAACTTAATTAGAAAAAGAAAAGCAAAATCCCAAATCCTCCCAAGTAGAGCAAAAAGTAACGTTGAGATGAACGGAGAGAAGAATGACGCTGGCAATGATTTCGTTTTGCTTGGATCCACAGCCGGTGCTCATGGAAACAGCAGTTGAGACATCAACACCTTGCAATGGAAAATCTGCACAAGACCGCTTTGAAGCGTTGAAAAGCAAGGGTGTTCCTTTGAGGACTAAGGTGGGCCTGGCCCAAGCCATAGCATTTTCATTGGCCTCGTATGCAAGTGAAATGTGGACAATGACTAAGGAGGGTCAAAGAAGAGTTTATGCATTTGAATTGTGGTGCTGGCAAAGGTGCTGGCAGTACCATGGGCTGCCGCGAGAGTAAGCATATCTTTTGCAAGAAGTGCAGTCAGCATGCGCCTTGAAAGGAAGATGGTGAGACTTCATCTCATGTACTTTGGACATGTCATGAAGAGAAGCCATCCCAGGAGAAGTACATCCTAAATGCTAACGTACAGCAGCAGTGAACACAATAGGAAGGCCCTTGACAAGACAGATTGACACAATGGCTGCAACGATGGCCTCAAAGACCAGAACAATTGTGAGGATGGCGCAGGACTGAGCATGTCACCATGAGTCTGATTAAGTGGCACCTAACAGTAACAATAACAGAAGAATTCTCACACCGACTATTAAGTAAACTGACCTTCTCTAGCTCGGAAAATAATGATAATTGCCATGTCCTGGTGGCACAGTGATTTTAGTACTGGGTTGCTAACCACAAGGTCAACAGTTTAAACCCATTAGCCACTCGCTGGAAGAAAGATGAGGCTGTCTGCTCCTGTGAAGATGGATCATCACAGAGAACAGTGGGGCAGTCCTACTCTTTGCTCTAGGGTTGCTGGGAGTCCGAATTCACTTAAGCACCTCCTGTGTGCTGGAGAGACCAGTCCCTGGACAAGGGCATCATGTTCGGTAAAGTAACTTGATGCTGTGGCTGCAACAGTGGGCTCAAGGGTCGGCACAATTGTGAGGATGGCACAGGACTGGTAGGGTTTTAGTCTGCTGTGCAGAGGGTGGCTCTGGGTTAGAGCTGACTCAATGGCAGCTAACAACCCTATGGTAGACACGACACTGGATGGAATATTGTAAGAAGACCCTAAGCAGGAACCTTTAACTCCACTGAAAACAAGGAAGAGGAAAAGTAGCACAATAAGAACTGAAATATGGGCCATTACAAGTGACCAAATAGAGGTAAGCAGAAGATGACATAATATTATGAACAACTCAATGACAGTAATCTGGACAACTAGATGAAATGACAGATTCATAGAAGCACACAGCCTTCAGTACTGATACAGCCAACAAAACTGACTCAAGAGGAAATAAAAAAGTCCCAATAGATTCATAACAAGTCAAGAGATTGAATCAATGATCAGAAATGTCCCAGCTATAATAACACACACACACACACACACACACACACACATCCTTGGCCAGATGGCTTCACTGGGGAATTCTACCAAATGTTTAGAGACATAGTGACACCAATACACTTAAAAAAATTTTTTTTTCCAAAAGAGAGAAGGAAGTGATATTTATCCCACGAAGCAAATAAAACCTTGACACAGAAACCTGACAGACATCAAGGAGAGAAAGCTGTAGGTCCATACTCTCCATGAATATAGATGCAAACACCCTCCACAAGGTGCTAGGAAATAGAATCCAGCTGCATCTTTAGAGACACCACCCCAAGCAGGCTTTCTTCATTCCAGGCGGGCAGGGCTGGTTCAACATCAGAAATCAGTCAACAAGGAAGAAGAAAATGTTCTAGAATTGAGGTGGCGATACTGCACAACTCTTCTCGATATGATTGAATTAATGCATTGTATAATGTGGATGAAGTGCCAATAAAACTGCTAAAAAAGAAGTAGATATATATATATATATATATATATATATATTTTTTTTTTTTTTAAAGAAAAAATCAACTCACTGTAACACATCAATAGAAAGAGGGGCCATGTTTATCCTTATGGTCTGTGTTGTCGCCACTTCATCCAGAAATTCTAGATAAGCCTAGCATCTCTTTCTGCTGGTCCTGGGAGTCTCTCTCCTGTATCTGAGATGGCTCACTTCACATCCAGAGGAATGGCAAAACTGACCAGGCTCCTCCCTAGAGTCCTTATTTGGATGCTCCCACCCAATCATTTGGCAAGAGTCACAAAGACTGTGCATAAAAGAGTCATGCCAAGTAATTTCACTTCACCAGGTACAGCCACAGACATGCGTTTTCCTTTAGCCCAGGTGTGTTGATGTGGTATGTCACATGGATTGATTTTCTAATGCTGAGCCTCCCCGCACTCCTGGAACAAAGCCTGATTGACAGCTATAGTAATCAAAGCAGCTTGGTACCAGTATAGCAATAAACGCATAGACTAATGGAATAGAGTTAAGCGTCCAGAAATAAACCTACGCTTCTATGGAAAATGGATTTTGGATGAGTGCTAAGTCCATTTGATGGAGAAAAGAATCTCTTCAGTAAATGATGCTAAGAAAAATGAACCAGGATCCATGCCTGAAACCATGCCCCCAGAACAAAATCAAACAGATTAAATACCTCACTGTGTAAAAGTAAAACCACAAACGTTATAAAGAATAAGCAAGGGCACTTCTGTATGGCATCTGATCTAATCACAAAATCACGACAGCAAAAGACAAAGAAATGACATTGCATAAAACTTTTGTTCAACCACAAACTATACCAGTTTTTAAAAAATGTTTTCCTGTACATGAAATCCAGGATAGATACACTTAAAGAGAAAATAACTGGATTAGTGGCTTATTGGGAATATAGCTACTGAGGGGAAATGGGAAGCTAATAACTGAGTAGAAAAGAAAGGCAGTGTTCTAAAATGGATAGTAGTGATGACTATACAACCCCTTTTAATATGACTGAACTATTGATATGTGTAGGATATGTGAAGTATAAGCCAATACAATTTTTAAAAAACAAAAACCATTCCCCAAAGGTGAAAAGACAAGCTATTGACAGGAGACTATCTTTGGAGACCATGTATTGGACAAGAATCTAATAACTAATATATATATATAACTTCAATAGCTTAATAACAGTAAGACAAGCAGCTTTCACCCAAGACAGACCCATACCCATCAGACACATGATGCTCAGCATCATTCACTCTCAGGAAGTTGCAGATCAAAGCCACAGTGAGATGCCACCCAGTTTCCTCCCTCTAGGATGGCTAAGAAGAAGCCCTAGTGGCACCACTGGATAAGCATGCGACTGCCAACAAGGTCGGCAGCTCAACCCCCCAGCCATCCTGCAGGGAAAAGACGAGGTTATCTGCTCCCTAAGGCTGTACAGCTTCGGAAATCTTGCGTAAGAGCACGTGAGCTAGAACCAGTTTAATGGCAGTGGATAGGAGGAGCGCCAAGATTGAAAAGTAAAACAAAGCGAAAAAAGAAAATAACAGATGTGGATGAGAATACAGGGAAGTTGGAAATTGGAGCACCTACCCATTTCTGGAAGGAAAACAAATGGTAGAGCCATTGTGGAAAATGGTTAGGGCAGTGTCTTAAAAAAACTAAAACTACGGGGAGGAGATGAGCCAGTCAGGGTGCGATGTGGCAACGATGAAGAATGCAACTTTCCTCTAGTTCCTAAATGTTTCCTCCCCGCTCCCACTATCATGACTCGGGTTCGGCCTTGCAGGTCTGGCTGGACCGGAGGATGTACACTGGTGCGGGTGGGGGCTGGGGATGCAGGGAATCCAGGGCGGATGAGCCCTGCGAGACCGGTGGTGTGGGTGGCGAAGCAGGGAGGGTGGAGGGAGAGTGGGTAGGAAAGAGGGAACCGATTACATGGAACTATATGTGACCTCCTCCCTGGGGGACAGACAACCAAAAAGTGGGTGAAGGGAGGCGTCGGACAGGGCAAGATATGACAGAATAACAATTTATAAACTGTTGGGGGATCATGAGGGAGGGGGGAACAGGGAGGGAGGGGAAAAACGAGGACCTGATGCCGGGGGGTTTAAGTGGAGAGAAAATGTTTTGAGAATGATGAGGGCAGTGAATGTGCAAATGCGTTTTACACAATTGATGTGTGTATGGATTGTGATAAGAGTTGTATGAGCCCCTAATAAGATGATTTAAAAAAAAAAACTAAAACTAGAACCACCATGTTATCCCCACATTCCACTCCTAGGTGTATACCCCAAGACTCAAACAGAGACTTGTATACTAATGTTCATCGCAGCACTAGTTACAATAGCCAAAAGGTTGAAATAATCTCTATGTTTCTCAACAATGAATGGGTAAACAGAATATGGCACATACCTATAATGGAGTATCACTCAGCCATGGGAAGAAACAGAGCCTTGATACATGCAACAGCGTGCCTGGAGCTGGAAGACATGATGCTGAGTGAGATAAGCCAACCAGAAAAGGGCAGCTATTTTGTGACCTCCTTTATATAAAGAGATAAGAAAAGGCAAATGTAAAGAGAACAAAGTTTATTTGTGATTACCAAGGGTAGTGAGTATGGGGGAAAGAGAGGTTAGTTACAGTTATGGAACTATCGCATTGATTAAGGGTAAAGTTGTACGGTCAAATTATTGTAATCACTCTCGATGAGTTGTACGGCTGCTTTTTTAAAAAGTTGGCCTGGTAAAGGTTGTGTGATAGATACACTTAGTACAATAATAATGAAAATGGCTAGCTACAGAGGCTGCTTATGTAAACCATACACCTCATGAGATTTGTTTCCTTGGCTTTGTTCTTTTGGATCATGGATTCTTGGATCCTCCCAGTTAATTGCTCTAATAACATCTCTGGTGCTTTCTATTCTACCTTCTAGTTTGGTGTAGAGTGCCTGGGGTCGTAACATGTTGCCAGCAACCACCCAAGACAAAAGAATTGCTCTCACCACTTGGAAAAAGAGAAGAAACGGGAGAGTCGGAAATAGACTAGGAATGAGCAGCTAATTGCCTTTATCAAGAACACCTCATTAGCATAAGATCAGAAGAACTAGATGGTGCCCAGCTACCATTACTAAATATTTGGATCAAAGATTCAAGGGAAAAATCCTGACCAAAAGGGAAGAAAATCTATAGCAGAATTTAAAATTCTCATCAACTCTAGACTTTCTGGGGCCATGAAGGTTAAATGAACCCCTCTCAGGGAGTTACATAATCTCGTGTCAATTTGAGAGGATTACGAGTGAAGGGGTGGAGTCCAGTCTGTCAATTGGACCATAGCCAATGAGGCCTCTGTGTGGGTATAGCCTTCACCTGCGGACTCTGGGAAGTCCTATTTTCCTCCTTGGAGATGGGAGATATTTCTCTCTCTCTCTGCTGACTCCCTGTGAGACATCCCTGAGGAGAAGACACATGGACCTACCCTGATGCAGCCCTGGAAGCTGGAGAAACCACATGGAGACCCCTGCCAGCGCTGAGATGGCTACAATGCCACTGGATCCAAAGACTTTCTACCCACTGGCCTGTGATTGTCTTACATTCAGCGTCATTGCATATGTTTCATGAGTCTGAAGAGGACTTTATAGATTGGCATTGGTATTGGTATAGATTGGCTATATGGGCTCATATCAGACTTACGGGCTTAGACTGGACTGGGTTGGGATGCTTTCTTAATGTACAATTATCCTTTATATAAAACTCTCTCTTCTACATATGAGTCTCTCTAGATTTGTTTCTCTGGTCTACCTGGAGTAACACACCCTCAAACTATTACCTGTTAAAACCAAACAGTAAGTTAGCCTGACTAGGAAAAAAAAAAGTCTGCCTTGAGCATTATTCTCTTTTAAGAGCTGTCTATATGGGATCAAATGGACAAAACCCCCTCCAAAGATTAGCTAGGAGCTTTAAACCAAAAACACCAGCCCCAATGCTGTTGAGTTGGCTCTAGCTTATAGCGACCCTGTATAGTATTTCTAAGACTGTTCTCTGGGAACTTGTGCTGCTTCAACAAATGCAGGGGATAATCCAGTCCAGCCTGCTTGGACCCTTAAGCATAAGTGACAGGCTGGCCCTTGCCCCCGGAGGCGATCCTTGATACAAGAGAGAAAGAGACGAAGACACTCGTTGTTCCAAGAGGCACGTCCTGGGAGGAGCGTCTTGTCAAGCTACGACCCACCTGCTACCTGTTTTAGAAAGTAAAGTTTGATTGGAACCTGGCATGAACGTCTTCATATGTGTGTGGTGTGCACTTTCATGTGGCAGAGGTAGAGTTTGGTGGTTGGGACAGAGGCCCTGTGAGCCCACACAGCCCACATGTTTTCGATGGCCTTTACTAGGGACAAAGAAAAGCCAGTCCCCATTGTAGTGGCTCCCTCGACGTGGCCCGAAGGTGGCCCAGATGGAACCAATGGAGAGGAAGGACCGGATGGGAGGGAGAGTGATGAAATGCCCATGGGGCCCTGTGGAGGCCAACAGCAGGGAAACCATGGATGTAATTCCTTACTAGCCACTTGTGTTGGGTTCTGTGGGGATTGAGAATTGATTCCTTCCGAAAGGTAGAGAAATATTTTAACCTTAGTATATATTTGAAATTTATTTTATCTACATTTCATCCTGGGATGGGCATTGCCGACAAGACTGGAGTATTGGCCTGTCCACTCTCAAGAGTAGCGTGCTTTGGTGATTCCATACCATGGGCACAGAACTTTGTGTGCATTATATTGTTTAATGGACACAACAACTCTATGACATGGGCACCACGGTTTCCATTTTACAGATGACAAATCTGGAACGCAGGAAGGTTAAATAACACCCAAGGTCACAGAGCTGGTATAAAGGCAGGTAGGTCTCTGTTACCAAAGCCACCACATTGTCCACCAGTGTTCACAGATGTGCTTGACACAATGGATATATACGTATGGATTGTGATAAGAGCTGTAAGAGCCCACAATAAAACAAAACTTTATAGATAAATAAACCAGTGTTTATAAAACTAGGAGCTGGGAAATCAGTTGCAACCTTCAACTAGCATTAAAAAACAAAGCAGAAACAAAGAAGTAGAATGAAAAAGTTCAGAGTACATTACATGTAGTATGGGTATCTCTTAATAAAATTAATTTTTTAATGTATAAAAATATTGATTTGCGCACACACATTTCGGTGTACATTGGTCTCAATGTAAGGTGCTCTGGTGGCACCATGGGTTAGAATTTGGGCTACGAACCACAAGGTCATTGGTTCAAGCCCACTAGCCACTCTTCAGGAGAAAGATGGAAGTTGTCTGGTCCTGTAAATCACTCTAGCCTTAGACACATTATATAGGGTCACTTTGAGTTGAAATCAGTTGGATGGCAGGGTATGGGGCCTCGATGTAAACAGTACTTCTTAGTGTCATAGCCCAGTCTGGAAGCAAATACGCTCTCCTTGGATGGAGAGGGATGGATGGATGGAAGGGAAAGGTAAAGAGAAGACAAAAGAGAAGAACAAGAGCTAGAGACGATGAATGAGTGAGTGAATGAATAACTGTCAAAGAGGTAGGGGATACCCAGGGGGCAAAGGGGAAGAAGGGGTTTGAGGGAGATGGCTCGAGGTGTTCTGCCCACCAGTCAGCCAGCACTTGCTCTCTCACTGGAGACTCCCCAGGGTCCTGAACTGTTGTCCTCGCAGCAGATTTTCCTTTTCAGGGACATTCTCATTCTGTGACCCTCTTGTCATTCTGAAGGTGAGTCTAATAGAGGGATGCGTTTTTCATGAAAACAACAACAACAAGAAGCACGGCCTTGTTTCTGCAGCCTACCCAGACTAACACAGCCTCTCTCTGTGCAAATTTCATCTGGCGCTCAGCCGAACAAGATGAAAGTTAAAGACACCAGGGATGGTTTGAGATTCCCCAACAGCCCCTTTCCTTCTCAGTGGACAAAAGCAGCTTTTACTATATGTCGTCTCTCCCCTTTGAGTTGACCAGCTTGGATTCCACTGAACTGCCTTCTGTGCTTTAGTGGGAACCCACAGATCCATAGGTTTTAAAGTTTCCCCCTGCTGGGGAGTTCTGTACCCATTAAAAACTTTACTTTGCAAATGATCCTGGAGTCAGCTAATGGATAGCCCTTTATTACAGATGTGGAAACTGAGTGAACCCTGCATGATGCTTACCTATATACAGAATTTCCCAAAGTTTAAGTCTCCCTGGTGGCCTAGGGGTTACACATGGGCCTACCAGCTGCATGGTGAGCAGTTCGAAATCACCAACTGCTCTGAGAGAGAAAGATGAGGCTTTCTGCTCCCGGAAAGAGTTAAGCATCTCCGTAACCCACCGGGGTGGTTCTTCCCTGTCCTATAGGGTTGCTCTGAGTAGGAATCGGCTGTGGCAGGGAGCTTGGTTTAGTTTCACAGGAATTGTATAATTGCATCCTCACGATTCCCCTGCTTTATTGCCCTGAAGCCAGTTTTTCTGGAGAAAGTGGAGCTCAGTAAGCATAAGTCCTTTGCCCAGCTTCTCTTCTGAGTTAAAACTCTGACTCACTGATCCCAAATTCCATTTTTTTTTTTAATGGGGGTGCTGGTGTTGCAGCAACTAAGTGCTGGCGGGGCTTGCGCCCACCAGGAAGATAGGGCAGTCTGCTTCTGTGCAGGTTGGTAGCCATGGGAACCCCCGGGAGCAGTTCTACGCTGTCTTACAGGGTCACGGAGAGTCGGGATTGACTCAGCGACATCAGGATTTGTCTCGGAAAGAAATGGACAACAATGAGATGAAAAGAGGGGCACTGTGTCACAATTTAGAAGGGGGATTTTGTTAGAAGACAGAGGGTGGTGCAAAGGCTGAAATACCTATTGTGTTTGTGTTGTTGGGCATCATTTGATCATTTCTTCCTCTCCCTGCCCAAGGGCATTTTTTTCTATCTCGGTCTTTATTAGCAAATTAAGGAAGCTTGGTGGCACCATAGGTGTTGGACCGTGAACTGCAAGGTCAATGGTTCAAACCCACTAGGAGCTCCTCAAGAGAAAGATGAGGCTGTCTGCTGCTGTAAAGATTTATAGCCTTGGAAACCAATTAGGGTCCCTATGGGTCAGAACCTACTCTAAGGCAGTGGGTTCGGTTTGCATTTGTATTTGCAAATTGGAGCGGCTCTCACAGTGCTTTTTTGTGATCCATTTGGTAGCCTTTCTTGTCTGAAGGTTGTTAAGTCCAACTTTCTTTGTAGTTACTTAGAATGCCGCATCCTGTTACTGGATGGTGGGTCGCTTCCTGGCATTGGCCTGGTTTTCTTTTTTCTTTTTGAAATAATATGCAGCAATGTGAGCAGGACCCACCAACCAGAGGGAAGTCCATCTCAAAAGCCTTCGTGGCTGGTTCGGAAAAAGATTGCAAAGTTTCATGCTGTTTCCCAACATGCCATCATTCTTTATCGATTCTATCCATATCCTTTGGTCTCACTGCCAAGGTTTTCTTTTAAGAAATCCTTGGGTACAGATAGGAACTGGAAATCCAGGGAATCCAGGGCGGATGATCCCTACAGGACCAGTGGTGTGAGTGGTGATACAGGGAGGGTAGAGAGAGAGTGGGTAGGAAAGAGGGAACCAATTACAAGGAACTATATGTGACCTCCTC
>NW_022111320.1:45701728-45718110 GCF_000313985.2 Echinops telfairi
GCTAGAACTCAAAGGCATCACTCTGTGGTCTTCCTTATTCCTCGGTCAGCTTTCACTTGCATGAGGTGATCGCATCGCCTCTGTGGTACCTGAGTCCCCTCGTTGGTCATAAGGGTTCATGTCTCCAAATGTACCGCTTTCAAACCCGATGGTCTCTTCTTGTTTCGTGGCTTTGGTTGCCCGCCCCTCCCCCCCCAACTTCCAACGGTGGAGTCACCCTTATATTCCTCTGATTTTTCATTGCGGAACATTAATTACATGCAACCAGGTAGTACTTTCAGGATGCTAAGATTCAACTCTACGCTCCAGGACAGCTTTGTCAGTGCAAGCAAAACACAACCTCTCTGGGTAAGCAGGGAGGGACCCTAAGCTCATTATAATCTTAATAACTGCTGGGACCTGGCTGTAATTTGTTTTCCCAGAGATACCAGAGGACCCACTGGTGGCTGAAGAGTATTATGCCGACACGTTTGACTCCTGTTCCGAAGAGAGTGAGGAGGAAGAGGATGAAACCGTGTTCTCAGGGCCAGGGGAAGAGGTCAAGGATGAAGAGTCCCAGCCTGCTTCCAGAACAGACCAACAGGTAGGTGCTGCAAGAATGGAACTGGTTAAACTGTGACGTCCAAGAGAGGTGGGTGGAGGATTGTTGTTTGTGATAATGGCTCCACAAAGCTTTCCATGGAAGAAGTCTTTGATTCACGAGGTTTGGGGGGCAGACAGAGCACTGTGGAATTATGAACATCTGGCCAGATGTGTTGACGATGGCGTCAAGCCTGCCCAGCCTGTGGTGAAAGGCGATCATACTTGCAGGAGGTAGGTGAGGTGCCCGCAGAGGAACATCCTGTATCCAGCTCTAGACAGACCCCAGATTGCAGATGAGGTTCGTTCTGAAGTCTGTTTTTAAGTCACGTTTGAATGAGTCAGAGAAGTTAGGTATGGTTCCTAGCGAACATCAGTTAATCGAACATCAGTTAATCGGATGTTTGCCTTATCCAAAACCACATTCCATGTTCATCAGTCGATTCCGTATCCTAATGACCCTACAGGACAGAGTAATATCACTCCCTAGGGTTTCCAAGATTGTCAGTCTAGGGTTTCCAAGATTGTCAGTCTTTGTGGGCTCAGGCAGCCTCATCTTTCTCCCTCAGAGAGACTGGTGGATTCAAACTGTTGACCTTGTGGCCCATCAGGGCTTAGGTTACACCATAGAGAATATCGTGTACCTTTCTGGGTATGGGAAACATTAAAGAACTACTTTCAGGTATACTTTATGTAAGCCATTATGTTAGGCAGGGTTCTCTAGAGAAACAAAACCAGGACACTTATGATTTTATGTATATTTATATAGATAGATATATACAGCATAAGGAATGAACAGCTAATTAGTCTATAGAGCAGTACAAAGTGCTCAGTGCAACTCACTTCCGTGAGACAGCTAATACACTGGCAGTCCTTCAAGTCTTGAGGGCCGCTGGGTACAAGTCAAGGAAGCAGACAGCTGAGTCCTCTGTAGAACAATGCAGGCTATCCGGCCATAGGCAGCAAACAGCAAGGCAGGTCACCAACAGTCAGCCAGATGACAGGGTCCGGCAGTCCCCAGCTCAAGCAATGTATGCTCCAGTAGCGTGGGGAAGCAGGTCTTGAAGGAAATGCAAACTACAGTGACATAGTCCATGGATTGGGTGTCCCACAGGTAGTGTAGCTTGCAAGTTGAGGCAAAGAACCAACTAAGGCAGCCGCACACTGGTCCGTTCATCAAAAAGCAAGAGACAAGAAAGGTGAGGCTCGCTGAGCCATTTATCTCTCTACCCTTCAGTTAATCCCACATGTGTTCATTGGGCAGGTTGGCACAATAAGCCTATCTATCACAGCCATCTGCACCATAATGATACAGAACAACTGCTACTACTGTTTTGATGCACGCCCTCTGGTTTTATTATGGAAAGCCATTGTATGTACTTTGAACTGTCAATGCCCTAGGCTCTGTAGAGCTGCTTCGAAACTATAGGTTGTGTGTAAGTTGAATATTGGTAATCTAGGGACTGCCTATATTGAATACAGGAGTGTCTTTTTAGCAGAGTGAAGGGGAATTTCCCCCTGGTTTCGGACTGGTGATTAGACTGAGGCATCATGACCCAGTGTACAAAATTATATGAAGGCTGTCTTCATCCCGGGGATGAGGCCCAGAGACCCTGGGCTTAGATGGTGATGTTTCTAGCTTCTTGCAGCCTCTGGGGGCCCATCCTCATATGTGGGCCATCCACTGAGGCATCGCCCTCCCCTGCTGGTGATTTCTCTGTTGGACGTGTGTGGGATGGGAGAAGAGCAAGAGGGAGACCAGGATAAACGAGATGCTTTGGGACCATTGTGCTCAAACACCTCATTTTCTTCTTAGTCCTGCACCAGATAAAACCTCATGCACCCCAAACTTCCATAAGGCAGGGAAGCTTTTTATAAACCAGGAAACATGAAGCCCCTAAAATGAAGGGACATGTGAGCCAACGGGCACCTAACCAGGGAGTGGCTTTTAGAGAGGACAGAGGTGGCTCCCAGTCCACCTAGCCATTGCTAATGACGACTAAGGCTCACCTATAACACTCAGCAAATCCGAGCACTAACCAGTGGTCTCCCTGTCTGTGTAGCAGGAGAGAGAGGCACAGAGACGGGAACAAGTTGAGAGAAGGTTGAGAAAGACAAAAGATGGGGGCTGGGGGCGGTAAATAGTCTGAGGGCCAGCTAGATGAAGAATACACATAAAGAAATGCTGAGCGAACTGCAGGGTACAGCCGGGGAAGAATCGGGAGATGCCAAGTGAAAACATTTTCCTTGCATCCTTTTCTCATTTTCCCCCTAATGTGCTCTGGAGCAGCAGTGGCACCGCTTGCCAGAGACTGACACTATAATTTCTGTTGCTTCTGTAGTGAGCACACTGTCCTCTTAACAGAGGCAACTCATAGTAGGCACCTCTGTGGTCCATTTATTTATTCTTTTAACAAGGAGCCCGTGTACTGTGGAGCCCTGATGGCATTCTGGTAACGCGTGGGGCTGCATTGGAAACCATCCGCAGCTCCCCAGGAGAAAGGACCAGGCTTTCGACTCCCGTTCACAGCCTCAGGCCCAACTGACGCCATGGCAGTGAGCGAGTGAGTTGTGGTACTGTGGTACATTGGGTTGCTAAGCACAAGGCCAGTGGTTCAAACTGGACAGCTGCTCGGTGGGAGAAAGATGCAGTTGTCTGCTTTGTTGAAGATTTATCGTCTCAGAAACGCTCTGGAGAGTTGGCATAAGTGGGAACTGACCCAATAGCAATACGTGGTTTGGGGGATGTGGTTGCAAACTAGGCAGCCCCAGGGTGCGGTGGCTTAAGTAGGAGGTTCAAATCCACTAGTCATTCTACTGGAGAAATATGGGGGAGTCTGCTTCTGTAACCTTAGAAACACAGCAGGGCACTTCTCCATCCTGCAGGGGACTGTGAGTTAAAAGAGGCAATAGGACTGGTTTGGGTTTGGGCTGCTGGTTGCAAAAACACAGACTTAATTTTTCTCAAAGCATTAAGTGCTAAACTTATACCCCTGCAAATAACTTTAAAACATTTCTATTATAAGATAAAACTAACTCAGTAAACCCCATAAAGTCAAATGACAAATACTCATCATATTACCCGCTGAAAAACAGAACGTTGTCAGCCATGGAAAAGCTTCTTTCTTGGCACGGTGGTTTGAACACGGGGATTACAAGTCAGACGGCCTGCATCTGAATGCAGCCTTTGCTGCTTCCAGGGTAGTTGACCTTGTGCCAGTTGCTAACTTTTACCGAATCTGCAAAATGGGTGACTACTGGTCCTTACTTCATTGAGGATCAGACAATCGAGGTGAAGTACTTGACAGAGTCCAGAATTTAATCAAGGGATGAGCGATTAGTTGACCATATGATTACGAAGTTACCCAGCCATCATGTGGCCTCTGTATGACACTGCCGCAGACAACATTTGAATGAAAGTGGGCGTGGACACTAATGGCAGAAAGGGCCAGCCCTTCTCATTTCTTAGAACAGATGTTCAAAACGAGGGCACCGCGTTCATCATCCGAGCAATGCATCTGCCACAGATTATGTGACAGCTCGTGGTTGGCTGTGAAGAATTGATTGGGCAGTAGTCTAAGACCTCTCACGTATAATGGCAATCTATCTGTTGATTATTTACTCTTCTCCTTGAATTCCAAATGAGGAAACTGAGTCTCAGAGACAGAAGCAGCTTACCTATGGCCACCCAGCCAGGGTAGGCTCAGAACCGGGTTCTAGGTCCAGGTCTGTCACCCACGCTGAGGTTCCTTCTCTTCCCTGGCATAAGAGAAACGGGTGGGGACCACAGAAGAGTAGTTTCTATTATCATCCCATTGATTTCTCCTCCTAATTTGATAGACCCCCACCCCCCACCCCCGCCAACCTGCTTCTCCAAAGGTGATGGGCATGGAGATGTGATGAGTGCCGACTCTCCTCTCTGGATGATTTCATCAGCGATACACAAATGACAGCTACAGGAAGCAGTGCTGAGCCCCCACCCCTTTGGCTTTGTGAAGTGGGCTGACTTGTGACCATCCCCAGTCTTGCCTGAGACATCCCCCCACCCCCTGCTGAGTGTGCCAGGATCCACACCAGCACTTGCCTTTTGTCTTTGTTGACCCTCCTCCTCTAGCTGGGGCTAATAACCTAGCTTCAAAACCCAGCAGTGGGCTTCCTTGTGATTGATGGCCGAGCCCCTGGCCCATCCAGGACACTCTTTTCATCAGTAGAGTCTCCAAAGCCCAGTTTTATTAAGCACCTAATTGCTGTTGGCAGTGGTTGTTTCTCTGCCGAGATAAGCAGGCCATCAATAGCCTTGTTGATGACAGGCCATTATCAGATTGTTGAGAGCTCCTCTGGGCTGGCTGTGGACACTGAGTCAGTGTGCTTCCGAGCTCTGCGGGCATGGTAGACTGTGTATGGCTGTCATCATCACCTGCTTCTTGGGAGTATGTGTGAGGCCTGTCACTGAAATGTGTTCCCAAAGCTCTCGTGGGCATTTTTTAAAGGCCACAGGCTCATGAGTGTCTGTCTAGTCGCTTTTATACCTCCAGGTGTGCCAGTAAAGCACAAACAAAGGGTAGACCCTAACTGCCAGGCAAAGGGCACCCTGGAGAAGGGCCGGTTGAGTCGTTGTACCTTTCACCATGGCCTCTTTCAAGAAAGCTCCTTGGGTCTGTGGTGCTTGTGCTTGTTACGATGAAGGCCTATGAAGACCCATCTCTCCAACTCCTTCTGAAGTTTTCAGGACTTTATCAACAGGTCCTTATGTGGTTTTGACATTGCCGTGGCATCGTGAAGCATCAGAAAAGCGTCTTCTGCTTGGATAAGGTGACCAGATTTTAACATTGGTAAAGCGGGACACCATTGATAAAACTCATATCCTGGCGAAAGAGCCACAAGGCAGCTGAAACCCGTATACCCTAGCTTGCCGTGCATTCTTTCCAAAAATCGGGACTTTTTAAAAATGCCACAGGACGCAGGAAAATTGTTAAAAATCGGGACTGTCCCGCCAAAAGCGGGGTGTCTGGTCACCTTATGTTTGGAGCATGGCCACAGAGGGAGAGGGCGGTCTGGGGGTGGGTGGGGGTGGAGACAAGGCCCAAGGTTCCACTGAGGACTCAGACGCTCAGATCCCACCATCATCAGGACAGCAGGGGCCTCGAGGAACATCTGGTGAAAGTGGGGCCATCCACGTCATCAAGTTGTAATTGGCGGGACAACAGAACAGCCAGCCTTTCCAGAATGTTCCTTCTGTGTCCAAAGGAGCCCTCGTGGCACAGTGGCTTAGGGCTCAGGCTCTAACCACAGGAGCGGCAGTCCCAGCCCACCAGCCACTTCCAGGGCGAAAGAGGAGGCGGTCCACTCACGTAAAGGTAGACAGCCTTAGAAACCCAACAGGGCAATTCCACTCTGCCCTGCGGGGCCCTTGTGAGTCAGAATCCACTCGATGGCAGCGCTTTGGGTGGTTTGGGTCATTCTGGGCCTAGTCCTTGAGATGCTGTGCCAGTTCAGGTCCTTTGGGAAGCACAGGACAAGACTTTAAACCGAACAGGAAGTGCCTGTGCGCTAGGTGGGGAGAGCCTCAAAGCAGGATGGATAGGATGAGCAAAGGTTCAGACTACAGCACAGTTCGGAAAGTCTGGGCCAGGCAGACGGGGCCCCAGGGCCGAGACTCCTCCCAACAGACAAGTCTGTGTGGAAGAAGACGGACCTGCCTCCATGGAGGCCGCTGGCTGTGTCAGCTGACAATACCCCTAGAAGCAGGCTCTCTCTTGAAGGGAGAGGCCAAGAAGTCCCTATAAGGCAGTGACTGTCGACCTTCCTAAGGCTGCCACCCTTTCATACCTCACATGGTGGTGATCCTGTAGGTGGCCGTACCTGCTTGTCGGCGGACCCACCTGGAAATGGATAGAGGAGCGGTGTCTCGGTTCCGAAGACCATCAGAAATCGGGTCTTAGGCGACCCCTGTGAAAACAGTCGTTCCACCCCCAGGTTGAGAACCGCTGCTCTAAGGGCTACCACTGAGGCATTGGCTCATTTCATTGTTGCAGACCTCCTTTGAGGTTTTCATTCTAGTCAAACGACATTAACCTAGAATTTAATGGTCTGAAATTCGAAGCTGGGAGCAGGCGAAGGCAAGTAAGGAAATGAGTTTGGGAGAAAGGAAGAGAGCTTCTTGGGAGTTTGGGGTTTTAGGAATTCCCGACAAGTCTGCTTGACATTTCATTCAAAAAGCGAATGCCCCAGAGGGAGTGAGAATGAGTTGAGAGCTATCAACCCAGAGTCCTGCCACCCTCCGCCGTTTCTGAGTGTGGCTCGCCAGTGGCAACCCCCGGTGCTTTGAGTTACTGCTCTAGACTTCGTAGTGATGAAAGGTCATAGGACACGCTCGCTAAGTGTTTCCAGCGTTTCCCTTGGGTGCTCAATCGCTTGGGAGAGGACTTTTCTGATAACCGATCGTTTCAGCGGGCCCTGACATTTAAACCCGGCGCCCTTGAATGATGAGGCAGCTGTGGCATCTTTATTTGGTGTAGGAGGCACCAGAGACGTCGTGAGGCAAAGTCACTTCTCAAAGGCAGACAGTCCGGGAGAAGCAGAGCTAGACTATCAGACTATCGTGAGTCCCCTTTTTATGTTCTTTACACAACTACAATTCCTCCTCCTCCTCACTGAGGATTCAGGGGAGAGAGAGTAGCCCGAGGGGCCCTTGAGTTAGCCGTCTGCTCCTCAACCCGGCCCGCTCGCCGGGAATTTCTGAGTTTTGTACAAGGCAGCAGTCTGGGAAATTGGTAGGTTGTGAACATTTTTTTAAAAGACGAAGAAGAGGAGCCACCCACCTCTCCCATCTGTCGTGAGCTGCAGAGTTTCCTCCTCCTCCTGGCATTGCGGTGGGCCCTGGGGACAGGCTAGGTTAGGCTGTGGGTCATGAACTATATATAGGTCAGCAATTCAAAACTACCAGCTGCTCCGAGGGAGAAAGATGGGGCTTCCTACTCTTGTCCAGAGTTCCAGTCTCAGAAACTCACAGGGGCAGTGGCACTCCGTCCTGTGGGGTCACCGTCAGCACTTTTAAGCCGGAATGGACTTAATGCTGTGAATTTGGCTTGGTGTTTGGTGCTGTTGTTGTGGGGTCAGTGTTAGACTGCAAGCCGAAAGGTTAGGGGTTTAAACCCACTTGCCCAGTGGTTCTCAACCTGTGGGTCACAACCCCTTTGGGGGCTGAAGGACCCTTTCACAGGGGTCGTCTAAGACCACCGGAAAACACCTATTTCTGATAGTCTTAGGAACTGAGACACCGCTCCTCTCTCCGCCTTTGGCTTGAAGACTGTTACCCATACTACACCATGCTTTAAGGCAAAATTTCATTTATTTGTCATTAGAAATAAATAGTTCATAATATATAATGACATATTGTTTTTGTGATTCATCATGATGCTTTCATGATGTTCGGTTTGTAACTATGAAAATACATCCTACCTATCAGATATTTACATGACGATTCATCACAGTAGCAAAATGACAGTGTTGAAGTAGCAATGAACATAATTGGTTGGGAGGGTCATCACCACATGAGGAACTGTATGAAAGGGTCGCGGCATTAGAGAGGTGGGGAACCACTGCTCTAGCCTTTCCTCAGGAGCAAGACAAGGCCCTCAGCTCCCAACAAGATTGACAGCCTCAGAAAGCCGATCTAGCGTTGTGAGGCGTTGGTATGGAATAGATGGCAGTGGGCTTATTTAATTGTGTGTGTGTGTGTGTGTTTTGATACAGGGGGTCAAAACTGCTGAGTGCATGTGATGGGGCTGGCTTGCTCACTAATTTCACAGGATGACCTAAGTAATTTAACACGTTTGTCTTGAATGCTTTAAAGGCCATTGTTTTGAGCCACCAGCAAGCTCAACTGCTGACTTATATCTCCAGCCAGGTCCCTGTCCTGTGCTCCAGGCTGGGGAGCCACCCTTATTAAAGCCTTAGTGGGGACTGGAGGAGCAGTGACTAATATTTAATGTGGCTCTTTCAACCAAAGTCTCTTCACTCCTACCAAATGACCTTTCCCCAAGTGGGTCTGGTAGGAAGGTGGGGGAGGATACAGATAGGATTCACCTGTGAATATAAACAAGCTTCCTGGAGTGCCATCCTGCTGCATGTAAAATGAGCCTTCTGAGAAGCAGCAGGAGGGACCTCATGACCAGCAAGAGCCAGGTGTGGAGCACATCATCTGCACTCAAGATCCCTGCGCAGTGAACCTCCTGGCTGCAGATGACAGCTAGACTCTTAGCGGAGCAGCAGCAGAACCAGAGCCAGAGCTAGAGCATGGACCAGAGTGATGGACTTCCCAACCCATGGAGCACGTACAGCTGAGTGCTTTTGTGCAGGAGGCTGGTTTTCAGAGTGGGGTGCCTCTGGGCACTTAATTAGGGAAGTTGGACCTGCCAACTCATGGAAGTGGAGCCTATTGCCTTTGGGCTGAGGCTTCCTGGAGTGGGCACTGAATTCAGGGAGCTCGGTTTGCTGACCCATCGAGTAACCTGTCCTGGTAAACAACTACCCTGACCATTTCTCACTGGCATTGCAACTTAGTAACTTCCCGAATAACCCTTTGAGCATACATTTCGCCTGTGAGTTGTCTGTACAGCCATTGCCACAGCGCTTAGAACCCAGAGAAATAAAAGAGCGTTATTGAAGTTCACGTAGGTACTGGTGGTCCGTGTGGCATTCCTGCCTTCTGTGGACTCAGTGTGCACTGCTTTGAGGAGTGATTTTTATTTCACAATTTCCACATCTACCTTCGTTCCAATTCTTATATCCAGTATGGCTGTTTCCCCTTTCCCCTTTACCCCTCATTTCTTGTCCAGGGTGAAGGATGGCTCATTGCTGCTCAAAAACTTGCTCTATGCTGTTCAAAGCAGCATAATACATTGGGCTCTGTAGAAGGGCTGAGTCCCTGGCTCTTGTAAATTGTATCTTCTGCTGTTCTTAGATCTTGCCCACCGTCTCTTGCTCTGCTGGCAAAGCATTATTCATATGTGCCCAAGGTGGGAAACGGCCAAGGTAACCTTCCGTTTGAATGGATGGACTGAGGCCTATCTGTTCCAACACCCAAGGCAAACCAGTCGCTGTGGCGTTAATGACCCCATGCCTGTGTGTCTCATGGGGCTTTCGTGTTTGTTGGAAGGAGATTGTGATGTGCCCCTAGGTGGACTTGAACTGGCAGCCTTTCAGGTAGCATCTGAGCACTTAACAAGAAAGTATTACTCCTAAATTAACGAAATGAGTTACCAAACTATGAAAAGGCATGGAGGAGGCTCAAGGGCATATTGCTAAGCCGCCAAAACCGGTCTCAAAAAGCTGTGTCCTACAGGATTACAATTCTATGACATGCTGGAAAAGATGAAGCTACAGCGATGATGAGAAGGTCAGTGGTTGCCAGGGGGGCATGGAGAAGGGGATTGAGGTGAGCAGGTGCAGCACCGGACCATGTTAGGTGGTGAAATGGTTCTGGATGATACTGTAATGCTGGACACAGGACAGTATGCCACTGTCAAAACCCGCATCAGTATTGGTCCATCAGTTGTAACACGTGTCATATGAATGGAAGTTGCTAGTGAGGAGAGTAATTGTGCAGAGGGGACCAGGGCTATATAGAAACTCTGTGTTTCCTTCACACTTAAAAAAAGAAAACCCAGCATCAGGAAGTAGACAGGGTGAATACAGACAGTGAAATGGACAGGAGAGGAAGTGTGGAGCATGGGGAGGTCCTGACTCCCATGGATACTCTGCTGGTGGATGAGCAGAGGTCCATAGGTGAATGAGGAGCCCAGGAACAATGTCCTGTCTGTGAGACAGCCCCGCACTTTGCTGGGTGGTCCTCGCACTCTGCTGGGTGGTCCTCGTGCATCAGAGGGGACGGTGGCCATGTGGTCTGTGCTGACTTTGATAGCACTAACAAGGCCATTTGGAATGACACCATTGGTACCGACACTGGTTCCCATCTTCCAGCTGTCATCAGAGCTCAGGTGCCTTGACCACTGTGGCAGTTACGTCATCTCCTGTCAACTTGAGTGAAGGGGTGGAGTCTCGCCTGTCAATCAGGTCACAGCCAATCCTGCCTCTGTGTGGGCATGGCTTTCTCCTGAGGATTCTGGGGATTCCTGTCTTCCTCCCTGGAGGAGGGGAACACTCTCTCTCTGCTTTACCATCCTGTTGACAAGCCACATGGAGCCACACTGATGACAGCCAGAGTCCTAGAGCTGGAGACGTTGCGTGGAGACCTCTGCCAGCACTGAGATGCTCCCACTGCCACTGGATCCACAAGACTTTCCACCCACTGGCCTGTGATCTGCCTGCATTTGGCCTGATTGAATGTGTTGTATGAGTCTGAAGAGGAATTTATAGATTGGTGTCAAACATAAGGGCTAATATCAGACTTTTGGACTTGATCTGGAATGGGCTGGGATGTTTTCTCAATATGCGGTTGCTCTTTTATGTAGCGCTCTTTCTTATACACATATGAGTGTCTGTGAATTTATTTCTTGAGTCAACCCAGACTAGCACAACCACACAAAGCACACATACACACAAAAACCTTCAAAGAATGTGAAAGCCCCTGTAAACCACCCTTCTCAACAGAAAAAAACATGAAGACCCAATCCATTACTTTATGATTTACCTCCTCAGAGTAACCGGGTTTTATTTCCTGGATATTGTATTCTCGCTAGAGAGGGGAGTGACCACCAGGTCATGGTGTCCAGCCTGGGACGTCAGGGAGGTGACACAGCTGGAACCCTGTTGGAGGTACTACTCCTCTGCTAGTCTGGAAGTCCATGAGTCTCCGTCCTGGATAAAACAACAATGAGCCACCTTACTGTACGCCATCCCCTGTGGCAAATTCTTTACATGCACCATCCAGTGTATACTCCCAAGCACTTTGGGGGACTAGTATCTTCCATGCTGTGCTACACATGGGGAGGGGGGTGTAGCAGAGAGGTTAACTAACTCGACCCCAGTCACCCAGTCCAGGGATGGAGCTGGGATTCGAGCCTGTGACTACTCATGGCATCAACTCTTAGACATTTGGGATAAGCATAGAACTTCATGTAAACCCAACCCACTGCCACTGTGATTCCAGCTCACAGTGACACTACATAGGATAGGTTTCCAAACGTACTTGGCTTACCACTCTCTTTTCAGGGGAAAGAAGAAGAATACTTAGCGCCACCCTAGCCATTAAAAAACTGGAACCGTTCATAATGTAGGAAAAAGTGTCGGCATTTGCTTTGCACCAGTGCCCACTCCCCAGGGGGCAGAAGCACCCTCTTTGGGAAACGCTGCGGTGCAGGGTTCCTGAGGCTGTAAGTCTACAGGAGCAGAAGATAGCCTCGTCTTCCTCCAGAGGATCAGCTGGTGGGTTTGAACACTGGCCTTGTGTGTAACGTACCTGTCAGTGCCACCAAGTTCCCAATAGCTGAATGTTGTTGTCACGTACTGATGGGTTGGTGCCTACCCATAGCGATCCCATGAACAGCACATGCAGACCCCGCCCAGCCAGTGACAGTGACTTTTACACAGACATGCTTGAGACCTGAGGGACAGCTCCAAACAGTGGGGAAATGAGTCACCGTGTGACCCACGGGACCAAGCGTCTCACTCGCCAGGGTGTAAATGGATTTAAAACCAGAGTGGAGTTGGAAGTAGTATGTGCAGGACAGAGCCTCTCATGAGAACAACCTCTGGGAATGTGAAGAGTCTTCCTCCCTCTGTCCCAGGGAATCACTCTTCTGTGGCAGGAATTTCTTCCCTGGACCATTGGGCCAGAGAACCCGGGAAGAGGAAGCAGTCAGTGGAGAGTTAGGGCACAGTGGGAAGGGAGGATGTGGTAAACTGTGGGCCTGGGTTAGAATGTAATGCAGCTAAATCATCTATGCTCACCACGACGGGTCTGGTGGGGGAAGATTCTCATGGTTATGAGATATAAATAAGTCTTGATATATATTCTCAGGACTGGACACAGCCCCTCCAATAACCCCCCACAAAGGAGCTGTTGTAAAGGAGCTATGACACAGATGAATCATTTCTGTGTCTGGCTACTTCACTGTGCCTGAGGTTGTCTATAGATGCGAACAATCAGGCTCTAGAGCAGTGGTTCTCAACCTTCCTAAAGCCGTGACCCTTTCATACAGTTCGTCGTGTGGTGTGACCCCCAAACCATAAAATTATTTTCATTGCTACCTCATAACTGTCATTTTGTTACTGTTATGAATTGGGCAATCCCTGCGAAAGGGTTATTTGACCCCCAAAGGGGTAGAGACCCCCAGGTTGAGAACCGCTGCTCTATAGCCAACCCACCATTAAATGTAGCTACCCCTAGGGAGGGCTCAGGGGGGTTAAAAGTCAACTAGCACTAAGTCAAGACGCTGAATCACCTCATTGTCTGTTTATTGTTGCTCACTTATGATATTGCCCATTGACTGTGCATATGTTAGCTGTATGATGTACATGCCTTATGAAAGATCTGTAAGCCCCATTATATAGACCCACTGGAAAATGCATTCTCTTCAGTCCTGACATGGGACAAGGAGCCCCAGTGCCCCACTGTCTGTCTGTCGTTAATATTTTCTACCATTGCAAAGTTGCTCCTGAGGAACTTTTCGAGTGTTGGGGACTCCCTCACCCCAATAGGAGGAGATCAATGGGATTTAATTGTTCACCATCAGGGCATGGGCGAAGGCAGTCAGCCGCCACCTGCTTCCCCATGGCCTGTGTTCCCCGGGCTTGACCCCTCCCACTGTTCCATTGAACCCCCCTCTCTGGATCTGAAGCGCCTGTCATTGGATACCTAGGAATGACTTCGAAACCCTAACCACCTGTAGATACCGCAGCTAGGCCACGGGAACCGTGCACCTTTGTAAGAGGCAGCTGCCAAGCGGAGGCTTCCCCACTGCAGGGTCAACAAGGCGTTCTGCGAGGTGTGGGCACCGTGGCGGTCATTCGGCGATGGGTGTGTGTTGAGTGTCATGGGAGCCCATCCAGGGCCTGTTTGCAGCTTGAGTTTTGCAGATGTGGCCCGTGTTCACATCACTGCGCACGCTCCGAGACCTCTTCTCCTTGGCAGCAGCGACCACCCACAGTGAGGCAGGAGAAGGGCGCCTGGCTTCCTGGCTTCCTGACTTCAGGCCAGCAGCTCTGCCCCGGCTCCGGGCTAAGCTAAGCGCGCTCTGCCCGTGCACTATGGACGCAGAGAAGTGAGGGCTTGGCTTCTGAGGCAATCACACGGAGTTGTGAAAGAAGACGCATCTGAGGGCATGGTCCACCTTGACCATGAGTCGGTCCACCTTGCTGCTTTGGTCCCTCTCATTCCGTGACATTGTCCCAGGGCTCTTGGGGCGGTGGTTTGAAGGCGATGGGACCAGAGCCTAAATCAGCAACTTGCGACAAGAAAGTGGGTGGCTCTTTGCTCTCGCCATTCATTTGCATGTCAGCTATTGGAATGTTCTAGGCGCTGGGTAAAAGTTAGTGGCCAAGCAGCCACGGGTCCTTCTTTATGGGAGTCTCACACTTACAGGTGGGCAACTTCCAAGGGTGTGTCTTCCAACCTGGTAGCTCGCTCCGTCTCACCTATCCTGTCCGCCTAGGCACGGAACTGGGGTCAGACAGGGAGCCCCTCCTTTAGGGCAGCCCCAGTTCACATAGGTTTCTCGGGCGGCAACCTTGACCGACGTCTTTTCCTTCATGTTCCCCAGCCAGGTCTGTAAGCAAGCTCTGTGGGGTTTGACCTTCAGAAGAGACGCAAAGGGCCTTCAGAGCATTCATAGGACAATGGGATGAAAAGATAATAGAATTTTTTCCCCCAACAGCATTTTGAAACTCTCTTGTATCTAGAATATGACCGGTATGGAGCCTCTCCACTCCTATTGCTACAGCTACCCTCTCCTCTCCAGAGGGTTCTTGTCATAGCAGGGACTGGTCTCCAGGCGGCCCCCTGTTCCTCTCACTCAGAACGGGCCAGGTCTTTGCAGTGGCCTCCAGCTCCCCATCCCCACCACCACTCTACGCACCCTTCTCCTCTGCTGCTGTGGGAATCCCTGGCACTTCCGGGACTCCCGCTCCCCTCCTCCTGGCTGTCGGGAGCACTCAGGCACGTTCTTGTGTGGAGGAGCAGTGCTCGCAATGTGCCCCCCCCCCCTTCTGATACACAAGTGGTTTCTCCTTGGTGGCCTCCTGGTCTCTGCTAAAATGTCACCTGACCAGGGGGCCCCATCGCCCTTGCTGGCCTGAGAAGTCTCTCTTAGCCCCTCCTGCTCTACTTTCCTTAGCAGTCCTCACCACCACCGGGTTTGCCTCTCCTTACTTCCGGCTCCATTTGTTGTCAAGCTCCCTAGAGAGGCCCCCAAAAATACCGAACTCACTGCCATCGAGTGGATGCTGACTCATAGTGACCCCCCCTGTGGGTTTCCCAGAGTGTACCTGCCCATGGGGGTAGAAGCCAGTCTTCCTCCCGAGGAGTTGCTGGTGGCTTCAAACTGCCAACCATGCCAGCCTCAGCTCGACTCGGAACCACTTCACCACCAGGTCTCCTCCCTGGAGAGTCCACTAGCATACAAATCTGTAGGTTGGAGATGCTCTCTGTGTGATTCAGTGGGACTGCCAGCCCCTAGGACAGAGCCCATCCCCAGTAGACACTGTGGGCTGAGTGATCGTGTGCATGAACGACTGTGCACTGACAGGCCTATGGGACAGGCAGCCAGTAAGCCAGCACACAATGTTATACCGGCCAAGAGAGAACGCAGTTGAAGCACCAGAGCACACGGGCATTTGGGGAGATGCACTAGGAAGGCACGTTGGTGAGGGGCACAAGGGGACACCCGAGACATCCCAGGGGAGTGTCTTTTCAGCTGGGACCTGAAGGATGGGCAGAAGTGAGCCCCTAGATCCCTGGAAAGGGAGTTAGAGGAGGAGAATTTCAGTAGGAGGGAACAGTATGTGGGGTGGCCCTGAGTCATAGAAAAGTCCCTGGGGAACAAGAAAATGGCGTGACATGAGGTTGGACAGGTCAGGCTACCTGTAGTGGCATCACGAAGGTCTTATAACGGGGTGTAGGCTCTATTTCAAGTGAAAGGGCAACCGGGTGAAGGGTCCTTGAAACACAGCCCTGAAACGAATCTATCAGAGCAGCAGTGCTGCAGGAACTCTTAGGGAGGGTCGAGATGCTCTGTGTCTGGACGGCGGGGATGCTCACACAGCTTAGACGTTAGAGCTGCACAGTTCATATCGTGTGCAGATGTCACCTCCGTAAAAAGAATACATCATTCCACAACGTCAACCACAAGGAAAGAGACCACCAGGACTTCCCCAGAGCCATGGGGTTTGTGTCCCCACAGAGTGAGGTGCACCTGCCCCAGCCTGCAGCTGGGCCTTGCCTCTGACGGTGTGGCCAGTGTGTGAATTCCCCTTCAAAGAAGGGGTACTCAAATGAGGTTTCTCAGGAAAAAAGGCCAAAAAAAAAAAAGGCAGGGGGTGGGGGATTCCCGAATGACTAAGGGGGTGGGGGTGTAGAGAAGAGATTCCTGTGCCATGTGGTCTTCTCCCATGAGATAACTCTGAAAGGAGAGTGGGCCAAGAGGAGGAAGAGCCAGCCCCTTCCCACCCTCTCATCGCAAATTCTCTGAAACAAGGGGGCCTAGAGTGTGCATGTGTAGGGGTGGGCGGGGAGAATGGCCCTGGGGGGCAGGAAGTTTGAGTAAGATGAACCTCAGCTGAGCTCCTTCTCTGGCTGGACCCATGATGGAAGGTCATGTCTGCTTTGTCCATACACCTCCACC
>NW_022111320.1:45718210-45721531 GCF_000313985.2 Echinops telfairi
TGGAAGGTCATGTCTGCTTTGTCCATACACCTCCACCTGCTGGGGACTGCTCAGCAGCTGGAGACTGGGTGGCAGGCCTGGCCATCGCCACTGTGGGCCCCCACTCCAATTTTGAACAGCTTTCCACCCCCCAGAAACATAAGACAGGTCTGTTGCTGTAACACTATCTGCTTGTGTTGATATCTACCAAGCCTCCCGTGGACATGCCTTTGGGAATAGCTTAGCCCACCTGCCAGGAGAGTACTGAGGGTACAAAATGCAGGCAGATGGTTGTGGGTCCATTGCCTCCACATGGTGGAGCAGTGAGCAGGAGAACACTGCAGGGGCTTCTGAGACGCTCTGTAGATAGATGATTGATGATAGATAGATAGATAGATAGATAGATAGATATAAGACTAGATTAGACTGGCAACCTCGAAGGGGCTGTGGGTGACAAATGTGAACCCTCACCCCCCTGACAGCTAGTTACTCTTTTCCCATTCACACACGCATTCATTCATACCGTCACAATCCATTTGCCAAGGGAATGCGATAGGGTATACCACATTACTCGTATCATTGCTAAATTCTTCTCTTAGCCTGTAATCAGCTTTAAAGAAGGCTTTATAATTGCTTTCATTTACTCTCATCTATACGTACATATGATGAAATCCAGCTTACAATGATTTTTTCTCCTATTCTCGTTTAACAAGAGGAAGGCATTCACTGGGAAAGCGGAAGAGGGGGATGGGGAATGCAGCATCTTTATAGTTCTAGCCCCTGCTTCCCTTTGGCGCCTCCCTTTATGGCAGCGGTTCTCAACCTGTGGGTCCCAACCTCTTTTGGGGGTTGAACGACCCTTTCACAGGGGCTGCCTGATTTATAACAGTAGCAAAATTAGTTATGAAGTAGCAACAACAATAATTTTATGGCTGGAGAGTGGGGGGTCACCACCACATGAGGAACTATATTAAAGGGTGGCGGCATTAGGGAGATTGAGAACCACTGCTCTATGGTTTCCTCTGAATCCAGAGAGGGACCAGCATCCTTGGACTTAGGAGGAACGCAGTTTGTGCCTCACGATGGAACCTCTTGAATAAGCAACAGGCGGCAACAGCTTGAAAAGGAAAGTGCCCCAGAGAGCTATTTCTTCCACCGTGTCCACTCCAGCAGTGTGGGCCATTGGCCGTGACTCCTCCCAGCAATTTGAGGAGAAAGTTAAACTGGGCTCATTTCAGGACTAGTGGTTTACCCAACAGCCACATGTATTCCACTAACCATGCTCTTTTTGAACCAAATCCTCCAAACAACCAATTTTCTTTTTCACTAATCATTTTATTGGGAGCTCTTACAGCTCTCAATACATAATTGGATTATGTAACCATCCATCATTCAATTTGATCAAGAAGAATTGTACAATAGCTGCCACCCAGCCTATTTTCCAGATGAGGAAACAGAGGCACACATGGGTTCATAATAGCTCAGGACACCTGTCTGGCACATGACAGGCAGATTTAAACTCAGGCAGAGCCAATCCAAAGTCCATGGTCTTGAGCACTAGGATGTCTCCTTTGGTCTGGGCCCATTCTGTCAGCACCTCAGTTTGGGCCTTCTCTGTGACGTGGGTCTGTGCTGACTCTTCCAGGTCATCATTGTTTTCTGCTAGCCAGAGAGCGGTGTGAGATGAGGGGCAATCAGTTCCAGCTCAAAGCTGTAAGAGCACATTGGCTTGAGAAGGAGGGCTCTCTGGAAACGCCTGCAGGGTAGCATGGTAGGTCTCTTTGTCTAAGGCATTTGATACAGGTTTGTGGTTTATAGCATAGTTGAACTTGTCCTAGGTGATATCGAGTCTCAATATGATTTTTTTTCAAGCAGAGATATCCATGTGGAAATATGATAGAATGATTTGGGGGCTATATGTGTTCATAAAACAGCAGGTTGTCAACTTTTAAGTGAAAGCTTACATTTTTAAGAAATGTAGTGATCCTTAGAATATACAGAAATGATGGTACTTTGGACTGGCCCCTAAGAAACTCAAAATTAATAGTTAAGAGGCCGTGTAGCTCTGATATATATACCTTGTGGGTTTGTAACTTGGCATTACATTTCTCTTCTGTATTCTGATATCAAGTATACAAATGCGAGTGATGTGGAGAATTTGGTCCAGTGTGTCTCTCAGAGTGTGAGATTCCAACAAAATAACGCTCCTAGGAAATCCTTCTGTATCAGGAACCCGCTTCCATGTGTGCCTGAGGGCTTCCTGGTTGGAGACTCTTGTGCCCAGGACTCACGATTCCCTTATTAGATCCGTGGGAAATTGACTAGGGAAACAGAGGAAGTTGTTAAGGGCGATCACAGGCTTTTTTTTTCAATGTCCAAAACATATAGAATGAGCAGCATCTTCACTGAATTTTTTATTTTCTGTGTAGAGAGATTTACAATATGAAAGTGGCTGGCCTAATGATAAATGATAAATGTGATTCTTTTGATTGATTTTTTTTCATGTTCTAATTTATCTCTAGCAAATCTAGTACCATGTTTTATATACTGGAGTCCTTCAATAAGCATTCCCTGAATGAGATGTCCTATTTATTATATGGCATGCACATGTTAAATTCATAGTTTTGGTTTTGATTTACGTTATAAATCACGCACATGCGTGGGCATCCACACACATACCCATGTACATATACACACACATGCATGCACAGGTATCCAAATAAACCCCAAGCTCACTGCCATCCAGTCGATGCTGCCTCTTTACCGGATTGGAAGGCCTCATCTTTTTCCTGAGGAGTGGCTGGTGGTTTCGAACTGCTGACCTTCCACATCTGTTAAGTGTAAAGCTCAGCAAATCATGTCCTTCCAGCCTTGTAAGAATTGAAACACCAGAGCCCTAATACATTGAAAGGTTTTCTTAGAGATCAGCTGATAGTTTTCATAGATACACCTTATAGTTGTGACCTACATATACATATGTATGTCCATCGATGGCATCTATGGGCTCCAAAACTCAGTAACAGAACACGACGTGTATCCTGCAGTCAGATGGCACTGAGTGGAATTTCATCTCCTCAGAAAGTTGGCAATGCTTAGGGATATGTGTCGTTGCCACAACTAAGAAGGATTGCAAGTAATGGGTAGAGTCCAGGGATGCTGCTGACCACCCAACAGTGCACAACAGCCCAAAACATCAGTAGTGCAGGCACTGAGAAATCCTGCCTTAGCAGAATAGTGCCTATTGCAATCCTTCCCAGCTTCAGGTTAATCCGCACTGATTGAATAATTAGCAATTATCTAAAGCACACATTCCCAAACTTATTTGGCCTGCCACCCCTTTGC
>NW_022111320.1:45721631-45731694 GCF_000313985.2 Echinops telfairi
ATTAGCAATTATCTAAAGCACACATTCCCAAACTTATTTGGCCTGCCACCCCTTTGCAGAAAGAAAATGACTCAGTGCTAACTGAAGGTATCTGCTTTTGCAGCAGGCCCTGGATCCATTCCTTGCCCCCCACCCCACCCCCCTGGAGGGAGGCGGGGTAGCCATAGCTCCCACTTTGAGTACCACTGATCTAAATCAACCAGTATTTTCTATTATAATCCTCAAGCCAGGACCATTAAGGATGCATACCTTGGGCTGCGATCTGCATGGTTGGCAGTTCGAAACCACCAGCCGCTCCTCAGGACAAAGACTGGGCTTTCTACTCCCATCAACAGTTAGTCTCGGAAACCCACAGGGGTCGCTGTGAGTCAGCACTGACGCGGTGGCAGCACCTATGGATTTGGAGTCCTACTACTGGGGGCATTACTGATAGAATGAATGCTTGTTAGAATTTGCTCTTCAGCTAGCAGCCCATGGGCCACATGGGCGTCACATGGACATCAGCCTCGCTTGCAAGTGATTAGAAATGCAGTGTGACAGTCCTACCCAGGATCTCATAAGCCAGAATCTGCCTTTCAACCAGATGCCCAGGTCATTCCTGTGCACAGGGACATTGAGAACCACCAGATAACAAAAAAGGATTCCAGGATCCCATACAAAGGCCGCCTTAATGTTGTTCAGTGGAGAACAACCCCTCTCAGCCCTCGGGTCTATAGCCTTGTCTCTTGGGCCAGTGCCTCTCCTTCAAAGCTGACCTGACAGAGAAACCACGTCCACAGGCCTATTCCCTGGAACACGAAGCGAGACTGCACCTCGCGCACACCACAGGCTTTAGGTAGAAGTTTCCATCTGAAAGACTTTCATGTTCCCTACTTCATTGCTCCCCTCTGACCTGTCTCTGTGGGACAGCCATTAAAAAGAGAGTGAGAAATCCATGGAAGCATGCTGCATTTTAATATTCAAATCAACACGGCATTTCACGCAGGTTTATGATCCCCAAATGTGAGAGTTACTGATTCCAAAACTACTGCCCCAGTTTCATGACCTGCGCCCAACAAGGCTAAATGATGAGAATCTTCTCAATTAACCTCTGCCAAGAAACAAAGCAGAGCCCCCCATTCTTCTTTGTGAGAAGCTGCTTCAGAGTCATAGATCTAGGTGTCTCACTGAGACAGCAGCTTGTAAATATCTAACTGAAATGCGAGGGATTGATATCCACCTTCTTTTTTTTTTACCCAAAGTGGTTTGAGAGCAGGTGCTAAAAGCATTTATTATTATTATTAACCTCAAAGGAAGAACTGAGGGTAGGGAGTGAAGAAAGGCTTGCTTAATTTGTAAATAGAAAAGGTAAAGGCATTTTAGGTCTTGGGGTGCTAACACGGGTTTTCCTCCAAGCAGAGGAATTTCTATGCAATAGAACAGGTGACTTTAGGACCAAAAATGGTTGTTTTAGCACAAAATAAAACAAAAAAACTTGGAAGGACCAGGAGCTTGTAGAAGTCCCAGGCATGCATTCTACCAGGAGACCGTTAACTGGGAATCCCAGAAGAAAAGAACCGAAAGTGGGCTTCCCAAAGAGTGTTCCGGAAATGTTCGTCTAACTGAGTGTGTGGGAAACACTCAGTTAAAGCTCACTCCTTACAACAAGGCTCACACGCTTTTTAATACGTTCAAGAGAAATGGTGAATCTGCAAGATTTTCCATTTCCAAGTCAAGTTTCATAGGTCCTTTCAAACAGGGTTCAAAAACCACCAGCTTTTCTGAGGAAGAAAGACGAGGCTTTCTGTCCCCCTTTCAAAGCAACAGGCTTGGAAACCCATGATGGGGGGACATCGGGGCGGGGGTGGGGGCAGTTCCACTCTGTTCTATAGAGGTACCGTGAGTAGCGGTGAATTCTGTGGTTTCGGAGTGGGGAGTGGGGACTGGGTTTTATTCTCTGTAGGTGGTGGTTGGTGCGATGGAAAGGGACCAGAGGGAGGGACCAGTGGAAGCAAAGAGCTGAGAAAGTAGCCTGTTGATGGTCCCTGCAAGAGATGACCATGACTTGAAAGAGGACAGCTATTCGGTTTTTATTTGTTTTCTTCCAAGGGGTAGCTTTCAAAGAAATAGAAACTGCATTTTGTACTGGTTTCTCAACTTGGCTTCTGTCATTGTCTCATACTTCTTGTTGGAGAACATGCAGGGGACGGACGGGATGGGAGGGCCTCCTGCTGAAAGAGCGGCAGGTCCTTCCGCCTGTGCATTGTGACGCCCTGGGTGCTCGCTCCCATGCATCCCAGCCTCTCCTCCCAGACATCTGCCCACATTGGGGGCCAGGGCCGCATCTGCCACCCATCTTTGTCCACCCGTGCGGTGCGGTTTTTAGAGCACTGGGAAGGCCCGGTCCTACTCGCTTGAACATTCCTGCTTGCTGCTGCCTAAACAGTTACCGTTAGAAATGAATTCCTCTGACAGGAAGTTATCTCCTTTAATGAAATACAGATGTCCTAAGAGAAAACACATGAGCCTTTACGATCATCTTGGATTTAGTGGAGTTAGCATCTGTGTTCTTCAGAGCAAGTGGGTTGCAAGTGAGAGGGGAATGGGAGAAGTCTGGAGGCATGGTAGCTCGTTGTGGCAAAAACACACTCTGCGAATGAAGCCCTGGTGGTGCTGTGGGCTAGGTGTTGGGCTGCCAAGCACAAGGACAGCTGTTCAAACCCACCAGCTACACTGAGGGAGAACAATGAAGCTGTCTGCTCCTAAAATCCTATGTGAACTTAGCTGACACCTCACTTACATGGCTGCTTTGTTTTAAGACAAACTTTGAAGACCCCATATGCTCTTCTTCCTGATAGCCTGGCGCCATCTGCTTTCTTCACCACACTTTGCTATAGCACCCATATCTTCATTGATCATTTCATGAGGGCAAGTCTTGAGTAGGGTTATACCTTACGAACTAATGGTTTTTAGATTAAGGTTTGTGATGAAATGTGAGGTCAAAATTCATTCATATATCTAAAGTTTATATATCCCTAGTCCATTTCAGAGGCAGTATTATGAGCTGGTTGTGAAATCCTTTCAGTAGCCTCTATGAAACATATGGTAATTCAAATAAGATTATTATTAACCAACCAGTGGTATAGATTTTAAAGTGCCGTTGAGGCCAGTAGAGTCCGCATTTGCATAGTCCCACACCTTATTTGCATAGTCCCACCCAATCATTTGGTGGGCGTTACAGAGACATGGATGGAACATCCAGATTGAAGCCATTTCCCTTCACCACAAGTCTCAAATATTGAAAAGATTCAGGTAGAAAGTATTACGTGTGTGTTCATAGTGATAGGAATCTTGGTGATCATTAAGTGAGTTTTTGTATTTTCCTGAGTTAAAAATGACTATTATTTAAAATATCAAACCCCTGGCTATGGGCAAAGAGACACCTGATTGGTGGTGGTGCTCTTAAAAATATATATAAATATCTCCAGACAGTCAATATTTAAAAGAGGAAGAGGCGCCAAATAGGAGAACTGTTTTGTGTGACTGTCAGGCAGCCATGATGCCTCTTCCCGATCTGACTGCACCTCTTGACAGAGGCATCCTTTGCCCCTCAGGGCAACTTCCAGTCCATTCGCCCAAGGACTGCCTAAGCTTTGGGAGAAAAACAATGCTTGGTCTTTTGATGGATTTGAATCTCTGGGGCAGTTTCGGTTGTTGTTTTTGTTTTAAGAACTCAATCTTAAAAGATGTTCCCTGGGGCTGCAAGGTATGTACCTTTTCTGACTGGGTTGGTGATTGCTGGGGAAGGAGACTCCATGAACATCTAAATCCACCTGCAACCCAGTCACTGTGTTATTTTCACAGCATCTGAGAGTTGGCTTCCTGCCTTTAGGCTGAACCAACTGCAGATTGGCATCATTGTAATTTGGCAGCTAACAGGCCTGGTTCGCTCTCCAAGGACCCTCCGCTCTCACCCAATCCAGTTTGCAGTGGGAAATGCAGACCTTTCAATCAACAGCACAGTCTCTACATTGTATAGGTCATCACACGGTCCTGAAAGATGAATCCCTTGACTGACCTTCACGCTAAAATGCAAACAATGCAGACTACCAGAATCCACCTTAAAGGGGCACCGCATTCCCTTCCATTCAAATCTCTCTGTTCTCCTGGGAGTGGATGCTTTTCTGCCAGGACCAGTTATGCTCAATTAAAGGGCCATTTCCCAAGCACTGTAGATGAGTTGGTTCAGAGGTTAAATGGCAACACAGACAAGCGAAGTCATTCATTCTTTTCTAAATTGGGATCTAATATGACACATGTACAACCTGATCTTTCATATGAGTTTCTCTTTTTCTAACGAGAAATCATTTATGTAAATATTATGAGGCACAGCAGCTTCCTATTTTACTCTATGGCTTGTAATCCATTAATTTTATTATTTATTATTTCGATGCTCAGATGATTTCCGATTTGACTTCAGGGGGCGGTAACCCTGATATACACATGGAGACCAACAGTTCTTAACCAGGGGACATTCGGAAATATCTGAAGTCACCCTTGTTTCGTGGTTTGCTATATTTCTGGGTCCTGGGAAGAAGAGGGTATACTACTGGCACTTACTGGCTGAAGCCAGGGACCCCGCTAGACAACTTTAATGCACAGGATAGAAATATACAACTCAAAATGTCAATAGTGCTGGGTTTGAGAAACCTTTATATGGATAGGTGCACGAAGTGTGGGTGTGCACACAGATATTATGGTTAAAGGTTTGTGGGGATTTTATATTAGTTTGCAGCTTCTCTTTAGGTCTGCAATTGTTTCCAAAAGAAATTTTTAAGGGCACACTTGGTTGTTTGGGTCTTAATAATACCTTGATCTGCAACCCCGGGAGGGAAAATGACTTGTTCTTGCTGCAAATGTAAGTCCAGGACTTGGTCTTGACTCTTCATGCGCTCATTCCTTGGTTCCTCCAACCATATTGTGAGGCTCTCTGGGTCAGAACACCTGCTTCTTAGAGCTCTTATGCGTGTATGTGACTATGTGGGACCAGGTCACTTACATAGTGACTCAGACAATTCAGGCTCTGGACACAGAACTGCCTGTTCCACCCTTGGCTGTATTATGAGACCCCTTTGTGCTTCTCAAGTATTAAATGGGGTTAATAATAGCACCTGTCTCCTAGCATTTAAGCTATGAACTCATACTTGTAAAAGGATACAATAATAGCCCATATGAAGAGCTTTAAAAAAAAGTCGTATCCATTCACTCAGTCTTTTATTCAGTAGTGTTAAAATGGTTTCTGCCTTCCACCCACTCTTGAAGAGAGATCCCTCACCTCTATTAGAAAGCATCATTGGTGTGTCCCAGCTGGCCCGATGACCCTGATAGTCCTGTTTCTGGTTCCTGAACTCACTAAACGCTGACTGAGAATCTCCATGCTTGGTGACATGCACAATGATTGGGACTCTTATATTTAATTTTCTGCATCCCTGTCCCTAGGAGTCCTAACGGTGTGGTGGGTTACACATTGGGCTGCTAGCCACAAGTTCAGCAGTTTGAAGCCACCAACCACTCTGCAGGAAAAAGATGAGGCTTTCTACTCCCATAAAGAATTACAGTCTTGAAAATCCACAGGGGCAGTTTTACCCTGTCCTATAGTGTCACCATGAGTCAGAAATGACTTGTGGCAGTGAGTTTGAGTCCCTGTCCCTCCCTCATCTCACTCCTAGTTAAGAATGGCAGCCACTGAGGCTCAGAGAGGTTAACTGACTTGTGGCATGGCCTAGTTACTGGCCTCAAATTGTTGATTGTCTCAGTTATCTTTTGCTTATGCACCCCCAAAGCCTGGTAACTTAAAACAGTGATTTATTGTGTCTCACGATTTGCTGGGTTGGCTGGGCTCTTCTGCTGGCATAACCTTGGTTCAACTCACTCCCACGCTGTCTTCATCTTTGGGAAGACCGAGAGGGCTCACTGACCTTTCTGGCAGTTGGTGCTGGCTGTTGGCTTAGCGTCTCGATTTTCCTCTGTCAGATCATATGGAGACCGGCTCTTCTCTTGCATTATGAACAGGTTCAAGAAGGGGCATGATCTACCATGAGGGATTATATACAAAAGAAATAGTCAAAAGTTAGGGCATGAGGGTCCCTGCAGTATAGACACTCCAGGGCCCAGAGCTTTATTGGGGGCAGGCTTAAATACTTTCCTGCATGCAGCCTGCAACACATGACAGGTTTACACAGAAGAACAGTTTGCAGTGCTTTAAGAGTATACAAAGGAGCATTAACACGTCCACCAAGTTACTCAGATGGGAGGAGAGACTGCGGCTGGGAGCATAAAGAAACTGATAAGTTTGCAGACTGCTGTCTGCTGCAGCTTGAGTCAAAACAGGAGGCAAATGTGTGTTTATCTCAGTTGCAAAGGCAGACCGGCCATTGCTTCATCTGCTCCCATGGCTGGGCCATTAGCATTCTCCCACGGGCCTTGAACTATGAAAGTTATGGTCCTGTCCTGTTTGCCTAAGGGGCAAACAACCGTGCTCCCACATTCCTCCACATGGCCTCTCATGCTCCAGGGCCTCTCACTGTGTGACTTCTTCAGTAGGACAGCAGGGCTTCTTTACACACTTGCTGGCTTCCCCGAGACAGAAACGAAAGCTACAAGACAGCTACAAGACATCTAAAGTCACACAGTGTTGCTGCTGCCACATCATATTGACCACAGTAAGTTACAGGATCAGCTTAGAATCCAGGGCTGGACAAACAGTCTTCACCTCTTGATACGAGGGATGCCATGGGAATACAAGGATGGGAAAATTTGTCAAGATCTCTGAGGCAACCCACGACACACGGGGAGCCCCAGTGGTGTAGCGGTTATGTGCTGGGCTGCTAGCTGCAAGGTCAGCAGTTTGAAGCCACCAACTGGTCCGCAAGAGAAAGACGAGGCTTTCTACTCCCATAAAGAGTTACAGTCTCAGGAATTCACAGGGGCAGTTTTGCCCTGTCCTATAGGGTCTTTGTGAGTCAGAACCATCTCAATGGCCACACGTGGAAATGACCACACTTACTGTCCATCTAGCTCCTCGCCAGAGAAAGGGGTTGTAGAGTTGGATGGGAGATTTCTTACTTGTTATCTGATCCAGCCCTCTTATTTCACAGATGTAAGTCAAGCCACTGGTTCAGCACTGGGGGGAGCCCGGCCTAGAACCTGGGCTGCCCTGGTTGGTGACATCAATCACTGATGTGAGCACAGTTTTCTTCACAGCAAAGGGCTCTCCCTCTCTGACTCAAGCCTGTTCCTGCAAGTTTAGAGAACAGAACGGTGCACCGATCAGCCTTCCTCAACCTTGCCCCTCTAAGGGTTCTGAGTATATGCAATGATTCTAGGTTTTACCACATGCATTTGAAAAAAAATCACTACCCCAACCCCACAGGATGTTTTATATATAAAATAAACACTAGCATATTTACGTGATGCTATGTTCTAAGTATATGACAGTACATTTTGCTAATGTCCACAGGCAAGTACTGTAGTATGAAATGTGTTGTTTTGTAATGGAGCAGGTGATCCATACATTATGAATTTCTCCCAGTAGGACTACAAGCCCGAAATTAACGCCTAATTAAGAGGTCACATTTTCCCAGATCATGAGATGGTTTTTGATACTTCCAGCCTGCTGAGCCGAGTACAGATATGTAATTAGTATAAACGCAGTCGTTCTTATCAATTGCAGTTCTGGGATCCCACATGGCTCTCCTCGGGGCACCTGGTTCTTAGAACGCATGCAGTCAGGGAGCACACTGTGTAGATTTATTGCTTCTTGAGGAATGAACATATCCCAAGATGAACACATGGAGATACTCTTCCAGGAAAAATGTTCACTTCCCCCCTGCTGTACTGAGTGGGTCATAGATTGAGTGAGACTTAAACAGACCGTTCACACCGTCTGTGGATCAGAGGGGTGTGGTTAGAATTTGGGGTTGGTTGTTGATTGTTTGGAGTTTTTGATTGTTGATTTGTTGTTTTGACTTTTAACTGCCCCACCCCACCCCCAATCAATTCAGCACAAAAATAGAAATTTAATTTAAAAAAATAAGCAAACAGGTAAAAGTAATTTATTATGGAACATTTGGAAAAGGTATATGTTCTCAACGGAGAAAACAGAGTTCACCCATAACCCCACCTTTCAGTCAAAGCCACATCAACATTTTAACGTCCATAAAGCTGATCGACTGATCCCACTGTTGCCCTCGAGTCATTGTTGATTCGTAGTCATCTTAAAGGATGGAGTTGGAGTCTCCCACTGGGTTTAAGGTGTGTGGTGACACCGTGGCAGCAACCTGTATGGAAATAGCCTGCTACAGGTTTTTCACACTGAACTCCTGGTGGGTTTGAACTGCAGACCTCTCAGTCAGCAGTAGAGCACTTGAACCACAAAGCTTTCTTCATAGACTGATGAGGAGAGAGAGACACATATAGACTTGTTTCTTTTTCAGTCTTTTAAAAGGTGGGATGTAGTACAGTTTCACAACCATATTTTTCAGCTTTTTATCTTGTTTCGGTGAAATACCATTATTTGTCTATGTCACCCAGTATTATTCTGCCATCAAGGTAAAGGAAATCTTTCTCCCTTGTCTGGCAGGACAGTGATATTGGCGCGCTGGTCCAGTGTTTGGAAAGTGTCCTGGGCTGCAGCTCTCGAGGTGAGTGGCTTCCTTTTGATTCCAACATCTAGTGCCACCTGCTGAGTCGATCGGCACATAGAAGTGGCAGTTGGAAAGGGACCTTTCAGGCATTTCTGTCCAGTCTCCTGGTTTTACAGGTGACGTCGAGAAGAGCAGGCCCTCTGCGGAGAGATTGATCGGTTCACCTAAGGACTAGTCAACTCAGAGTGTTTTATTTAATTGTTTAAATGAAGAAGCTGGTGATCAGAGCTTACATTATGAACACCCAGTAAAAGCCTCAAATCCATTTGTAGGGTCCTCACACGGTTAAGCCTCCAGTGAATCCCTTCTGACTGTAGACCGGAGATGTGACTAGCCTTGCTATCAGAACATTGTAAAGCCAGTGATAGCACTGTCGCTAGCTACAGTGGAACACCTTATCATTTGATCTCCCTTTTGATCCTTTTGCTAAGGTTGTTTCCGTTGCTACTATTTTCTGCTTTCTATTGAGATTTTTTTCCTGTTTTGTCTCATCATTGTGTGTGTGTGTGTGTGTGTGTGTGTGTGTGTTTGCCTCCTGTTTGTGTTTTGTATGGTCTTCGGGATATGAGATCCAGGACAGCTAAGTCTATAGAGACACTAACTGCATTAATAATTACCCAGGGGCCTGGGAAGTGGATGGGGAAATAGGGAATGAGCAACAATGAGCAGCGGAAGAAAATGGTCTGAAATTGGTTGTGGTGGTGATGGCACGAATCTTCTTAATACCACGGAATTACTAAATTGTACGGTATATGAAGTACATGCCAACACAACTATTTTTAATTAATAATAATTTTTTAAAAACTTGTAAGTGGCCCTCAGTCACCAGGGACGAAATCATTGAACTGATGTGTTGGAATGGAGGCCCGGCTGTGCCCAGCAACCAGTTGTACAGGTTTTCCTGGAAGCCAGTTATCCTGTTACAAGCAGATTGCATCCCGTCCTGCTGAAGGTCACTCTGAAGGTCACTCAGTTATTGCAAGAGTTGGGGTCTGACAAGTGTGGCTGGAATTTCTTTAGCATTGTCACTGTCAATAAAACCGGATTTGCTGTTCTTCAAGGATAAAACTCTATTTCTTGGTTTCTTCTTTCTCTCTCTCTCTCTTCTTCACCCCTCCCAATCTGTAAAGCCCAGCTGTGTTCGCTTGTAGTATCAGGCCAACCATTGCCCCACCTGACCTGAATAGAATAATGGAAGATAGTCTCTGGAGTCCTGGGTTCAAAGGGCAGAGCTTTTTAAAAAATTGATTGTGAGCTTTAAATGTTTTAAATGATATGCCCAAAGGCCATCACCTTTAAAAGGAATGTCAGGACAGAAGAGGGACAATCCACCCAGCCCTTTCAGGGGTGCCATTGTTTTAGCAGAGGCTAGATGGTGG
>NW_022111320.1:45732132-45735407 GCF_000313985.2 Echinops telfairi
TGCGCTCATCTATTTTATAAATTTCATTTCTCTATAAGACTCGGTCTTAAAAAAGAAAGATTCCACTGGAGTTAAAACTGAAAAAACCCACCACCACAACGCTGGATTGGATATGTGATATTTAAGTTCCTTTCCCTATGCAATGGTTTTCTCAAAGGAAGCTAAGCCTGCAAGACATCCTTGAAGTGCAGAATGGAGACCACTCCCAGGATCACCTTTCGGCCCAACAAAGGTGAACAGGAACACCTGTGCGGAGCGTGCTCTGCAGCATCGGTCACTATTCCAGCCCCAAAGGGCAGCACGTGCCCCCAAACACAGTCCCCAAGGCAGGCTGGGGGACTGGCGGGGGCGGGCGGGAGAGATGGGGGATGGAAGCGGGAGTCCAGGGAGGAAGCGCGAAGAGCTACTCTTACGTTTAGGGGACAGCCTTGAACGTGACAGAGGGGCGTGCACACGTTGTAGGATGGGAAAGGACTTCGCTCTGTAAACCCTCACCTGAATCACAGTGAAATGTTCGACAGCAACAAAAAGGGACCATTAGAAAAATGGAGTACAATGGTGTTCCTCTCTACTTGTACCATGTGTTAGTCAGGGTTGACTAAAGGAACAAATCCAGGGAGACACTCATATGTGTCTAAGAAAGAGCTTTATATAAAAGAGCAATTGCATATTGAGAAACAGCCCAGTCCAGATCAAGTCCATACATCTGATAAGTACTCCTTAAGTCCACACTAGTCCATAAAGTCCTCTTCAGACGCAAGCAACACATGCAATGACACCAAGTACAGGAAGATCACAGGCCAGTGGGTGGAAAGCCTTGTGGATCCAGTGGCAGTGGAAGTATCTCAGCACTGGCAGGGGTCTCCACGTGGCTTCTCCAGCTCCAGGGCTCTAGCGTAGCTCCATATATCTTGTGAACAGGAATGCCTCACAGGGAGTGTTTGCCTGTCCTGCCTCCAGCAGGGTATTATCTCCTTAGGGCCTCCAAAGGAGGTCAAGCTGCGACTGGATTGACAGGCTAAACTCCACCCCTTCACTCTGAATGGTCTCAAGTTGCCAACAGATTCTGTAAGTACCACATACCATTACCGCAAGGTCAGAAGTTCTAAACCACCAGGCTTTCCGATCCTGTAAAGAATGACAGCCTGGGAAACCCACAGGATCAGTTCTCCCCTGTCTTCCAGGTTCCCTGTGAGTGGGCATTCACTTGATAACAATGAGTGCATGCCTTCACTGACAAAGAGGGACCGGGAAGCCCACAGGAACAAAGAGATCAGGAGAGGCAATAGAAAGGAGCTCCTGAGAGCTGTTAGTTTTTTAGGAAGGATCTCTGTAGTGCTGTCAGGTAAGCCTTGGACTGTGAACCACAGAGTCAGCAGTTCAAATCCAACAGCCACTCCGAGGTTAGAGGATGAGGCCTGCAGCTCCTGTAAATGTGTACAGCCTTGGAAGCCCTACTGAGGGTTGCTAGGAGTCGGAATTGACGCGGCAGCAGTAGGTTGGGTTTGGGTAGTCTTTTAGAAGACAAAAAGCAGATGGGTGAATGAATGGTAACGGACTGGACACCAGAGCAAGCAGAGAGCTCATGCCTGTGTGTGGGGAGGAAGGAAGGGTGAGGGGTGAGCCAGGAGCTGAAAGCCAACTGATCCCACAGAGTCTCAAAAAGACTCGTCCGGAGCCCCTGTTTGCCTCTGCAGGCAGGGTGCAAACAGCACGCATAAGGGACAGTGGACTCCACATCCCATCTCTCAGTGGCACAGCCAGGGAATTCCTCAACCCAGTCAAGGCTAACGGTTTTAGGGAACACCAAACCCATAGAGGCTCTGGATTCGGGGGCACTAGAGCCACCAAAGGGTAGAGTGATACGGTGTGAGGGAGCCAGGAATAAAGTGAGGGTCTGCATATTCAACAATGACATCACCAGAAACTAGCCCCACGTGGTCTCTGAGGCTGGACGATACCTCTCTGGAAGAGTGAGTGGCTTGAAAGGGAAATCCTGTGGATGTTGACATTCCTAAAAAAAAAAAAAAAGGCGAAGGAGAAGAAGAAGGCAGGGATTGGAGCTGGGTGGAGAGAGTCCTACCAGCTGAAAATCCTCAGTCCACCTACCGTAAAAAGACAATTGACTTGATATTTCACACTTAATCTGAGCAGAGAGAGGTCATCAGACATCTGGGGAAATCTAATGAGGAAGCGAAGTGAAACATACAAAAGAGGATTCATCAAACAGGTAATACTAGGATGAGAAGAAAAGTCTTTAAAACTGCTATGAAAATCCTAGCAGACACCAGAAAAGACAGTATCTCCAGGAAACAAACCAACAAGCGAAGGGATACACCGAGAATCAGAAAACAATCTTGAATAAATGAAAAGAAAATCAAACAAATCAATTCAGGGAGTTCAGCATCTAACCAATGGGAATTCCAGGTGAGAAAGAACAGAAAAGCAAAGGAGAAAAAAATTCTAGAGAGGATAAGACAGTTCACTAACCAAGTCTGGGGTTGGGGGGAGGAGGGAGGGACAGTGCTTAATTTTTCAACAAGAGTAAAGTTTGAATCTAGAATTGTATCTCTATTGAAACTGTTAACACATTTGAACGAGAAATAAAGAGATCTTTAGATACCTGTGCTCAAAAACAATGTCTCAAAGACATCGACCTCCCACCAGAAGAGCTAGATGGTGCCCTGCTACCACTGCTTACTGCTCCGAAAAGGACCATATTAGAAGGTTCTGGAGAGAGTGGGAGTAAAAAGTACAATAAATCCCCAAGTCATGCAAGACAAGAGGCCAGGCTTACCGGTCAGATAGAGAATGGTGAAACTTCCAAGACTATGGTCCGCCATCACCCTTCAGGCCTGGAACGGAACTCAATCATTTAAGGTACAAAGACAGCATTTATCTAAAGACAAAGTTCAGATGGATAGGACAGAAGGAAACAGAAAACACGGGTGGGAGGGGGTGGATAGGACAGGATAAATGATGGCTCATTAAGAGGATTGCAATGGATACGTGGGAACAAAATGGGTATGAATTGTTGAATGTAAAACCGATGACCTGCTCTCTATATCTTCCCATAATGCCCTATACAAAGTATATATATAACCTCCCATGACTTTTCTCTGGAAGGTCTTTGAGGATATGTTCCACCAGAGCATGAAAACAAACAAGAAAGAAGACATGGGATTCAGGTGGTGGGGGTCAAACATGGGGACAGGTTAAGAGAATTCCCAGGATGATGGTAAAGGTAAAAGAGGGCCCTTGGATAACATCTGGGC
>NW_022111320.1:45735600-45743174 GCF_000313985.2 Echinops telfairi
TGGAGAATTCAGGAATGAATTACAGAGTATGAAAAAACTAGGCAAAGTTAAAAAAAATAGGCAATTATTAATCATGGAAATCCAAATAGTTATAAGAGGAAACAAGTAATTTGTACACATTAAGGGCTTATCTGCACACAGTATTTAAATAGTCATAATAATTTTCAAACTGAGCTATATTTGGAGAGAGAGAAAATGCATAAACATTGGAGAGAGAGGGAACTTAGGCACATCTACTAATCCACAGTAGGAAGTCCACAAATAATGCTAAAATTGAAAGTGAAAGAAGAGCTGTGTAAACTTGTGATGTAGAGAAACCACGGTATGCACCAAAGTGAAGCAACACGATAGTCACTTTGGGGAAAAGAAGTCGGAAACAGCCATTTAAATAATAGTCATAAACCTTGTCTTGTTAATTGACTTTTCAAACTATGTTTGTAGATTAAAACTATATTTCAGATTAAAAATCCATTTTTTAAAAGATGGTATTACATTCATCAAAGCTGGATAACTCCCAGAAGCGAGTTCTGCTGGGAATGAGCTGACCTGGGGCCCTACGGTGACTCTTACAGGGATGTCTACTGGCCAGGAGGCCAAGCCCTGTCCAGGTATCTTCTGGATAACCCTGACATTGTCAGAGGACACCCCATGTTAGCTCTTGGAAGTGGATGTGGAGTGACAGCTACCGCTGCTAAAATGAGTGGGACATCAAGGCTATTGGCCAATGGCTCAGACCCTATTGCAGGAATGGCCATTCCACTGACCTGTGAATTGAGCCAGCTGAATCCTTTTCCCATTTTAACCACACAAACATTTTGGATTTGAAACAAGATACATGGGACCTTGATGTCCTTGGAGATACGTTTTAGACGGTCCTCATCGATCGTTGAAGAACTGCATTTGAACTCACAAAACTCAAATACTGATGGGTAATCCTGGGAGGCCCCAGTTCAGTGGACACAGCGCTCAGGGTCAACTGCACAAAGTGGTTGAATACTCGCTTCCGGAAGCCTGCCAGGCAGGACAACAATGGATGGACAACAATGCAGCGTGGGATTTTCAGCCTTGAGTTCACCAAGTGCTCCCAAGTTTGGATCTAGCTATGTCTGGTTTTAACCCTAAACATTTCCACTACAAGAGATCGTCTCCAGTTAAATGGATGTTCTTTCCTGCTAAATGTCAAGTCTTGTTCCCAAATGGTGCAGGCTAAAGGGTTTGTCAGCCGTTGTTAGGAACTGCGTCTGCATCTCCATGTAGGCCAATTCCACAAATCTGTTTCTGCAGTCAGTTTCTTTTTCTTCCGGCTGTATTGCTGTAGGGATATGATGGCATCTCACCTAGTGGTGTAGCAGACCCATTTCTGAAGTTGAGGACAACTATGATGTCTTGGCATAAAACAAAATTTACCCCCAAAACAACAACAAAAAGTGTATGGTACTTGCTTATAAATTAAAATGAAAATAGCTTCTTTCTAGACTCCCCTCTCCCTGCCCTCCCGTAGTGCCGACAACGTGCACTGGGCTACCTGGCACTGGAAACCAGTTACCAGCTTTCTCACAACCAGGACTTGATTTCTGCCAGTCTTTGGCATCTCTAGCAGACGTTTAGGGAGGCATAGTGGGTTAATCACTGTGGGTTAATCACTGGGTTGCTAACCTCAAAGTCAGTGGTTCAAGCCCCCCAGCTGTTCTGTGGGCTTTACCATGCCTCTCGAAGGGATTTACTGTTTCAGAAAGTCTAGGGAGCCGGTCTTCTGTTCTCTGGAGGGTTGCTAGAACTCAGGATCAACTTGACAGCAGTGAAGGTGGTTGGTTGGTTGGTTGGTTGATTTGGTCCAAGACACACATTAAGAAGTGCCACTGGAGATCCCCTTGCAGAGGAGTCTCGGGGAGGAGATGATCCAGACAGGGTGCGATGTAGCAACGATGAAAAATACAACTTTCTTCTAGTTCCTAAATGCTTCCTCCCCACCCCCGCCCGCCCCCCCACTATCATGATCCGAATTCTACCTTGCAAGTCTGGCTAGACCAGAGGATGTACACTGGTACAGATAGGAACTGGAAACACAGGGAATCCAGGGAGGATGATCCCTACAGGACCAGTGGTGTGAGTGGCAATACTAGGAGGGTAGAGGGAGAGTGGGTTGGAAAGAGGGAACTGATTACAAGGATCTGTATGTGACCTCCTCCCTGGGGACGGACAACAGAAAAGTGGGTGAAGGGAGACGTCGGACAGGACAAGATATGACAAAATAATAATTTATAAATTATCAAGGGCTCATGAGGGAGGGGTAGGGGGAAGGGAGGGGAAAAATGAGAACCTGAAGCCGGGGTCTTAAGTAGAGAGCAAATGTTTTGAGAATAACGAGGCCAATGAATGTACAAATGCGCTTTACACAATTGATGTATGTATGGATTGTGATAAGAGTCATATGAGCCTCTAATAAAACGATTTTAAAAAATGGAAACATACAGTAAAAGAAATTATGCTTTCAATGCATCAATAAAGCTCTCAGTGTTTATTCAAAAAAAAAAGTGGACATTGAGAACAATTTGGAACCTGGTCCCAGCCACCAACAAACCAGTGCCAAGCTGTGCAGCATCACCAGGACACCTGCTAGGTGCTTCTTTGAAACTCGCTGCCATGGAGTTGATGCTGACTGGTAGTGACCCTAGAAGACAGAGAACTGCTTCTGTGAGTTTCTGAGACAGTAACTTGATGAGAGTAGAAAGCCTCCTCTTTCTCCTTCAAGGAAGCTAGGGGTTTTGAACGACGGACCTTGCAGTTGTAGCCCAATGTGTAACCACTCTGCCACCATGGCTCTCACAAGAGCATTTTGTCCCAAATAGACAAACCGCATAGCTGAAGCCCCAGGTTTCTCCTGAAGTTTTCCAGGGAGCATGAGAAGTGGGGCCTGTCATAAATAGGTTGCATAGTGATCCTAGGCAGAATTAGGAGAGGGAAGAGGAAAGATATGGAGTGAGGGTCCAGAGACTTGGAAAAGAATGTAGCGGTGCCCATTTCACCCAGAGCAGATCTTTGGAAAACACACTCTTTCCGTAGTTAAAATGGGTATCCTTTCTTCTTCCCCTCTTCCGCCTAAAAATGTGTATAAAGCATTTATGATGAGCCAGAAGACAAATGAACTTGCAAGGAGCTCTCAGTCTAGCCAGGGAGCAAACTCATCCTAGGGCACCAGGTACCCGGATGGATACAGCACATGTTATGAACTGTTACATGGAGGGGAAGTCCTTCCACAGGAGCAGAGTCCAGGGAAGATTTCATAAAATCAGGACGGTTGTGTAATTTCTTGTATCTGAGACAGCAAAACCAGCTTTTGTTCTGAGTCTAACACGTAGCCTGCCACAGGGTGTCTTTCTTTCCCCGTAACTAGCTAATAGATGAAGAGAAAGGTGTGGAGAGTTTGTGACGTGGTCAGGTGGGAGAAGCATTCTGCAGAAAGACTCGAGCAGTATAAAGCTCAGAGGTGTGAAAAGCTTGGTATCCTTGTGGAAATATCAGCAAGTTTGACCTTGCTGGACTGTAAGGTCTAAGGAAGTAATGGGTGAGCCGGAAGGTACAGGAAGTGAAGAATCTTGTGTTGTAGGGGAAGGAGTTTGAGCCCTAGCTTACAGGGTAGGTTCCACTGGTCCCTCGGCCCCACTAGCCAAGAATACCTGTAACAATCAACAAGGAAGAGGGTGCTTTGAAAGAAGTGACTTAGTATCGGGAACTGGTTACCCAGACAAGAGTGACCTCACTATAGTAACTCTGCCGGTCCAGGACTCTGCAGCCACAAGGACAGAAGATGACCTCTGTCTTTATTCTCTTTGAGCTTTCTTACAAAGAAAAATTCTTTCTCCATGTTTCTAAGGAACTAGATTAGGAGCCAAAGCGGTAAGTGAAGTTCAACACTCTTTCATGTTGAGCAAGTTTCTACAGAGACGTCATCAGCGGAATGGTACAAATCCTTGGTACACTGTACGTATAAAGAAGCTTTGTAGATCCAAACTGGATGTTGTCACAGAAGTAATTAGAATATCACAGATGTTCCAGAACCTCTCGCCCCACTAAGATTCCTTTAGTCTGTTGATCTGTCTGATCCGTTGGGCTTTTGAAAATTGTTACCCATCATTCTTCCTTTGAGCTTCACTAATGACGGTTTAATCTCTACTAAACAATATGCCTGAGAGACACCAGAGAAGCAAACTCCCTTCGCTTAAGCTCTGCAAGCACTAAGCCGTCAAGTGTAAGGATGACTGACAGCCGTTTAACCTTGGGCTATTGTGCCTTTCCCCTTGGCAGAAAAGAATTTCTCATCATAATTATTTTCAACACAATGTTTTATCTTTGGTGACTGACACAGTGGAATCACTCTCACTTGGAGGACAGGAAGGATATTTGAGATCATAAGCCACCAGGATCATTTTGATCTGATGCAACAATACCTGTTTGTCACTATTCCTTCTGTTTCCGTCTTACAGAAGTTTAATGGTTTCTGTAGGCTCTCTGATGCTCAAATAGAAGCAACTGATTCAGGGTCAAGCAGTTTATAGAGAACAGGTTATGTGTCTCCTGCCGTGTCAGGTATGCCCATTTGGCAGATGCATGGTGATGTCCGGGACGGTGTGGGGATAGAGAAAAGGCTTTGTAATATAAATACAATTTATATTATGATATGATTATTCATAGAATACTCTTGGCCAAAAAAAAAGTGTAAAATTTACCATTATCTAGGAGAAAAGGCCTACTAATAGAATTTGCCTAATGAGAAGAGAAACGTATCAATCATTCATTGATACATCCACACATTACAGTTTAATCAAAGTGTACACTTTGCAGAAGGCATTGCTATCGTTAGAGGTTACAGGGATGTGTTGGACTGGATCCTGCCCGTGAGCCCTTTGATTCTGTAGGGAACTAAAGAAAAGAGCCTACGTAATGATAAAACAGGGAGACCAGGAGGTGAGGGTTCATAAGGAAGAGATTGCCTTTCGTTGGGTTATTTCTGCCCTGTGGCTTCCATGGATAATGCTGTTGTGAACTTCTGTGTGAATGTGCTGTGGACATATGCGTCCACGCTCTCGGATGGACTTCCAGGAGTGGGATTGCTGGGGCATGTGATCACATTCGCTCATGAGAAGAGGGTCCCAGTGACTGTCAATCTAGCTGTCCTCGGGGAGGTGAAGTTGTCCCTTTGTGATCCTGATTTGCATGGCTCTGATGACTAATCATGTAACATTTTTTACATGTAACATTTTTTACATGTGTTTGTTGGTTATTTGTTATACCCTCTTCAGAGAAATGTCTATTCATACCTTGTGTCCAGCTTTTAAAAACTCCATGTATATCTCTTTGTTTTATTGAGTTATAAGAGTCCCCTATCCAGAGGTGGGAGCCCAAAACCCATCTGCAGAGTATCTGATCAGACTGAGCCAATGCCAGATCCACCCGAGCCACAGGCCAGAGTCTCGACCAGCCTGACTAACAGGGAGAGAGCATTGTGATCTTGATTATGCTGGATCGACCTCAATAATTGGCCAGCTGTGCCACCCTATAGACGGGACCTGGGCATGTTCTGTGTGCAAGTATCTCTTAATGGGTCCATGACAGAAATTTCTTCCCTAGCTTTTTCAATGTTGATGGGGGTCTGTCCCTTCTAAGCATTATTTGTAACTTTGTCTGTATACTATTATCCTTACCACCTTAGTGCGATTTTGTTTTTTATTGTGCTCTGTTGGGTCTCCCAGCTGTGAAGCACAGGAGTAGTGGGTGCATAATGAGAATAACTGAGACAAGGGGTTATAGGGAATACTGGGGTGGGGGGCTGGAGGATGGGGAAGGTAAGGGGGTCTCAGGAGTAAATGGTGAAGTCGGAGGGAGCAGGGAGCACTAGAATTGTTTGTGATTGCATAACTCATCTTGCAGGTGATTGAACTATGGGAGGGGGAATATTCTAAAAAAATTGATGTGGGGTTGATTTTACAATTCTCCTTGATATGATTAAATGATTGAACTATTGAATTATATGATATGTAAATTATTTTGCCAATAAAGCTGTTGGGGGGCGGAAAGAGTTCCTTAAGCCAAAGATATTGCTGGCAAATATTTTCTTTCCCCATTTTTTTATTAAATCATTTTATTGGGGCTTGTACAACTCTTATCACAATCCATACATACATCCATTGTGTCAAACACATTTGGACATTTGTTGCCATCATCATTATCAAAACATTTGCTTTCTACTTGAGCCCTTGATATCAGTTCCTCATTTTCTCCCCTCCCTTCCCACTACCCCCTCCTCATGAACCCTTGATAATTTATAAATTATAATTATTTTGTCATGTCTTACACTGTCCGACGTCTCCCTTCACCCACTTTTCTATTGTCCATCACCCAGGGAGGGGGCTATATGTAGATCCTATATAATCAGTTCCCCCTTTCTACCACACCTTCCCACCACCCTCCCAGTATCACCACTCTCACCACTGGTCCTGAAGGGATCATCTGTCCTGGATTCCCTGTGTTTCCAGTTCCTATCAGTGTACATCCTCTGGCCTAGCCAGATTTGTAAGGTAGAATTGGGATCATGATAGTGGTGGGGAGGAAGCATTTAAGAACTAGAGGAAAGTTGTATGTTTCATCATTGCTACTCTGCACCCTGACTGGCTCATCTCCTCCCCGTGACCCTTCTGTAAGGGGGTCTTTTTCTGTTTCTTGATTGTGTTCTTTGAAATGCATGTTTAATTTTGGTGAAATCCAGTTAGCTATTTCTTTTTCCTTTTGCTGCTCAAGTTTTTCAATGTCATGTCTATGCATCTTTTGCCCAATCCAAGGTCAGGATTTGTTTGTTTGTTTGTTTTCCAGCGTCTTGTGGTTTCAGTTCTGACAGTTCCATCTCTGACCCACGTTCAGGTGATTTTTATACGTGGTGTGAGGCTCAGCGGCCCAGCGCCATCACTTTGTATGTGGCTGTCCAGTTGTGCCAGCGCCCACGGATTCAAAGACTGAGGTGAAGCATTCCTTGTCCTCTGGGACGTGGGTGGTAGGATATTCCATTCCACCTCAGCTTCTGTTTTCTGTACTCACTGGGCTGTATGAGTTAGCCGAATCCTCATGAAGATTCACCTCGCGGCACCAGAGCGAATATGTCGACAGTCATTTCTTGTTGTGACTTGTATAAGCTGTTGTCATACAACACACAAGCAGACCCTCTTTCTCTTTGGGTTGTGCCACACTGTTACGGTTTCTCTCAATGGAGTGCTACCCTAGCTGTCACTTTTCGGGCTACTCTGTGTCATGTATCCACGCTTTATACTTGTTCAAGAGAAGCACAAGGCCCACAGTCCTGAGAGGAGAAGGGCTAGTTAGTGAGAGGACTAGTTAGTGAGAGGACTAGTTAGTGAGAGGACTAGTACGCGTTCCATTTTTAAGGCCATGAGTCTACACTGTGCTTGCTATACTTTTGTGGTTTTTTATAAATCATTTTATTAGGGGCTCATACAACTCTTATCACAATCCATACATACATCAATTGTGTAAAGCACATTTGTACATTCATTGCCCTCATCATT
>NW_022111320.1:45744090-45761454 GCF_000313985.2 Echinops telfairi
CTCCTCCCCGAGACCCCTCTGCAAGGGGATCTCCAGTGGCCTACTAATGGGCTTTGGATCTCCACTCCGCACTCCCCCCATCATTCACTATGCAACCACGAGGTGTCGAAGGGATCAGGTGTAAGGCATCATCAGAACGAAACTCGGCTCTTGGCTCTGCTGTGCACTTCGTAAATGGGCACGCGCAGGTCACTTTATATGCAGAGCGCGCCCAAACTGAAGAGACCTTGGGTTCTGGCTGATGAGCCTGGAAGCCCCCACCTGGTAACAAGCCGCCAGGCTGCCTGTGTGGGCTGTAGTAAATGTGGCTTCCCGTAGGGTGTTTCTCTATTTCATTCTCTTACTTATGTTTTTATTTCATTCTCTTTTATGGCTGCATGGGCCCAGTATGCCGTATACATTCCACAAGTCCATCATCCGCCTCTAGTGGGAAATGCACTTTATTTGCAGTTGTTGGCTACCACCAGCCGGATTATAATATTCATCCTGAACCTTCATCCTCATCAGTCAACCTCCCCCTCTGTTTTTACTCTCTCACTCTGTGTTGTAGTCTTTCAGGGGAAGGTAGAAGAGTTTGTGAATTTTGTATTATTATTAAAAGATCACGTTATTGGGGGCTCTTACAACTCTTATAACAATCCATACATCAATTGTATCAAGCATATTTATACAAATGTTGCCAGCATTCTTTTCTAGGCATTTGCTTTCCATGGAGTCCTTTGTATCAGCTCCTCTTTTTTCACTCCCCCCCCCAGCCACCATCGTGACCCCTTGATAAATTATAAATTATTATTTTTATAGCTTACACCGAATAGGTTCTACCAAATTGTTTTCCAATGCACCATAAGCATTCATATTTCTACATGTGATGAAATCCCAAACAGGATCCGAAGACCACCACACATAATCTCCTGAGGAGGATATGTAATCGCCCTTGATTTTGCTAAAATGAGTCAAAGAGCTACCTCCTTATTTCTTCATTTGCACGTCTCCCTCTTCCTATACGCGTCTTATCAGCCTTGGCTCTTTGGAAAGCTGCCTGCGTGCATCTTCCCCCCATTCATAAGATGACTTTCCCTAATATGACTTTGTATGTGTTCATTCTTTAAAAGCATATTAACCCCACCTCACCCCCAATTTGGAGCACAAGAGTTGCATTTTTCCAACTTACTTTTTCTCTCTAATTTGTTTCTTGCTTAGGGAAATTTAAAATATTTTTTATACAGGCAAACATCTATGACTTCATCTTTTATAGATTTAGGCTTCTGTTTGGGCTCATTTTTTGAAAGTTTCATTTTTCTTCTAGGATTTTTATTGTCCGTTTTTCACACAGAGTTTAAATCCCAATAAAACTCATTCAGTTTCATAGAAATGTTCCTTTTTGTCCTCTCACAATTCCTAGATATCATTTTTGTCTGATTCTCTAATTTGATTTCTCATCTAGTGTCTGGCTCCCCCACCGATATCCAAGGGCTTTAATTACACTGCCTTCCCGGTACATTTTAATCGTTGATAAGGCAAACTCCTTCCCGTTTTCCCATTGCTTCAGATGTGTCTCATCTTAAACATTCATTTTTCCAGATGAATTTCAAGACATTTCATTGGCTTCTGAGAGACATCTCCTTTCCCTTAAACTCTAAAAACTTCATCAAGGAGCCCTCCCTCGCAGGGACCCCACTTCCACACAACCATCGTTTCAAGCCAGCCCCAGGCAAGTGCCAAGGTGGTCTGCACGCACTTTGTTTTCTGGTCCTGGCCGTCTCTAAAGGCTTAGTGCCTCTAGTGATTATTATAACAGATGACCCAGAAACACATTCGCTGGAAGAACACTAATCATGCCTGACCTCTCCTGGGTTCTGTGGGTAAGGAACTCGGGAGTGGGTGGCTGGGTGGCTCTGGGCCTCTCATGAGGTTGTGGTCAGAGGGCAGCCAGACCGTAGTCATCCAAGGACTTGCCTAAGGGATGCCTTTCCAAGGTGACTCACTCAGAGCCACGTATCCATACTACCTGGCAAGTCCTCAAAGGGCTTCGGGATGCTCCCCGGGCATGGCTCTGCTTTCTGCCCCCGCTCATGAATCCGGAGAGCAAGGGACCAGCTGTGGGGCTTTTTTATGGCTGACTCCAAGAAGTCTCACAGTCACATTTGTAGTACTCTGTAGCCCGGATTCAAAGGCCCCAAAAGCAGAAGGCAAGGGTCATTGGAGGAGCCTTGGTGGTGTAGCGATTACTCTTTGGGCTATGATCCGTAAGGTCGGGAGTTTGAAACTACCAGCCGCTCCTGAGAAAAAAGGCAGGGCTTTTGACCCCCATCAACACTTACTGGCTCAGAAACTCGAAAAGAGGGCTGTTCTTCCCTGTCTTACAAGGTCACTATGAGTCCATGGCAGTGAGTTTGGTTTGCTTTTAAAGGGTCACTCGTGGCCTCTTGAGGGTTGACTACCATGGTACGTAGCTCACTGATAGTGTCTTTGAGGGATCTGGTCTAATCTTGTCAAGGTGGGTGGTTGTAGCCCTCAGTATCCTTAGCAACGAGCCTTAGAAACCAGCTCTCACTTAGACAGAAAAGGAATTGATGATAGATTGTAAGCTGGGCCAGGTGCTGAGGACCAGTACCCTAAGTCTGGCCATTGAGCAGAGAGACATTGCCTGATGCCTTATTGACCCACTAAATTTACCAACTGGGCATCATTGCTAGACAGCCTACCATTACCCTCCTGGGAACCTGACTGTGTTCCCCTCTCCTGCCCCCACGTGGTGTCTCCTCACTGCCAACAGCCGACAGAATGCAACTCATGGGCAGAAGCGAGGTCAAGTGCCTGCTCACTTACAACAAGGGACTGGGGGAAGGGAAGGTCTGGCTCTTGTCACTTCGTTAGTGGGAGCTGGATTGGGCCCCACCAAGGGGACGCGTCTCCTAACGAGGGACAGGATAGTGTGAGGCCCCAAATAAGCACAAACACCTGCTATCGTAACGGACTTGCTTCTTTCTTAGAAGGAAGGGGCCTGAAACGACCTAGAGCTAAGCCAGGGCGGAACGGTCCTTGCCATGTCTTCCGAAGAAGACAGAAACTCGGGCTGAGGGAAGGGTTCCGACTCCTGGCAGCCTGATGTCACAGAGCAGCATGGCTCCCCATGGAAACCGTCTCCGGGTAGAAATCTCCCCGGGGTTTTGATTGGGGCGCTTCTGGGTGGGTCCGCCAACCTTTCAGCTAATAGTCAAGGGCACATCGTTTGATCCACCCAGGAATTTTTCTTCTAGAAGTGTCTCCCATTTCGGCGAGGTTTTTTGTTTGTTTGTTTGTTTTTCACAGAAGCTAAGGGTAGACCAGTGGTTCTCAGCCTTCCTCATGCCCCAACCCTTTCATACAGGACCCCCCAACCATAAAATTATTTTTGTTGCTACTTCATCACTGTCATTTTGCTCCTGTGATGAATCTGGCGACCCCTATGAAAGGGTCATTCAACCTCCAAAGGGGTCGCAACCCACAGGTTGAGAACCGCTGGGGTAGCAGATGGCAAGTTTTAAACGTTCCATGTGACCCTTCTGCTGTGACTATAGAGGGCGCCTCACTATAGTGAGAACCTGACTGGTGTTCTCACCTGGGTGGAGGAGACTCTGGGCTGGTGGCCCAGCACCTGGAGTGCTGCTGGCAGGACATGGATCTGCCTCACCCAGCCCTGGGCTGAAACTCTGGAATTCCACGCGGACCAACAGGTGCACAGATCCCTTGCCACATGCGTCTCAGCCCCAGAAGCAGCTCAGCATTGTTCCAGGGCGCATCCAAGAACACGGAGCACAGAGAGCCAGAGACATGCCTGCGGGGGGGTGGGGGTGGGGGGGGTGGGAGGCTGCCAGCAGATGCTGCCTCGTGAACGAACAGATTAACCTCGCCATGTGAACTGCAGAGACAGCCTGTTCTGGAGAGAAAGGGGGAAAAAGAATATGGAGTTCTTCATTCGGGCAGTCATTAAATGCCAGACCAATTGCTTCCTGAGGCCACTTCTTGGCGAGGTAGTAAATCCTTGTCACCAACCAAGACAGGGTTTGCCCACCCATCTGCTAAGGCAGTTCATTTAAAAGAAGGATTCGGCCATTTATGCGAAAAGTTGGTGCTTGCAGTGAGGCCGGGAAATGCTGAATTATGAAATGCTCACGGAATACCTCGTGGTATAAAAACCTTGGAGCCCTGGTGACAACAAGAGCCTGGTGGCGTAGAGTGTTACCTGTTGGGCCGCTGCCCAACAAGGTTTGAAATCATCAGCCGCTCATGGTGGCTGGGTGGTGGGGTTCCAGTCTCAGAAACCCACAGAGGCAGTTCTCTGGCCTACGGGATGGAGAGGAGTCAGAATTGAATTGGTGGCAATGAGGTGTTTTTCTGGTCTTGTTTTGTTTTGAGGGCATGCAAAGGAATAGCAGATACAACTCATATCGTAAGGAAGTTTCCAGGTTACAGGGGTTGTCCACATCTCTCCACCCAATGACTCCATCTGAATGCAGGTCATGTGGCCTTGTCCCCGTGGTCCACAAACCACAGGAGCGCCTGATCCACCCAGAGATTCTGATCCAGGAGTTTTGGGTAGAGAAGCTGCCTTTCTAACAGGCCCCAGCCCCGCCCCAGGTGATGGTGCCACCGCCAGTCCTGCCGGGCTAGGAAACCCAGGAAGTGCTCACATGCAACGAAGGCTTTACAGAGAGAGGGCTGGTTGCTGACAAGTCAACATAAATCAGACCTTTTTAATGAAGGTGTCCCACATTCAGCTTTTAATATATTTGTGACCTCATGGAAGAGAACATTACGACCGAGAGATGGATTTCTTTCAACAGGGCTATCCTCTCCTGAAGGAATGTAAGTATTTCTGACTCCCTGTCCGTGTCTGGGAAGTGATCTGAAATCAGCAGAGTTGTGTGCCAAGGTCACTGCGCCGGAAGGCGTGGCCGTGTCGTGAAGGGTGGTGCTGGTGGTGGCTGTAGCACTAAGTCCATTCCCAGCAACCCTATGGGTCTGTAATTGTGACAAATTGGGATCCACATGCCCAGCAGGGGGACATGTCTTCCAGAGCAGAAGGCATTCTTTATAATGCCTTAAAATGTTGTATATTCACTGGCTTGAGAGTTGTAATAAAGACCATACACTTAGCCACGCCTCACTGAACCACAGGCCAGTCCCCAGGATTTTCTGACGGGTTTTGCCTGCCCTGGCATAGTGGCGGGTACACGGGCTACTAACAGCACGGCCAGCAGTCCAGAACTATCAGCTGCTTGATGGGAGAAAGGGGAGGCTTTCTGCTCCCATAAAGATTTAGTCTCGGAAGCCTACAGGGGCAGGGCAGCTCTCTCCTGCAGGGTCACTAGGAGTCAGAATAGACTCTGTAGCCGGGTTTGGGAGTTGGGGGATTTGGGAGGTTTGCCCTCACATTGGAACCACTGAACCGACCCTCATGACAATCACCTCCGCGTGTGCCAAGGGCTGCTTGTAGGTTGTTGAAAAAGGCTGCCAGCCTTTATTTGCACGAAAGCCAGGCCAATAGGAACCCTCCTCGACATGATCCAACACACCGACACATTCCATTGAAAGACCGAAGGACACTGGACTGCATCTCATCATTCATACCCTGGGGACTGCCTTTCCTTATCCCACATGTCACAGCTAGAGCAGGCCCACTGCGCCCTACCATCTTGTGCATCAGTGACGTGCGTCTGCTAACCTTGAACTGAGATGGCTACGGTTCTGTGTCAACCTGTGTGTTCCGTGGCAGTCTAAGTAGACAATGGGCTGGGCCAGAAATCTCAGTGTTTGGCAGCTACGCTCTGATGCGATTTGGCAGCTGCATCATGATGGAATCTTCCTCTAATTTGTGATCCGATCATCCTTCTTAGCTCAGCAAGTTGGCCTTTGGAAACTCACCAAATGAGAAGTAGATGTAATTCAGTGTCTCCCTGCGGGGGGTGGGGAGTGGGGTGAAGTGGGGCACTGGGATGACCCAGGAAAGCTCCAAAACCAGCCGCCTACAATTTAACCCCGATACAGGCCAGAGCAGTGGCTCCCAGCCTTCCTCATGCCTGGCCCTTTAATACAGTTCCTCATGTGGTGGTGACCCCGAACCATAAAATTACTTTCATTGCTACTTCAGCACTGTAATCTTGCTACTGTTATGAATCGTCATGTAAATGTCTGATAGGCAGGATGTGTTTTCATTGTTACAAATTGAACATCATTAAAGAATAGTGATTAATCACAAAAACAATATGCCATTATATATTGTGAAATATCTATTTCTAATGACAAATCAATGAAATTTTGTCTGGAAGCATGGTGCAGCATGGGTAACAGTCTTCACACCGGTATGTGGGCATATCTGCATGTGGGCGGACCTGCCTGGAGACGATAGAGGAGTAGTAGTGTCTCGGTTCCTAAACCATCAGAAATAGGTGTTGCTGATGGTCTTAGGCTACCCCTGTGAAAGGGTTGTTCTACCCTCAAAGGGGTCACGACCCACAGGTTGAGAACCGCTGGGCTGGAGTATGACCGTTTTTAATCGCCGTTGGGAGGGGACGGGCGCACACTGAGTACTTGTCCTGCAAAGGGCCTTTCAAGTTTGGGAATCTACGGTGTAGTCAATTTCTACACTCACGCTCCAGAAGAGCAAAATATCCATATTGGCTGTCTCTGGATGCTGCTCCCATGCTGTGCCCATGGATGGATGAGTTCTGTGATTTTTTTTTCCTAGTAGAAGGAGAAGGAAGTATTGATGCACCTGACTTGGGTCTTTTAGGCAGCTTTGAAGCCAGCCCAGCTTGCTGGTAAAGGGAAACGGTTTGTTCTTAAACTAAGAGGCTCTGTATTGGTTTCCCAGACTCACTAAACTACTAAATCACTGACTACTTCCTTCTCCTCCAGAGAATGAGCACAACTGGAATTGGTAGCTGGAGGCCTGGCTTCCATAAATCTCTTAATCTATACCCACATTTAATTTACTGTGGGTCATGCCAAAACAAAACACTCTCTCTCGACAAAAAGGTTGTTTTAAATCACTGTTTTTAAGTGATTTTTTAAGTGCTGTTCTTGGAGGCCTCTTCAAGTATATTTTAAAAGTCATGGAAATTTCCAAGCTCCCGAACTCCTGTTGTTTTCAATCTTCCATACACTTCAGCTGGATACTTGTAGTGTGAAATGACCATGTAGTTAAAATAGAAAGCGTGTTTCCCCTCTTCTGGTATTTCTCACTTCTCCTGTGAGTAGCAAGTGTACTTTTCCAAGCTGACTCACTTTCCCCCCCAAGTCGTCGGTGGGGGCAGTGGAGTGATATTTATTGATGAGAAGTGGCTTGTGCAAAGTTCTGTGGTGGGCACCATGGGAAGGTTGCGTGGCAGTGGCAGTGGCAGTAGATACCAGGCCTTTCTTTGCCAACAGCAAAGCACCTTTGCAGGTGTGCCCGCACTGACGCTTTACTCCCAACAGCCAGGCTCGATTCCAGCTCTAGCAAACTGTAACCCCTGCTGGTTTCTAAGACTGTAACTGGTTTGGGGAGTCGAAAGCCTCATGTTTCTGCAGCAGAGAGACGTGGTGGTTTCAAACTGCTGACCTCACAGTGAGCAACCCAATGCTTAACTGCTACGCCACCAGGGCTCTACTAGGGCCCTAGAAAGAAGATAGACCTATGTGTGTTTGCTTTTCTTTGTTTGTTTGCTTAGCTACGAGCGAGGAAACAGTCTCTGGAAATCTCACAGTATCTTAGCATAGATCACAGTCAGTTCTCAAACACAGATGTGCTAAGACAGAGAAGAGCCCTGCTTCGCAGGTTCTCGGGCAGTTTGGTTGCCTTTCTTATATCTGCTAACATCCCAGGAGAAGCCTAAGAAGAGACCCGGACAAAGGGTCTGGGTTCGTTAAGCTTCTGCGCAGCCGGAGCTGCAGTCCCGTTGCTCCCATTCCGTCCTTTCCGTCACCAGTCGTGGCGCCATCATCTGGCGGGATGGAGAAAAGAGGGCGCAGAGGTGGATGTAATGATTCTGTCTGATGACCTCCGGATTTGTCAAAATTCCCTAAAATTCAGCACCTTAACTTTCCTAGCTGGATGTGGTACTTTGGGGGTACGGGGTGGTCTCAGAAAGCAACACTCACTTGGAAAGCAGGGAACTAGAGTTCTGCTCCTGGCTCTGTTCCCTCACTTATGGCTCTGGGACCCTGGGAAAAGTCACCGAGCCCCTCGTGGCCTCAGTTTCCCCATCTGTAAAATGAGGTCATCGGGCTCTAAGAGGTCTCTGGTTGCCTCCAAGTTCATAATGGGGATGATTCTTCCCTGCCGAGGCCAGGGGTTGGCAAACTACAGTTCACAGGCCACATCTGACTCACTGCACGCTCCTAGCGTGTGCCTGCCTGCATGTGTGCATGAGTGCATGTGTGGGTGCAGGAGTGCGTGCATGCGTTCGTTAAACTCAAAAGCAAACTCACTGTCTTGGAGTCTGTCCTGACTCTTAGCAACCCCTGGGTTTTCCGATTCTGTAACTGTTTACAGGAGTAGAAAGCCCAGTCTTTCTCCCACGGAGCTGCTGGTGGTTTCGAACTGCCGACCATTGCATGCAGCCCAAAGCAGAACCACCTCGCCACCAGGGCTCCATGCTAAACACAGCTGTGCACCTGTTGCTCTCGTGCTGACATAGTAGAGGAGAGCAGAGCTGTGGTGAGACCACAGACCACCTCCTAACCCCCAGTGACTGCAAAGCCTGGAACATTCACTACCTGGCTTTTAATAGGGTTAAAAAAAGTTGATTCTCCCCCCCCTCCTATTGAGAAACATCTTCCCTCCAAGAGCGTCGAGGAGCAGGCTGTCGGCAGAATGGCACCTGTCAGTGCGTGCTGTTTGAAGGTTCCTTAAGGACAGGAGAGAAAGGGGAGGTTAAGGAGGAGTTGGGTGAGGTGCACTCTAGATGCCCTGCACACCAAGGGCAGTGACCTTGAGGATTCCTGAGTAAGCAACGTCCCAATTGCTTCAATGAGATCGCTCCTTCTCCAGAACGGTCCCCGCCCCCGCCCTTCCATGCTACAGTCTCTTTGCTCCCCACGTGGCAGGCTCTTTAGGTGGGCGGGCAAATGCAGGCTTTCTATTATGACCGAGGTCGTTGGTCCGGGAACGGAGATGAGTAACAACGGGGAATTGGGGAAGGAAGTGCCGGAAGAAACCAGAGAAGCGCCTCTGTTGGCGAAATGTCAGCATCATCAAGCCCCCGTGCCTTCCACAGGAACAGGAGCGCTGCTGGGGAGACACCAGGGAGGCGGGAGGGATCCTGACGGAGCATTAAGCTTCTGCACTCATAGGAAACAGTGCTTAATGCCTCTTCTTTCCATTTTGTTTTCATCTCACTGTCAAAACATCCCCATGGGGTAGTGTCAAGTGCTGTAATCCTCATCCTCCTATACTTCACAGGTGGGGAATGGAGAATCCCAAGATGATGTTGCCTGAAGTTATATAACGTGGGATCCATTCACTGTGGATCCCAGGCAGGTGCCTCTTAGCATGCTGGCCCCTCTGGTTGCCCTTTATCCTCGCGTGTGCAGGCAGTGTCTGATGACGTAAATGCTGGGGCCTGGAGGGCTGAGGGTCCAGCTCAGTCTGTGACAATTGAGAGGAAGTTCTGAATCTAATGAAACCACCCAAATTTAAATGGGGGAATGCCCGAGGACTGCATAGTGCTGAGAGCAGAACTAGGACGACTGTGGTTCCCCCAACTCTGGAGTCTAGCAATACCCTCATGACCCCCACTGGTACCCTCCACATGCTGTATGGTCTTAGGGTTCTCTGTTTCACTTCTCTGGGTTCCCATGCCCATTGCCATGACTACACAGCACTCGCAGACGAAACCCGTGAGTCAGGGGTTGATCAAGGAAGCCAACCAGGCGTCATGCCACTGAGAAGTGCTCAGGGTTTATCAGGACATGTTACAAAGTTCTGTCAGGTCTTCTAATAAATGCCACAGGGCATACATACCACTCAGCTACTAGACTCAATCCAAAGGCATTCAGTACAAGCTCCGTGGGTCAGTAAACCCAGCTCCCTGAATCAAGTGCCCAGGGGCACCCCTTCCAGTCAGCCTCAGCCCAAAGGGACTCAGCTTCACCTCCATGCATCAGCAGGTCCAAGTTCCTCAAATTAAGTGCCCAGAGGCACCCCACTCCACAAACCAGCCTCCTGTTCAAAAGCACTCAGCTTTGCTTGTTGCATAGTTTGGCAAGTTCCCCACTCTGTCCCATGCTCTGGCTCCTGGTTCTGCGGCTGCTCCTCTGGTGGTACAGCTGTCTTCTAGAGGTTCACTGCACAGGGATCTCAGGTCCAGAGGGTGCACTCCACTCCTGGCTCTTGCTGGTAATGAGATGCCCCCACTCCTGCTTCTCAGAGGGCTCATTTGATACACAGCAGATTGCCCCTCAAGGTAATCATGTTCGCAATTCCTCCCAGGTGAATCCTATCAGCATCTTTCTCTACTTTCTTACCAGATCCATGCAGGGAAAGGTCGTTTGGTGGGAGTGAGAGACTTTGGCTAGAAGAGTGCATTAAACACAAGTCTCTGTGCCTGCACAGCCAGTGCAGTGTCTTGTGTGTCCTCAGTGGGGTTTGTGGTGATTGTGTTGGTATCCTCCCTTTCCCAATTGACTACTAGCTCCTGTGGGTTAAAAACCATCGTTACTCTTTTATGACCTTTAATGTTAACTCCCACCTATTGATTATCTAAAATATGCCTTACCTTAGGTAATTGGGCAAAAACAAATAGAAAACCATATTCATCCCAAAGCCTGCAGAAGGAGATAGTCAAGAGTAGAGAAGAAACAAAGACTAGAAAAACAATAGTGAGAACACAGCCAAAAGTTGTTTTTTGTTGTTGTTGTTGTTTGGTTTTGAAATGTTTGACAGAATTGGCAAGCCTTTAGTTAAACCGATCAAGAAAATAAAAGACTCAAATTATTAAAGTCTGGAATCAGAGAGGTGACATTACAACTGAGCTTGAAAATAAATACTCAAGAAGAAATAGAAAATGTGAGTCAATCTAAAACAATCATATTAACCTTTTTAATTCTCACAAAGAAAAGTGCAGGCCCTGATGGCTTTATCAGAGATTTCTACCAGCCCATGAAAGAAGAATTCTTACAAATCCTTAACCAACTCAGAAAACAGGAGGGGACATTTCCAGGCTCATTCTATATTGCCAGTGTTACCCTGATGGGAAAAAGTAGACAAAGACGTCACACAAGAAAACTACAGGGGTGAAAACACAATCCATTGTGGGTACAGATGCAAAATGCTCCACAGAATCGTAGCTGAGGAATTCCATCAACATATAAAAAGGATTTGATGTGGGTAAGTCAGCAAGCATTGCCACCAAGCTTTCCACTCCTACGCGAATGCTTTATCCCAAAGAAAACATATCTAAGCATGTCTCTGAGGTCAGTGTGTGCCTGCAGAGACGTTCTCTGGATAACAAGCTAGTCTTCATTTCATTAGAGTGCCTTAAAAAGTGGTCCACTCAAACCAGCAGGCTAGTTATCGGCCAGTCAGAGAAGGCAGCCCAGAAGGGTATGGTCACTGTATCTGGGGATTCCTCAAGGATCATCTGCATGGATTTTCTCCAAGGACACTGCATGATCATGGAGACTTACTATACAGATGTTGTAGGAAACCTAAAAATTCCACTGGTCAGAAAAAAGGCCAGGAAAGTTGTATCTAGGATTCTGCACACCCCTTTTCTCCCCACACCCCCCCCAAAATTAAACTGTTCCTACCCATTGTTCCAGGGTAGCTAGCAGGGCGGTCCTATGAGAACTTCATTGGAAAATCTTACCTCATCTGCCCTACAGCCCAGGCTTACCCCATTCAGACTTCTCTTTGTTCCCCCAAACTCAAAGAACGTTGAAACCAGACATGATTTGAGTTCCTTGCGGATGACAAAACCACCATTTGGACGTGGGGAGTGTCAGCGGAATGGAATCGCTGTCTACAGAGGTGTATCGCTGTAAGACAGGTGCTATGTGGAGGAGCAATCGCTTCACCTGGTGCTACTTTTCGTCATTTTGTGGTAACACTCTTTGACTTACCCTCATATACCACAACCAACGAGGATTTACCTGCAGGATGCCAGCGTGGTTCAATAGATGAAAATCAAATGGTGAAATACACCATATTGATAGATAGAAAGAAAACACACACGTCGTTTTTTAATTAGCTGTGGAAGAAGCAGTTGACAAAATTCAACAGTCTTCTTTTTTTTAATCCAATAGTCTTTGGTGATTCAAAACCACTCAACTCACCAGAAATGGAAACTTCCTCAACCTGATAAAGACCCATGCAGTTCCCGAAGATCAGGGACAAGACAGGAAGGTCTCTTACCACTTCCATTGCACAGTGCACTGAAGCTTCCAGCCGGGCTAGTTAGGTAAGACAAAGAGCTAGAAAAGGAAGAAGGAAGACTACTTCTAATCTCCAATTTGCAGATGAAAAGTCTGCATTAAGGGCCTTGAAGATAGACAATCCCAAGGAATAGGAGCCCTGGTGGTGTAGTGGTTTCACGTTGGTCAGCAGTTCGAGACCCAACAACAGCTCGGCAGGAGAAAAACTGGGCTTTCTACTCCTGTAGACAGGTTCCGTCTGGGTCATGATGAGTCAGCATGGACTCGATGGCAGTGAGTTTGGGTTTTACTTGGTTTGGAAGGAATACACACACAGAGAAAATTATTACAACTAATAAACCATTTTGGCCAAGCTTCAGGATTCAAAATCAGTGTATAAAAGTCATAGCACTGCATGACCACAGCAAAGGCAGGCCTTGGGAGGTGCACGAGAGTAAAAGGCAGCGACAGTAAATACGCTCACACAAGCCTGTGGTAAAAGTGACATCAAACAATGAGTCGATACACAGGTAGGCATGCAAACTGAACATATGTGGGAAGGTGGATGAGAATTTATTTTTTTCAGAATCTATTTCCACGTTTTTCAGAATCTATTTCTACATATGTTTTTTATAGGTGTTACAAATATGTCAAAGGATTTAGTAGAACATACAGGGAGGCAAGATTTGAAAAACTTAGCCCTAACCCAACAGCTTGAGAAAATGAGTCACTGGATTTGGGGGTTAGGATCACCATCTTGGGGAATGTCTAGGCCAATTGGCATATCTTCGACATCCTACTTTGTTCTGTAGAACGGGGGCTTTGAAGCTTGCCTTTTAAGACACAATGATTGGTCTCTCCTGGCGCTAAGCAAAGAAAATCATAGACTCAAGGAAACAGTTATGTAGTTCAAAGGACTAACGAGCCATGGGATTCCTAGCTTCCACCACCCCCCCACCACCCCGCCGGGACTATAAGAAATAGATGGGGCCTGGCTACCACCGCCTGGTTTCCTGTGACTTAAAGCATTAAACGATCCATGGTGGACGGTGGGCCAGAGAGGAACAGAGCTCTGAAGAAGGAATTGCTCGGAACTGGAGCTTGCCGGCCCTATTGCTTCAGCCGCTTCTTGCCCTGGTCTCTGCCCTGGGGTCCCAGGTTTAGCCTCGTCTCCGCAGCAGAGAGCCAGCCTTCCAGAAAGGACGAGCGGCTGTAGCTTTCCTTTGTGGAAATCGGTTTGACCTTTATTTGCATCAGCCTCCAAGATTTGCCAGCTCTCCCTGGAAGAGGGGGAGACCCTCGCCATCTTTTCCTCCTCAGGAGAACCGAGGGTCCACTGGCATGGCGCCACTATTGTCGCTGCTTCACCAACCTGATGTCATTGGTCTCAGCGAGTTGTACAAGTGTCAGTGCAGAAACGGCAACTGTTGTCTATTCTGACAACACTCAAAGAAGATGGAAGGAGAGGCGGGGTGGCGGGGTCGTGGTGGGGGTGTGGCCAACATGAATGTGAAATGAAGCCAGCTGCCCTCCCCCACCTTGCCCAGCACACCTTCTTGGGGGAAGACCTGCTGTCCTAGCCAGAGCGGGGGTGGGGGGTTGGGGGGTGGTGTCGGGAAGGTGGTCACTAACAGGCAGCTACTGTCCGGTGGTAGTGAGGGCTCAGGTGGCTTCCAAGGGAGTGAAGTGGGTGACGTGCAGGAGCAAGGGAAATGAGGTAACTAGCCACAAATGCTTGTATTTTGAACCTGGGTTACTAGTCCAGGAAGGCCGGGCTGTTTCTTTAATTAATCAGACTGTGCCCTTTGAAGAGGTCAGACCTGCTGATTCAGTCCTCCTGACTCTCAGAGCTCGAATCCGAAGGCAGCTGAGGCTGTGCTGGAGTTAGGAGGAGGCTATGTCTCCCAGGGATAACGGTGAGACCAAGAGGATCCAAGTCAGACGCAGGCACCCAACGACTGCTAGAACTTGTATCTCATTTTGAAATATAAAGAAAAAGCTACAACAAAAATATGAAACACTGCCATCTCATAGATGACCCTATAGGACAGGGTAGATCTGCCACAGTGGGTTTCCAAGACTTAACTGTGTACTGGAGTAGAAAGCCTCATCCTCCTGCAGAGTAGCTGTGGTTTTGAACTACTGACCTTTAAGTTGTTAGCCTAAGTCGTAGCCACTACACCACCAGGACTCAAGGGAAAAGTATCCCAATATGTAAGCTCTGCTGGGGAAAAAGCAGGGACATACACCGTGACTCCCTTCTCTGTATTGGAGTGCGGGTGGCGCTTTAGGCAGTACTGAACTACTAACCACAAGGCCAGCGTTCAAACCCACCAGCGGCCTCTCAGGAGAAAGATGAGGCTGTCCCGGTAAAGCTCTACGGGCTTAGAAACCCCGCACCGAGAGGGTGGCTAATCGTCGATATGGACTTGATGGCAGCGGTTCTCTGTCATCACTGTCACTGGGTGCCACGCGGCAGATTCCAACCCCACCTGTGTCAGAGTAGGCCTGCGCTCCACGGGGCTTCCAATGGCTGCTCTTTGGCGAACGCGTTACCAGGCCTCTGTCTGGTCAAGCCTCCAACCTTCCATGATGTTAATCCTCTGCACCAGCAGCTACATAGGTACGATTTATAAAGAACTGTCAGGAGTGCCGCTTGGGATGATTTTGACGGGGTGTGCAGTGCAGTGGGGTGTGTGTAGCTGGTGTGTGCAAATGCCCGGTGGTGGGGGGCGGGCAGGGTGAGGGTGAGGGTGAGGGGCTCTGCCCCCAGCTGTGAGCAGCAGGTAGGTGGGAGCAGAGGTAACCTGGAGCCCGCGTGTAAAGCCATCTCTTTGGAACACCTGCGACCTCCCTAATGGACCAGCTGCAGCCTCTCAATAGGAAGTAATGACTGTTTCTCTCTCCTCGGTTTCAACATGCTTTATGGGGTCTCCAGGGTGCGTGCGTGAAAACTGCAGCTCATAGCACCACAGCTTCATTAGCAACTCGTTACCTTCTGAACCCCACTTTGGCCTTCTGTTCCAGTCTGCTGGTGTTTCCGGCAGCAGGTGACCCCAGGTCACCACTCGGCTTCCCATCACATAAGCAGAACAATATGCAGGTGTGGGATTAAGGGCGGTGGTGGGGGGAAGCAGACTTATTAGGAAAAGGTCTTCCGTCATCGAAATCCACACCCTCACCTGCTGAAAGAGAACATGTCCTTCCTGGGAGGAGCATTTCCCTGAGTTTCTGAGTATATATTAAAACAGCAACAACAACAACCCTCCAACCCCAACGATTAAAATAAGAGCTTCTGTCTAAACAATGCTTCCTCGAAGAGGTTGTCCTGGAATTCTTGGTCGTCTTAAAAGTGTAAGTCATCTCGTCGTTTGGATTCAATCTCCTTAAGGTGCACGGGGTCGTGGAATTCATCTCTAATTCATGGGGCGTTCATTAGCTACCCTGCTGCGAACGGGGGTTTGTTTCTGTCTTCCCGTTGCCCTTGAACGTCACCCCCACCCCACCCCCCAGTTGCAGGAATGCCGGTGCAGTCAGTGAGGGCTGTGCCTTGATTTTTCAGGCTCAAAGACCGTCCCCAGCACCGTTCCAGACACGTCGCAAGGACTAAGCATCTTCAACAGCACGATGGCTGGGACCAAGGTGAAACGCATGAGGGAGTAAGTAGCACGATGAGTGCCCCTCCACTTGGAGGGGCCGCCTCCGAGCATATGGGTGCGCCGTGGGCAGTCGGGTCACGCGGTCGTCCGTCACACTCAGACAACAAAAGAAAAGCTGGCCACACTTTCCTACGCGCCATGCGGGTGGGGCGGGCCAAAGGTCTGCACCTGCATCTGTGCTGCCTCTTTCAGACATCAGGACAAGGGGAAGGCAGCCGGCTTCCTGGTCGAGTTCACCTTTCCCCACATGGCCCCCAGACTTCTGGATCAAAGGGGCTTAGCAGACGCTCTCTGTAAAAAGATACCAGTGGTGGCGGTGGCGGCATTTCCAACTCAGAGCAGAGTAGAACTGCTCCAAAGGGGTTCCGAGGCGGTGAGTGACACTCGGGAAGGAGATCATCAGGCCTTTCTTCTGAGGCACGTCAGGGATGGGTTTGAACCACCATCTTCCTGGTTAGTAGTAAAGTGCTTAACCATTTGTGCCATCCAGAGCCTCCCCTGTAAAAGGCGAAGGAAAAAAACCTCCCTGCCATCTGGTGAATTCTGTCTCCTAGCAATCCTATAGGACAGGGTAGAACTGCCCTGCTGGCTGCAGGTTTCTGCAACTGTATCTCTTTACGGGGGTAGAAAGCCCAGCCTTTCTCCCTGGGATGCCTGGCGGTTTCCACCTGTTGCTCTTGTGGTTACCAGCCCAACTTCTAAGCCACCAGGCCACCAGGGCTCCCCGGGAAAGGGATTCATCTTGCAGATCTCTAGTGAACCGTGCAATTTCTGTTACATTACTCAGCTCTGCTACTGTAACACAAAAGAAACCGCAGACCATTTTTGACAGTGAAGTTTGAATTTCATAAAATGTTCAGGTCTTACAAAATGTTATTCTCCTTTTGCTTCCCTCCAACCGCCTGCCCCCCCCAAGTCATTTAAAAATATAAAAGCAGTTCTTAGCTTTTCGGGATGTGTCAGGTTTGGCCTGTGGCTGTACAGTTCGCCGCCCCTGCCACAGATGTCACTCAAAAACCTGGCTCCTGTGTTATACTGGTGCTCGCTGATTGGTTAGGAAGTTGGGTAAAAATAATTTTTCAGTTGATTTGCGTTTATGTTGTCTCTGCAAGGCCGTGTGCCAACATCCAGGCTAATGGTTGAAAGCAAAAGATAGGGGTGGGGGTGGGGTGGGGGAGAATGCTGAAAATTATTTCCGAACCTAAAGCGGGTGATGTGTTTAGATGTTTATTGTTTTCAAGGCCTGCTCTTAAAGAGTGAATGGCAGTTACCATGGCAACAAGTGATTCCCTGGAGCCAAAAGTGGGAGCATGTGTGGGGACTTCAG
>NW_022111320.1:45761554-45763715 GCF_000313985.2 Echinops telfairi
TTCCATCCCATAATATATTCATAGAGAAGAAAACTGGCTCGCTTCTCCCTTAAAATCAAATAATTTTGTTACTGTCAGATTCCTTTTTAAAATCTAAGGCTTCATTACCTTTACCAAGTACCACCTCCCAGTGCCTAGCATATTATAAACTGTCTTACATCATGAAGATAAAAGGAGTGTTGCCAACATAAATGACAGAGGTGGAGTCTTTCCTGCCTGGCACGTTGCTCTCTTCCTTGTTGCTTGGCTGGCTCCGACCATGGATTTTGGCGCCGTGGTTACTCGTTGGGCTGCTAACCGCAAAGTCTGCGGTCGAAACCACCAGGTGCTCCATGGGAGAAAGACCAGGCAGAAACTCGCAGGGACAGTTGTACCCTGTCGGAGAGGGTCGCAAGGAGTCACCCTGGACTCAGGTAGAGAGTTAGTTAACTCCCATGAGGACTGGTGCAGTTTGGGTCACAATGGTGTAGCAGAGTGGCCTGCAGTCCCTGCAAACTCCACATCCCAGAAGCCTGTATCCTGCCAGAAAGGTAAAAAGGGGAAATGGAGGCTGCGGGGCGTTGCATCGCTAGTGCACGCCGTGTGGTCTGCGTTGCTGAGACTTGGAATCCATAGAGAGGAGAGGACTGGCTGTTCTGTTCTGTCACTGCTTGGAGGGTGCTGTGTGCTCAGCGTGTGGACGGCAACTCTTGGGACACAAAAGTAGTGACCCTCGTCTTCGGGGAGTTTGCCGTGCAGAAAGGGCACCACACTTCCTGTGGGAAAGGTTCAATGTTAAAACAAACGAACGAGCCATCACCATCGAGTTGATTCCAACACATGGATGACAGAGGCCATGTGCACCAGCTCAGGGTTTCATGAGCTGGAATCTAGTTAACAGTTTTCTTGGCATATAACTTGCATATCATACAATTCAATAGTTCAAGAACATCAAGAAGAGTTGTACCATCATCGCCCAAATCAATTGTAGAACATGTTCTCCCTTCTTGTACTCATCGTTATTAGCTTCCCCCATTGCCCCCCAACTTCCCCTGCCACACCCCCAAGGAACCCTGAATCCAGCTACTGTCTCAAGGGTTACCTGTCCTGGATTTCACATATAGAAACACATTTAAAGAAAGAAAATCAAGAAACCTACCAACAATAACGAAATGAAACATTAAAAAATCTCCCTTGAAAGGAAAGCAGAAAAATTACAAATGAGAACAAGCTTTAAGTGGATCGTGGAAGCAGGTTGCCAAACCGCCAGCCTATCAGGGTTAATAGTCACGCTCCAACTGTTTGTGCCACTCAAAACTCCAAACCCGCTGCCAGGGAGCGGGTTCTGACTCAACAACCATCCAGGAGAGGGTAGAATTGCCTGTGCGGGTTTCCAAGACTGTGATGCTTTATGGGAGCAGAAAGCCATGTCTTCCTCCCATGGAGCGTCTGGTGGTTTCAAACCGCTGACCTTGCGGCTAGCAGTGGAATGCATAACCCACTCTGCCACCAGGGCTCCTCCCAGGGCCCCTTCAAGGGCAGCACAGTTGGTTCTGTGATATGAGGCGATGGTTAAGAGTAGTGTCCTTGTGGGCCCATGGCCCTGGGCCCAACAGAGCATATGGTGAAAGCTGTGAATTCAGAAAGGGGGTGTCGGAGAGGCCTCTGGGAGAAGCGGGGACTTGGCCATGGCTTTACCAGAGGGGTAGATTTGGAGAAGCTGGAGGTTAGATTTGGCGCCTGAGTCTTGGCTTCACCACGTCATGGCTTTCTGGACTTCTGTGGTAGTTTCCTAAGCTTCTGCTTCCTCCTCTGCAGAGTGGTCAAATGCCACAGCACAGTTCCCAGGAAGCAGACTGGGAGGAGGAGGGCATGTGCAGGAGGCCAATGTCAGTAGAAAAGGGAGGGGCTGTGGTGTGGACTCAGCAGAGGGAGAAGTCAAACTGCATGCAGCTGGCACCCACCCTCCCACCCCCCTGGGAGTCCTGGGGCTGGAAGGACCCTTCTGAAGGGTCTGGAGTTGGGGGCAGAAGACCAGCCCCAAGTCACTCACTCTTTGCATGTGAGCCACCAGGAAGGGGTGTGGCTGAGCCAGAGGCTCGGTTCAGCCAAGGGGATTCCCAAAGGGGCCAGCAGCTGAGCATTGTAGCTGGAAATGCTTGCAGACGTTACTATGAGGAGC
>NW_022111320.1:45763815-45777116 GCF_000313985.2 Echinops telfairi
GTTCAGCCAAGGGGATTCCCAAAGGGGCCAGCAGCTGAGCATTGTAGCTGGAAATGCTTGCAGACGTTACTATGAGGAGCAAACGCATGTGAAATTGATGCATGCAAGGATTCTTTGTAAAAATCAAGAGGAATTCATCACAGAGAAGCAAAGATCTTTTATTTATTTCTCACAGATATAGGGAATACAAGGGATATGTTCGGGGGTAGTAATTACATGAGGCATACAATGTTAAGTTTTTGTTTATTTTGAAAAAAAAAAAGTGAAATCTACGGAAACCTTGCACGCAGTAGAATAGCACCGTGCACCCTGGGGACGCTTGCCTTGGCTTCCCAGGTAACGTTTTGTCAAGGCTGCATGTACTTCCTTGTGAAACTTACAATAGTCATTGTGTCTGAGTCTTTTGCGAGTCAATCTCCTGCATCCAGGTTCTTCACCCTCAATACTGAAGTGTGTGGGTGGCTCCTAAAAGAAAGATACACTGTTACTCAAGTTAGTTCGTCTCACAGTGGCCCTATAGGGACAGTAGGACTGCCCCTGGGGGTTTCTGAGACTAAAACTCCTTACAGGAGTTGAGAGCCTCAACTTCCTCTTGCTTCCATAATGGAATTGCTCACATCCCTGGTGGTGGCCCAGAGGGTTCAGCGTTGGGCTGCTAACCTCAAGGTGGGCAGTTCAAATCTACCAGCTACTCCATGGGTGAAAGATAAAGCAGACCATTTTACACTGATACTGCTATTTAATAGACCAAACCATAATTCTAAATTTCGCGGTCACAATCATGTCCTTTACCGCATTTCCGGCCCCCACCGCCCTCTCCACTCCCCCATACCCCCACCGCCCTCTCCACTCCCCCATACCCCATGCCCCATCCAGGATCACACATTGGATTTTGCTGTCATTTCTCATCAGTGTCATCTATTCTGGGGCAGTCCCTCGATCACTCTTTGTCTTTCACGACATTGACATGGAAGTGCGGAGGCCGGTTATTGTATAGAACGTCTCATTTTGGCTCTGTCTGAAGGTTCCACGTGATGTGGTCCGGGTTATGGATTGTTGGCGGCATGCTGCATACATGCTGCCCTGTCCTCCTGCCTTTGTGAAACGCTTTATTTTTGGACAGCTGCAGACACAGGGAACAGGAGTCAGGGTGATAGAATGAACTCCAGTGGACTTGTCCACTAGCTTCAATGAATCTTAACCTCCCTCCGGATATTCATTAGGAGCCCTGTTGGCATAGTGGTGATGTGTTGGGCTGCTAACCTCAAGGTTGGCAGTTCAAAACCACCAGATACTCTGAGAGGGAAAGATGAGACGCCGTATTCCTGTAAAGAGTTAGTCCAGGAAACCCAGAGGGGCAGTTCTACCCTATCCTGTAGGGTCACCATGAGTCAGCATTGACTCAATGGCAGTGAGTTTGTTTCTGGTTTGGGATTAGGCAGTTTACACTCATTAGGCATCTTACACTCAGGATGTGGAAAATTGAACTCTTGAAGATCCCCACCAAAACACAGTCCACAGAAGTCTTCAACTTCATGCAAACACAGGCAAGATCTAGAAAAGATCACATCTTCCACCCCGGGCATCAGTGCCTCCAAATGTCTTACTGTGTAGTAGCTGATGCATCTCTCCGGCTCCTACTGTGGGTCAATGGCTCTTACAAACATCAGGTGATCTTCCCCCATCTCTCTCCAAGTCCTCTTCGCTGCTGTACGCAGGGGCTGAGGAGGGCCCTGGTGCTTAGTTAGAATTAGTGTATGCAGCGTCAGGCACAGAGCACACCTGCCCGTGACCAGGAGGGAAGGAGCGAGAGGCTGACCACCTGGGTTTATGTCCCCGTTCTGCCAGCTTCCTAACACGTGACTTGAGGGCAGTTAGATCTCCTCTGTGTACCTTGACATGTGATCTTTGTGTGAGGATCACAATGGCTCCCACCTCAGAGGGTTGTGATGAGGGTTGTGCATGGCACACAGTAAGTGCTCAAAAAATGCTGACAACACACAATAGACTCTCAATACAATAGACTCTCAATACGCTTCCTTTTGAAGAGGCCCAAGCCAGGTATCTGAGGGTGTGGGAGTACTGTGTGTCTGTGAAGTGATGTTTTATTCTGGAGAGCATCTGTGATGAAGAAGTTGTCTGTGAAGGCATGTGTATAGCTTTTCTTTTCTTTTTTTAGCATGAAAAAAAAAAGTGGCAGTTCTCTGGGAAAATGTCATGAAGTTGTTGAATATAAAAGCCAACCACTTGGTGTCCTCTGACGCTTGACTTGCAGCCACATTCTATTCTTACTCCTACTGGGAGAGTGGTTCACAGAGAAAACGCCCCTGCTGGGGCACAGACACCTCTCGGCTCTTGGAGGTCAGCTGTCATCCAGGGGGTGCCACTCAACGTCAATTGGGGTGTCAGCAGAAGGACGTGAAATCAATGTTGACTTCCTTTATGCTTGCGTAATCTGCGTACCCATTGGAAGGGCGATTGCTATTCATAGAGATGGATGGATGATGGATGGAGGCGGATGTGGGGGTGGCCGGGCCTTGGCAGCTTTGTGGCCCTTCTGGAGTCTGTACCCTTAGGGCAAGGTTTTCTGGTTGTCTGCCAGAAAGAGTTATCTGCACCATCAGGAGCTAGATTCCATCCTACTCCTCCTTATTCCCCCACTGGGGACCAAGGAAGAGGCCTTGTGTAGGTGGGGAGGTCAGATGCTTACAGACATCCTCCCTGGAGGCAGGCAGTTAGTCACCAGACTACTGTATATGGTAGGCCTCCACTCCCTGCTTTTAAGGACAATGGACAGGTCTGCAGTCATGATTTGGTTCCTGTAGGTGGAGTTCACACCCTCCCGATAATGGTCTCTATCAGTTGAGCCAGGTAACAGGTCAAACCCGCTCAGTGACATCCAAGTTAAACTGCCATCCTGTCTCTAGGATCCGTCCATCTTGCCTCATGTATGCCCCCAATCCCTCCTCTTCCTATTGCGTGGATACCCCTAAATCACCCCCTCCCATTACTGTATTACCTGTAGTGCAATTCCTTTCTGTGACGTAGGTCTTCATCTGTAACTAGGGGGCTTTTGCGTGTCCTCAGAGAATATAAAAGCCTTGGTTAGCATTAAATATCTCTCTCTCTCTCCACGTGGACCACCAAGCAGGGCTGAGGTGAGCAATGCTACCATGAAATGTGTCTGACTCCATTATTTGACTCTTTTCTTCTACCTCTCACGCTCTCAATGAGTTTACTATAAATCTTTATTATCACTGTACAATTGCGGCCACCGGACCCATGATGATGTGCTGGGGGCAGGTACCCTAGCACTTGTGGATGATCCTGGTCAGCTTTCAGCGCTGATGAGAGTAAACACACTGTCTCCAAGGGGACCTGATCCTTGAGCTCACGAGAGCTGAAGGTAATAATACAGCACCCCTGCCGAACCATACCATCACAGTGATTCCAATTCACAGCACCCCCACAATTGCCTCGGAGGGCTTCCCAGACTATACATCCTTATGGAAACAGACTGCCCCATCTTTCACTAGAGTGGTTGATGAGTTCAGATGGCAGGTTATCAGCCAAGTGCTTAACCACTGCACCACCAGGGCTCCATCATTCATAAATGCCTCAAGCTTCGGTGGTATCACTGGTATTCTGACTTTATAAGATTTCTCGAGTGGGTAATACCTCGGGGTTCTTGGCTTCCCACGAGAAAGAATTCACATGAAAGCCTGCTTTGTTAAGTGGGTTTCTATGAAGGACAGAAGTTTCAGGTTTTACAGTCTCAAAAGAGGGTACACGCTATTTCAGGGAAGCATGCCAAGCTTCACTGACGCTGCGCTGGGGCTCACAATGGGTCCCAAGCAACCTCGTGGACAGCGCATCCACACATGTGGAACTGGGGGAGGGATCCCAGGGACCATGGGGTCGAAGGAGAAAGGGCAAGAGGACTGGGGCCAGAGAGCGAGCGGGGCACGAGAGAGCAAAGGGGGTGAGAGAGGCTGTGGCCCCCAGTAGACAGGGGGAGGAGACCTCACCCTCCAACCTGTTACTGAGGAGGAACAGTGTAAAAGGAGCCCGGTCTACCCACAGTCAGGCTATTTCAAACCTCTGGCTGGGGAGGTATGGTTGATGGTATTGGTTAACCTCATTTGCTGGGTTAAGCCCACATCACAGGAGCCTAGTTTGGGCCACCCAGGTGTACCTCCCACCTGACTGGGGGCTTGAATTTGAGCATGCTCAATTAGGGTCTTCATTCTTGTCCAATGGTCACCTGAGTTCTTCCCAACCTCCGCTAGGGGGCCTGTGCAGGCATGGGAGCGACACCCTCTTGTCCCTATATCTAGCTACCTAACAGCTTTGCGAAATATGACTCATGGGCCAGCCGCCTTGACATCACATGAATGCTCACGGGACATGCGGCATCTCCACCTGCCTTGAATCAGAATCTGCATTTTAAAAAGCTCTCAAAAAGCCAAACCCCTGCCATGCAGTTAATTCTGATCCATACTGGCACTATTGCACAGAGTAAACTGCCCCTTTTGGTTCCTAAGACTCTTAACGTTTTACAGGAGTAGAAAGTCTCATCTTTTCTTCCACGAAGTAGCTGGTGGTTTTGAACTGCTGTCCTTGAAGTTGGCAGCCCAATGAATAGCCCACTACAGCACTGGGGCTCCTTCATTAAGCTCTAAGGAGAGTCACATATATTCAAGCTGGGGAAGCCTTAACTCAAGAGGACCTTCTCCTCTTTGAGAAGGCGTTTGCTCCCAAGAGTATGCATTGGGATCCATTGTCACGAAAACCACATATGATGTAAAACATTTCTGAGTTTACGTGCTTAAGGCCCAAGTGGTGAGGCTTTTTAAATAATTTGCTGTTATTAGTCCAAAGGACGAAAGGGCCGGCTGAGCCATAGCCTCCACTCCCCGGAGACCAGAATAGCTAGATGGTGCCTGGCTACCTCTGCTGAACACTGACTGGGATCACAGTAAGTAGGTGCTAGACAGAGGGGAAGAGGGGAAAAAGTTCAGGACAAAATTCCAAACCTTAGCAATCTTTTTGATTTGATAGAATCTGGTAGAACCCTCCAGAATTTGGGCCTGCGGTGAGGGAAAGATTAAAGCTTTGAGTCCACACAAAGGTGCCTCAGAAGAAAGACCTGGCAAACCAGCCATTGAAAACCCTTCTGAGCACACTTCTGCTCTGATACCTAGGGGGGTCACCATCAGAATCCACTCCGCAGCCATCGGTGGGTTTTTTTGCATTGTCAGGAACGACCAGCCACTAGCCGGGTGTCAGTACCCACGAGAGAAGCCCTCAAACGACCTGACAGTCAAGGCAGCCAGGAGCCCAAACACGGCCGTGACAGTGAAGGTGGATTGGCGGGCAATTTCACTCTTCCAGAAGAAAGGTCATCCTGAGATGGCACTGGCTCCTTGCCCGCTGACACCCACAATCCCGATTTTGACCCTGTCCCCATCCCTTCTCCTAGAGATTTTTTTAACCCCTTTTAATGGTGGTTTATTTGTCAATTTAAAAAACATAATTGAAGGTATGCTTCCTTCACTTTATTTTGTTGATTTTGGGGGGTGAAGGTTTGTAGAGCAAGTCAGGTTGCCCTTCGGCAAGTCAGACACATCGATTGCAATCCTCACAACGTGATCTCCCCCATCCTGCAACCCCTCCCGCCCCACCCACCCATTTCCATGTCTCCTCCTAACTCTCCTGGATTTTGTCTTCTGGTAAATGCTGCCCTTTGAATTTCAGATGGCCGATGACGCTGTCTGTGAGAACCTCACGGCGGTTATGTCCCCCTTCTAGACCTGTTAGTTGAGACTATTTTTTTCCTTTTTGCATGTAAGCAGCGATTTTTGCGTGATTGACCCCCATTGATCAGATTGAGTGAGGAGAAAGGCTTTGTGGACTTTTCAACCCCGGGCCCGTGGGAAGAATTGCCTTTCCTGGGCTGCTGGTTCCGGTGTCATTGAGCTTAGAGGATGAACTCCCGGAGACCCAAAGTGTGCTGACATCCAGTTGGGCACAACTTCTCCGCTAAGCATGTCCTGCATGGCCTTGGCTGGGGAAGTTGAGAAGGGTCATTCTTGTGGCGCCGACTACTGGGTACCCTCCTGAGTGAGCATGCTTCCCCCTGCAGGCTGCGTCTGATGCTCAAGTTCCGTTTCTGTCTCTGTGTCAGAGGCCTGTCCTTGGCCAGATGGTGCAAGATCTTGAGTCAGCTGCCGTGGCAAAGGGCCGGTCTTGAGTGCTGCAGAGCTGGGGAGAGTTTCCAGGCCCTTTGATTGTTAAACTCTCACATCAGCTGTTTTGGGGAGGTCTTGCCAAGGTCAGGGCTCAACCCAGGCAGAGCCTTGCACTGGGGGCTGAAGTCAACGTCCAGGCTGCACAGGGCTTCTAAAGGAATGCTGAGGTCAAACGTAGTCATGGATCGAGTCAGGTCACTGGCTCACGAGTTCTTGAAATCTTCATTTCACTGTTAATTACAGGAAACCTTGGCCCAGGAAGGTCAAGCGGAAGATGAGAAGCCCATGACCTTGTTAGCCCAACAGAGAGCTCAAACTCAGTTAGCAATCACTGGTTAAAAAAAAAAAAAATGATGGCAGGGCATTAAGCACTTGCTAAAAATGTTTACAAGATGGCATAGCAGGGTTTGCAAGCGGCTCAGGCTCTAAGTTGGACCAAAGTCGGAGCAGTGTTTTCAGGTGGACGAATGGCAGCTTGTCTTCATCGTGTGGACCAGCTGAGCTTGGCGGTGCGCGAAGTCAGGCTTTGTGGGCTTCTGGACCCCGAGCTCATAGGAAGAACCACTTCTCCTGGACTGCTGGCTCATCACATGCCATTCTCCCCATACACCTGGAAGGTCATCAAGATCCCCCTTGTATAAGGTGGCCAGATTTTAGCATTGGTAAAGCGGGACACCATTGATAAACCTCATATCCTGGCAAATAGCCACATGGCAGCCGAAAACCGTATACTTGTGCATTCCTTCCAAAAATCGCGACTTTTTAAAAGCGCCACGGGACACGGGGAAAAATTGTTAAAAATCGGGACTGTCCTGCCAAAGCCGGGACGTCTGGTCTCCTTACGCTTGTAGAAGTAAAGAAGCTGCGCTCCAGGTGATTAAGAAACGTTCCCAATGTCCCACAGCATGTAAGTGGCAGGGATGCACTTTCATTAGAAGTCTAGCTAATTCTAACATCATTGCTTACAACAATGCCAAGGTGGAGCGGGAGACCATGGGAGAAGAGTGACAGAAGCCTAGATGCCATCAGGAATGCTAAAGGATCCTGTTTTGTGTTCCCCCCCAAAAAAACATCAGGCCTTGGGCTGATTGGGATTAGAGTCACCTTACCCTCTTGTGAAGCCAGATGAGGTCATACAGCGGCCCCACACCACCATTTGTACATAAACCCACGTGTTACAGAATAGAATTGTGCTATAGGGAGTTTTCTTGACTAATATTTTCAGAAGCAGATCAGAAGGTTTATCTTTTTTAGTACCATTGGGCAGGTTTGAACCACCAACCTCTAGACTAGTAGTAAACTGTCACACACACACCCCACACCCCACCACACCCCCACACCACACCCTGGGAATCTTTGATGGACACAGATCCATTTCATGACTACAATTTTTTGTGTGCCTGGCACCAAGCTCTGGCACCTCCTTGTTCTCAACCATCATGCTTACATGCCAGCCCACCTGGAAGAGGGAGAATCTGAAGCAATGAGGCTAGTCACCCCCAAGGCCAAGGCTAGCACTCAAGCTTGGCCTGCCTGCTAGGAACTTTCCTGCCTTTTTGCATGACGTTCTGAGCTGGTGGGTATTTGATAGCTGCATTTTGACAGCAAAATAATTCACTCAGTCCAAACGCCTCCTTTGTCAAATCTAGGTCTTTAATACACAGCTCTTTCAGGCTCCCGGAGGCCTTGTATGCATAGAACTCATTCTCTCCCGCCGATTGGCGTCACCCCCTCCGCGGTGAAAGAGACAGGCTCTTCAAATCTCATTGAAGAGGTGTTAGTTGGGACTCCGACGCCCCGCTTCCTTTAATCAGAGGTCAGTGTGCGGCAGCATTTCCGAAGGAACTGCTGATTGAAACCAGCGTTTCAATCCCAACACATCAGCAAAAGCTTGTCAGTACGAAAGGTTCAGGAACCGGCCCTGGGGAACACCTTGCCCTCAAAGCAGCGGGTCTACATTTAAATGTAAGGTCTATGAGCACTTTCACAAGCCAGCCCGACCTCTTTCTCAGCCATCTCCAGGTCTCAATTGTGCTTTTCTGGAGAGTCTGTTAAGTGTGAGCTGTTAGGCCCAGTGCTGCAGGGTGCACCTGGGGTGAGACGCTTTAGTCATCCTGCTGGGGAGACTGGGGATCCCAGAATGAGTTCCAAGACCAGATGCCACCTGACCGACAGCTGCTGCTTGGCGAAATCAAGATCTTCATCTATTTTCTTATCCTATGTTTCTTATGTTTGGAATTACAAATCACCCCCTTAAGTTATGCCACGTTCCAAAAATATCATCCAAACCCTAACAAGCAAGTGCTAGTGCCAGGAGTTGGCCATAGCATGTACGGAACTCCCGTTGTTTGGGAAGATCGGTGCTTACTGTTGAGCTGTAGGTCCGGAGACTGACTTGTAAGATTGATGCCTCTTGTTTCAGAGCCGGAGGCTGCGAGTTCAAATCCAAGTTCTGGCTGTGGGGATTCTGTCAGAGGGCTCTGAGAGAGGGTCTGTCCTTAGCTTCTGCTAGTTCCTGGCGATCCTCTGTGTGTCCCGTGTTCCTTGGTTGACAGCAGCCTAGGCTCTCATCACATCGCTGCATCTCCCCCTCGACCCCTGGCCTGTCTTCTCATTTATGAGAACACCACTCAGGTAGCTTAGGGTCCACTCTACCCCATGGCTTCCTGTTAGCAGAACAGGTAACAGGGTTATGTTCCCAGGTGCCAAGCTTTAGGACTTCAACCCATCAGTTCAACCCATAGCGTTTGTCGAGTACTGTATTTAGTACAAAGTGGACATTCCAGGTTTCTCCTTCCTCACAGGTGTTTCTTAACCCCTTCCACTGCCATTCTGCCGCCCCTGACTTTATGGGTTGGTGTCTATTGAGTATGGAAAGCTTATTCTGTTAGGTTTTTTTCATTTACTATGCATAGTCAGAGGCATTCTTTCAAGCAAACAATTCTCAACCTGATTCTCTTAACTAAAAAATACATGGCTAGGGACCTGAGATAGGTAGGGACCTACTATCTCTCACACCTCCTCCCTCAACCACAGCTCAAGGATTTCTTGGACATTACGTTCAAGAACTCCCAAGCTGCTTCTGTCTTCCTCGTGTCTCCAGTGGACTTCTCCCCCTTCGTGTATTTAGTTTGCTCTTCATACAGCCACAAATCAAATATGGTACGTGGACTTGATTTGCTCAGGGCCCTGCTTGCGTTATAAATACTGGCAATCTCCTCAGCCGGGGCCAGTAGACATTGTTTTGAAAACAAGGCAGCCTGCTGGCGCTACAACTGGAATCAATTAGCACAGCTGTGCCTACATTGTTTTGAAATCTCTACCATCGGTACGGTGCTAAAAACCCTATGCACCGCTAGGCAACACAGGTCAGGCCGGAAATGTCATGCTTGGGTGTTTGTGTTCTTCGTGAAGTCTTGGTCAGGTTCACATCCCCAAATTAGAGAGAGGCCTCTTCTGTTCCCCAGCTCTTCACGCTGGGGAGGAAGCCATCACCTCTAAGCTCCCTGTGATGGTGTGATGTGTAGGGACTGGCAAAGGTAGGGCGAAAACAAACGCTATTTTGAATTCTTGATCAGCTGGGGTAGAGTCCAGGAGCTACATCTGTCCTTCCACAAGTCCCTCTAGAGGTGCCACGGGGCGGGCCGAGTCCTCTGTGCCAGCCGAATGTTCAAAGGGAAAAGCCAGAAGCAGTGTGTCAGACCTGGTAGAGACCTCGGTCCACTCCATGTGAATGAGGAGGCCTTTTCCACCCACCTGTGCTCGTGGTAGCTGCATGACCTTGTTGGAGCAGGCGTGCTCTGCAGTGCAGCCAAGGTGGGTCCCCCAAGCACAGAGAAGGCCCCGCTTCTGAGCCAAGAGCCACAAAACTTTGTGGTGGGAATGGGGCCCCGTATTCGGCCACTTGATCTGCTTCAAGGCTGGTCCAGGGATCTTTGTTTTGTGCCCAAGCCCAATCCAGCGACACACATAGCTTTGGGCCCACCCGGCCCCCATGACTTAAATTTAGAATGGTGCTAAATTTCTATCTGTTCCTGTTTTTGGTGTCCTATCTGGTGTCAAAGCAAGGTCTTGATGCTGGACCTTGTCTCTAAGTTTGCTTCTACGTGTTTTGTTTCAGCTAAGGTGACCAGATTTAAAGCAGGACACCATTGACCGGAGGGGATTAGCAAGGGTCGCAGCATTAGCAAGGTTGAGAACCACTGCCCTGAGTGATGTCAAGTTCCAAAATTATCATCCAAGCCCTAATAAGCAAGTACCAGTCTGAGTAGCTTTCAGAAGTATTGCGCTCCTGCTGTTCAGAAAGAAGAGTGCTTCCCGCTGGGCTGTAGGAAGTGGAGAAATAGAAGGTGGCTTTTCACTGTCCGGGACTTAAAAATACACTTCGTTTTAAAATGTTATTTATGGACACATTTTGCCTGACTCCCACCATACGAAAAAAGTAACTCGAAAGAGATCAATGACCTAAATAGGGCTGAAACTAAGGTGACCAGATGTCCCGTTTTTGGTGGGACAGTCCCGATTTTTGGCTTTTAAAAAAAGTCCCGATATTTGGAAAGAATGCACGGCAAGCTAGGGAATGGTCTATTTGGTCCATATAGGCCAAATTTTCAATCAAGAACAACCCCCCCACCCCCCACCCCCGGTCAATGGTGTCCCATTTTAAATCTGGTCACCTTATCCTAGAGGGTCTGTTAGCACTGAAGTGTAGAGAACATCGCTGGGTCCATACTGCGATTGGACAAGTGCTCAGAAAATAACGACTTAAAGGAGGATAGAATTACAAGACCACACTAATGCGTCAGCTAGTCCTTGGTGATGGTGCCTTAGCCAAGGAATCATCATGGTGCCCTGAAAAATGGTTAAAGGATGAATTTTAAATGAGCGTATCTTACCACAGTAAAAAGAGTAAATAAAAAACGTGTTTATCCCGTAACTCTTTAGTGAACGGATATGGAAATTGAGCTACTAATGGTTGCATATGAATGGCATGTTTGGCTGAGCAGAGCTTAATTCCAAGTCCTGGTAGAAATGCATTACAGGTATTTGACATCACGTGCTATGTGCAATAAGGATAATACAGTAACAAACACTGGAAAACAAGGATCAGAGGGAGGGGGCGAGTGAGAAAGCCAGTGTACTGACTATGTTGTGGCCGAGTGGAGAGTTGGGTTACAGAGCTTCCTGGGAGGCACGTCAAAAAAAGGGAAACCGTTGCTAGTTTTTTCCAATAATCTTAATAATCGTATTGACATAGAACTCACATATTATACAATTCGACAGTATTCAGTGTATTTAAAAGAGCAATCAGCACCCCAACCGATTTTCAAGCATTTTTCTTCTTTTCTTTTTTTTTTTTTTGACTCGTCTATTATCAAGAATGTAGCAATGTTACCAAATCCTCAGAGAAGACAGAACTCACATGGCCTTTTTTTTCTCGTTTTATTAGGGGCTCATACAACTCTTATCACAATCCATACACACATCAATTGTGTAAAGCGCATTTGTACATCCATTGCCCTCATTATTCTCAAAACATTTCCTCTCCATTAGGTCCTCATTTTTCCCTTGATAACGTATAAATAATTATTTTGTCATCTCTTGCCCTGTCCGACGCACAAGGCCTTTTAGAGAGTATACTGAGTGGTGCCTCAGACTTAACAACAGTTCTGCAGGGATTTTATATTCGTGGTTCTATTATTATTAATAATCATCTTATTGGGGGGGCTCATACAAATCTTATAACAATCCAGCATTCAATTGTATGAAACATACTTGTGCATACATGTGGTCATCAACATTTCCAAAACATTTTCTTTCTACTTGAGCCCTTGGTATCAGCTCCTCTTCCCCCACCCCCTCCCTCCGCCATTTAGTGGCTTTGTGGGTGATGAAAAGCTTGGGGGCGCCGTCGTTCAAGTTCCCCGCAGCAAAAGTGTCTGCGGTGAGCTCAGCCGCATCATCTTCCAGGAGCCTCACCCTATTCAAAGCTAAAGCGTGGGCTATCCAGAGAGTTAATAATGTACTGGTTTTATTTAGAATTAGCTGCTAGCTTCATGCTGTTTTGAATTAAGACGATGTGACCCTTGACGAAGGCAAAAGAGCAAAACTGAAGACGGGTTTTGATGTAAATTCTCTGAGGAATCAGCAACAGCAATGCCCTCGTCTGGTTGGATGCGTACGGTCCCACGCTGCCCCCGTGCATTCATTAACAAAGAGCGATCGGGCTTTCTATTTTCACGGCCAACTCTTAATCAAGGAGTGTGCTATTACCATCACAATTACAGATGTCCTCGTCATGCTCCCTAGAAGTGAGGGTGGGGAGACTTCCTCTCACATGCTCGGGACTTCTTCTCAGGAGGGGTCAGTCCCTGGAGGGAGGTCCTCGTGCTTGATGTGGAGTCCAGCACAAGAAGACGCCCCTGGGGGATGAATGGGCACAGTAGCTGCAGCAACAACGGGCTCCAACAAGAACAGCCGTGAGGATGGCGCAAAGGCAAGCAGTGGTTTCTTTCGTGGTTCATAGCCTCTCTGGGAGTTGGAACCTACCCAAGGGCATACAGCAGCAAGGAGAAAAGCAGGCCGCAGACTCACACCCACTAGTAACTCAAGGTGGAACCTCCTCAGTCAGCCTATAATTGAGAGTTCAGCTGCGTTGGTCTGCCCATGCTTCAGGCAGTAGAGAATCTTACCTATAATAATATTGGGGGGCGGGTGTCTTGGTAGAATAAAGCCTGGAGAGGTAGCTTAACTCCAAACTGCTGAGTATATCTCAGCCATGAGTGCCCTCAACTCACCTGAGTCCATGAGGACGAGGCACCTCGTAAGTAGTATGAGGTGGGGGGCCAGCCCCCCACTGCTAGTCTCGGGTTCAGTAAGCACAATTGTACGGTTGAGATATATAAATATTAAAGTCATCCAGAGCATGAGCGATGGAAGAGAGAGTCAAACAATGGAGTCAGACACGTTTTACATTGTAGCATTGCTCACCTCAGCCCCTCTTGGTGGTCCATGTGGAGAGAGGGGGAAGAGAAGGACAAGGGGAAGGGG
>NW_022111320.1:45778533-45780213 GCF_000313985.2 Echinops telfairi
CTACCCACTCTCCCTCTACCCTCCCAGTATTGCCACTCACACCACTGGTCCTGTAGGGCTCATCTGCCCTGGATTCCCTGTATTTTCAGTTCCCATCTGTACCAGTGTACATCCTCTGGTCTAGCCAGACTTGCAAGGTTGAATTCGTGTCATGGTAGTGGGAGCGGGGGAGGAAACATTTAGGAACTAGAGGAAAGTTGTATTTTTCATCGTTGCTTGCTCTCTGTGTCATTATTCTGCCTGCTGTGGTGTTGGGATTTTCAAATCCATTGGTATACACTACTCCCCCAGGTGAATCCTGGGCAAAATATCAAAAATCAAACCATCACAAATTGATCTCTGGAGTGGTTCCATGGACTCTCCCAACCCAGACAAGAGCTTGAAGCTGCAGTGAGTCTCCCCTGTGAGAAGCAGGGCCCCGTGACACTTCCTAAGAGACCACCTCTGTCAGACACAACTCCAGTTAGGTTCTCTACCCCAAATCTCCAACCAAGGTGCTTCATTACCCAGAACATTTGGGTGCAGGACATACGTGTCCCAGTTTTGTGGAGACCTGGATAATGAATAAATGAAGTTAGGAGATGCGTTCGTTGCTAGACCACCTGAAGGGCTTTATTGAGGAAAATGTTATGGGCCAAAATGGGACTGTTAAAGGGCAGATAGGACTTTCTGATTATATTTTGTCCATAAGGAAAGAGAAAAAAATACTGAGATAGCATAATGCATTTAGACCTTTGCTGATTCTTCAGTACAAGGGCTACATGTTCAATAAATAACTGGTAGATCAATAAGTGAATAAGTCAATCCATGGATCAAATATGCAGGAAGAAATTTTGTTTTTCTTGATTACCTCCTCCGGTCTCTAGAAGGTTCTTCACTAACCTCTGACAATTCAGACCTCTCGCTCCCCCAGGTGGATTGTGGGTAGGCTTAGGAAAATGGGCTTTCAGGGGGGTGGATTTCGTGATCCCTAGATTTGTTTCCTCTGGACAAGATATGGAGATATTGCAGGAAACGAAAACAACCACACCGTTTGCCATCATGTTGATTTGAACTCATGACAAACCCATGGATCACAGAGTGGAACTGTGCACTGTGGGATTTCAGAAGCAGGGGTCTTTTGGAAGTAGGTTTCTAAGTCCCCTCTGAGGACCTGCACCGCCCTCCAACTGCTATTGAGGGAGCGAAAAACCAAACTCACTGCCATCCCAGTAGGACAGGGTAGAACTGCCCCTGTGAGCTTCTGAGACTGTTAACAGGAGAGTAGAAAGCCCACCTTTCTACCTTGGAGCCGTGGGTGGTTTTGAACTGCTGACCCTGGGGCTAGCAGCCCAGCACATAACCACCATGCCACCAGGGCTCCTGGATTAAGGGAGAGCATGAGGCCATAAAGGCCAATTGTCAGGACTAAATGAAGAGAGATTTGGTACTTAACTTTACTGATGAGCAGCGTCGTGTCTCTGTTTCCTTCTAAAGACTTCATATTTAAAACTGCCTTGTCCACGGAAACGTACTTTGTAACTGAGAAGTGAACATGGTGTCAGAAGCACCGCCTTCACCTCATTCCTTTGGAGGGTCAGCTGCAGGGTGATGTGTTTCTTGGCCACTCCTGAGCATCATCGGTGAAAACAAAAGCCCTGCGTCTAGCTGTGCACAGTCAGTACAAAGTCAGGCAGTAAT
>NW_022111320.1:45781583-45787006 GCF_000313985.2 Echinops telfairi
GAACCGGAGGGCAAGTTCATTTTCCTCCTTCAGCTTTCCACTCCACCCTCTGTGTCTCCTGTAGGGAGAGCTTAACTGAGAGCAATACCCAAACTCACCACCATCAAATCAATTCTGGCCCACAGCCACGTGGTAGGACAGGGTAGAACTGCCCTGTGAGTTTCCCAGACTGTAACTGTTGATGGGCGTAGAAAGCCCTCTGTCCCCCCTGCAGGCTGGCTGGTGGCTTCAGACTTGACTTTCAGGCTATATCCAGAATATAACCAACCACTATGCTACCAGGCCTCAGTACTGGAGCAATAGACAAAGCTGAAACATGGTCACTGGAGCAGTAGCTTGCTTGTGGCACAACTGGCCACCCATCACACATAACACACCGAAGGCATTCTCAGAGAAAACAGTTTCTTGCTTCTTGCTTTATTCACCCGGAAGGAGAAAGACATTGTGCCTTTTCAATGTGCTCTTCAAATTGAACTTTGAATGCAAACAAAAATATCAGCCAAGAATGGAAGAAAAAAAAGCTATATTGCTAATGAGCACATTTAAAAATAATCCCTAGTTAGAGCAAATTTTACAACAGATATACCCATGAATGCTACCAGGGCTCCTGGGTGCATAGTGGTTATTCACTGAGCAGCTAACCCTGAGGTCAGTCGTTGGAAACTACCAGCCGCTCCAGAGGAGAAAGATGAGACTTTCTACTTCTGTGAAAAATTACCCTCTCAGAAACCCATGGGACCATTCCATAGGGTCACTAAGTCAAAATCACTCAATGATAGTACGTTATTTGCATTTTTGCAATACCCAGTATTAATAAACTCATTGCCATCAAGTTGATTCCAACTGATAATGCCTCTATGCAGGTTTTCCAAGACTACAAAACTGTATGGGAGCAGACAGCCTCACCTTTCTCCCACTGAGGAGCTGGTGGGTGGGAACCTTATGCACCACCAGACAAGCATATCAGAAATGTTTCCTAAATATGCCCTCTTTGAATATTGCACTCAAAAGAAGCCTTGCTTGCCCCACCACGTTGGAGAAGCATACACGTTTGCACTCACATTGAACCTGTTTCTTACAGGCAAACACCTTTCCTCATGCCGACCCAGCAGGTACATTCAACAGCTTCTTCATGGGACAAAGTCATCTTGGCCTCATAATGATACTTTGAAAAGGAAAACCAGCATTACTTCATCTTCCTAAGACTCCAAGCCAGAGCTCTCACCCATGTTCTGTTTGGTTTCATTTCCCCCTCACATGACTCCCTGCGGGTGGTAGTTATATAATCTCGTGTCAACTTGAGGGTGTTGAGAGTGAAGGGGTGGAGTCGAGCCTGTCAATCAGGTCACAGCCTGATGCATCCTGGTGGCCATGGCCTTCTCATGAGATTTCTGGGAACTTCCTCTTTTCCTCTCTGAAGGCAGGATACTCTCTCTGCTACTCATTCCTGTTCACAAGCCACATGGAGCCACATTGACAGCAGCCAGAGCCTTGGAAATGCTTCCACCACCACTGGATCCACAAGACTTTTCACTCACCAGCCCGTGGTCTTCCTATATTCAGTATCATTGCATGTTCTGCGTGAGTCTAAAGAGGAATTTGTGGACTAGTGTCAGACATGTGGGCTAATATCAGACTTGTGCAGTTGATCCAGCTGGGGTGGGGTGTTTTCTCAATATACAATTGAGAGCTTTGATATAAAGCTCTCTCTTACACGTGTCTCTGGCTTTGTTTCTCTAGTTAACCTGGACTAACACACTGTGTTTAGGTGGAAACAGGGAAAACCTAGGCTCACCAGGATCCAACATTGTTTCACTTGGGTCAGACGGGTCTAAAACGCGGACCTCAGGCAAGCAGTTACCACTGAGACCTGGAACACTTGGGCAGCACCAATTGTCACATGAATCAAGGGATGGTTGGAGCATTCTGTGTGGCATGACTAAATTTGGGAGATGACATAAATAAAGCATGATCAGATGCCAAAATTTGGGTTTCAGAAGGAATTCAGCAAACCAGAGTCTCAGAGAATCGCAATCAATCGGCACGGTGTAGCTCATACAGATAGTGTTCTTTAGCTCTTCCTTTGGCAAGCGGCATCTGGGGCAAGCAGCCACGAAGCTAACAAGTGCTGCTCTCTACTTGTGTGGATGAGAAGAGAAAGAAGGAAAACAAACTGACCCAGATGGTGCCCCGCTCCTGACTGTTTTGACCAGGGATGCGATAGATGGTCCCCGATCGAATGGGAGGAAAATGTAGAACAAAATACAAATTTCTATTTCAAAAAATAGCCAGACCTACTAGATCAGCAGAGACCCGAAGCTCTAAGACGCTTTCTCCGAGTTACCCTGTGGACACGCAGCTCACATGTACAGTGTTGAAAAGTACAATAACTAGTCAATTGCTGCAATAATTTTCAGGGGAATTTGACGGTGTTGATTCAGATTCTTTGAACATTCCCTTGCTCCAGCAAGTTCAGAGTCTATCCTACAGAAATACATGCATCAGTACACAGGCACACACACTCGAAACTTTCTCTTGCAGAAGAGTAGCAATAGCAAGAAGCTATAAATAGCCAGCTATCGATGTTACTTTGAAAAAAATTGACAGAAAACCAGCCTGTCATTAAAAATAATTGAGGAAGATTGTGAAGTGCTCCCTCGATTGTATTGTTAACTGAGAAAAGGGACACAAAACAATAGGTGTGGCATACTCCCATCATGTGTTATTTTTGAGTGTTTGTGTGGGTGAACGCGGGTGCACCTTTGAAATAGGCATTATTATTATTCGAGGTCACATTTGCATAACCTAAATTCATCACATCATCCGTTTTCAAGGCTATAGCTTAGTGGGTTTTCGTACCTCCACCACACTGTGCCAGCAGCACGGATATCCACGGTAACTCAAAGGCGTTTTCATTGGCCCCCAGAGAAAACCCTGAGCCACGAAGCAGTTAGAACACATTTCCCCCTCTCCTCAGCCCTGCCAACCACTGCTCTGCATGGCCGCATGTATGTGTCTCTGTTGAGCATTGAATCTAAACAAAAGCACACACTGGGTGGCTTTCTATAACGAGTGGCTTCCACTTAGCATCATGCTTGCAGGGTTGACTTATACTGCAGCGTGTCAGTCCTTCGTTCCTTACACTGGTTCAATGGCTCATCCTGTGGCTATGTTCAATGGTTGGTTTGTTCAGGGCCGCTCGGTGGACATTTGGCGAGTTTCCACTTGTGATAGGTAGGTTTATTGTGCCAACCTGGTCAATAAGAATGTGTGGGATTAATCAGGTCACAGTTTGATTGGAGGACAAAGAGATAAATGGCTCAGCAAGGCTCACCCCCATCTCTCTTGCTTTCTGGGAATCCAAGCATACTGGAGGGGGCTGCTGGTTTAGCTAGTCTTCTGCCTCAATCTGTGTGCTACACTATCCGTGGACCAGGCCAACCCACGATCTTTTGTGTAAACCTGTGTTTTCAGTTGTCTTGGGTATAGACCTTGGAGGGGAATTCCCAGGCATGTTGTTGTTGTTCAGTACCATCGAGTTGGGCCCGACTCATAGCAACCCTATACAGGTACAATAGAACCACGTATGTTTAAGCCCATGGTTGCAGCCACTGTGTCAGTGTATCAATACACCTTGTCTCTCTCATAACCCCTCTACTTTTGCATATACAACACAATGTATAATGGTGTATTTGCAGCGAATGGAATATTTTACAGTTATCACAAACACTTTTGGCAGATTTTCTAATAACATAGGAAATTCTTGTGAAGAGTTTCTTGTGCCAAGTTTTCTTTTCAAGCAGACTATTAGTGTCATTTTTATGCCTGTCTTGAATGTTTTTCAGTGTTATTCAATATTTGAAAGCATCATTAATTTCTCTATAATATTATACTGTTGGGTCTATAGGTTGTTTCCAGTTTTCTTAACTCATATATAATGTTGGCATCAGCATTAGTTTTACCTTTTTTTCAACTTTTTATTCTTTCCTAAGATAAATGGCTTGTAATTACTGGTTCACAAGATGTGGTCTTTTCATTATAATTACTGGTTTATAGGCCAGGACCTTGATATGTATTACCAAATTGCTTTCCATAATGGTTAAAGATTTTAATATAATATCCCCACTCTTTGCTAATGTAACTGGTTATTAAAAGTGATCATTTATTCAATAAGCTCTTAAATTTTATACATAGCATTTATCCATGCCTACCGTGTGCCAAATGCGCCTGGTCGGTTGGGTGACGTGCTGCCAGCCACAAGTTGGTGGCTAGAAAACCCACCAATCAATTTGCCAGAGGAGATGAGACTGTCCAGTCCTGAAAAGGGTTCCAACCACGGCAACTGCACGGTGCAGTTCTGCTGTCCCACGGAGTCACTATGAGTCAAAATCAATGTGGCGACCATGGGTTCACAGTGTGCCAAGCTCCCTTGAGGGGTCTAGGCACACCACTCTGAATAACTTGCGGCTTCTACCTTGTGACTCAAAGTGTGGTCGTTGGCAGGCCTGGGAAACACAGCCCCTGAAACCCATCATTACACCGTGATGTGATTCGGGTGCTCAGAGAATTATACCAAGGCTGCCATGAGAATGGAGCCTGCTTTTGGATGATCATCGTGATAATGAGCCAAGACATGGGTTCGGTTCTTAGCTTTGACTCTTCCTCTCTCATCTGTCCACTAAAGAGTGATGTTAACTTGGCGGTGGGTCTCGGAGAGATCAGTCATACCTCTCTTCTTCCTCCTACCGGAGTTCAGGTTTGAATTGCCTCTTCCAGACAGTAACAAGGAAATGGAAAAAAGAAATGTACCCCCTCATTTGTGTGGGTTTTGAGTTCTGGTAACATTTCTATATTTATTTCTCATATTCAGAAGATGTTAAACTGGGTCAAAAGATGTCACAATTTAACTTATACGACATCTGCCATAATCAACTTTGGAGTACTCTATCGTCTGATAGCAAGATTGTTCATAGCCCTAGACCAGCTGTTGGGTCGCACCCCCTTTGGAATGACCCTTTCACAGAGGTCGCCTAAGACCATCGGAATACACATATTTCCCATGGTCTTAGGAACTGGGACACCGTTCCTCTATCCGTCTCCAGGTGGGTCCACCCACATGCAGATATGCCCACATACGAGTAGCCGGCGTGAAGACTGTTACCTATGCTACACCATGCTTCCAGACAAAATTTCATTTATTTGTCATTAGAAATAAATATTTCACAATATATAATTACATACTTTTTTTGTGATTAACCACTATGCTTTAATTATGTTCAACTTGTAACAATGAAAATACATCCTGCATCTCAGATATTTACATTATGATTCATCACAGTAGCAAAATTACAGTAATGAAGTAGCAACGAAAATCATGTTATGGTTGGGGGGTCACCACACATGAGGAACTGTATGAAAGGGCC
>NW_022111320.1:45787450-45794406 GCF_000313985.2 Echinops telfairi
TCTAGTGCTTCCTCCCCTCTCCTGCTAGTCTTACTGGCACATAATTTACAATCATACCATTGAATAGTTCAATCGTTTAATCATATCAAGGGGGAGTTGTGCATGCCCTTAGATGATGCCCTCCCCCATTTAAAATAACCCTTAAAATGAGCTGTGTAATCACACTCCATTCTCGTGCTCCCTCCCTCCTCCTGCTTTCATTGGTTACTCCCAAGATCCCCTTTCCTGCACTCCTAGGGTGCTGCACAGCTGGGAGACCCAACAGAAAACAATAAAAAGCAAATCGCACTAAGGTGGTAAGGATAATACATTAGTATAAAGACAAAAATTCAAATAATACGTAAGAAAGGAGAAGACCCTCATGGACATTTAAGAAGCCAGGGGAGAAATTTCTGTCATGGTACAACTAAGAGATGCTTGCACCAGTACAAATTCAGGTCCTGTCCATTGGGAGGTCAACTGGCCAAGTATCGAGTTCAGTCCAGCACCATCAAGATTACCATGGTCTCTGCCTGGTAGTAAGTTTGTTCGGGACTCCTGGCTTGGACTAGCGCGGTTCTGCCAGTGGCTCAGTCTGAGGAGACACTATTCTTTCTGATAGCCGGGCACCATCTGTTGTCTTCATCACAATTTGTAGAGCACCCATATCTTCAGTGAGCTCTTCCTGAGGGTGAGGCTTGAGTAGGGACATACACCTAACTTTTCATATGTATGTACTGGGAAACCAAAAAATATCCCTGAATTACTCTATTGCCATGGCCTGGACCTGGACCCACAACATTTTTGAAGCATGCCTGTTTACCTGAACTGAAAGAAAAGAGGTTTTCTAGTTATTTAAGCAAAGAAATGTGTCATTGATGGAGAATTAGGATTCTTGTACATCTCTCCCTTATCCTTTTTATGGAATCAGACCCACAGTTTCCAGCCCAAACAAGGCTGTCATCTTCGGCCAAAGAAAACAGCTGTGTCCTGATTGGAATCCCCAGGGGGAGCAAACGGTTAATGCACTCTGTGGTTAACTGAAAGGTGAGAGGTTCACACCCTACGGTTCCACTCTGATGCATACGGGTCACCTTGAGTGGGAGTTGGCTTAACAGGAGTGGGCAGCCTGGTGGAGGCAGAGTGTATCTGTGGCACCAGAGATTAAAAGGTAACCTTAGGAAATCAAAAGGAGGAGCCCTGTCGGTGCACCAGGTCGGCGATTCAAAGCCACCAGCCACCGGGAGGAAGAAAGAAGAGGCTTTCCACTCCTGTGATGACTTACAGCCTCTGAAACCCACAGGAGCGGCTCTACCCTACCCTATAGGTTTGCTCTGTATTGGAAGTGTCTCGGGGGCTGTGAGTTTGTTGTTTGTTTGTTTAGTAAATCAGTAGTAATGCTAGCACAGGACAGGTTGCCTTTGAGCTTGGAAAACTGGTCTCAGCCTAGAAGAACATCCGAATTCTGTCAAAAGCGAATGAATTATCGTTGTAATGGAGACCTGCTGTCTAGGGCTTTGCCCTTCTCAGGATGCTCCTCTGCTCCGGCCTCCAGTGTGAACACGAACCCCGAGGGGCTGGTGAAGATGTGGACTCTGTGCTCCGGGGGTGGGGCCCGAGTTGCTATTGGAGATGCCCCCAGCAGGGCTCTCACCTCAGAGTGGCTGAGGGTCCCGGCCAGCTTCTCGGCTCTGGCTCCTCTTTTCTTCATTGGCCGTCCGATCGACAAGCCAAGTGACCGTGCCTCCTCCCCATCTCAGTCCCACCCATGAAAGGGAGCTAACACCCCCACGGGTGGCTTCTCTGGAGGACAGAGCAGTTAGCCATTCTAACCCGTCCTGTGCCGGAAGCTCGGGTACAGAACTGCCGCGGCGCCTGTAGCTGTTCTTCCTCTCACCTCTAGGACCCAGGGAAGCTGTGTAGGGTAAGCGCCACTTCCCCCACGTAGGTGGAAATAGCTGGGGAGGTGGGGTGGGGGTGTGCACAACATTGCTATTACAGACATGCTTTCATGAAGGCTCTTTTGTCCTCAAGACAGAAGATCATTAGAAAGGGGGGTGGGGGTGAAGGGAAGCCAGTTTTCCAGGTGAAAGATTTTAGCAACTTCCCTCCTGACCTTTCTCCACAGCAGGGGCAAGAGCAGAGTTCAGCCTCAATTCTCCTCCCTGGCAAGACCAGGTGTCAGCTTCAATGACCGTTTTGCAAATTCATTTCAGTCCTTTAATGCAATTCACTGGAGAATGAGGTATTGATTCCCCACTCTGGGCTCATTTTTCCTAAGGCTCATTGCACATCAGCTTTCTTGGTCTCCCCCCACCCCCCGCCCCCGCCCCCTCCACTTTCTGTCATGTGGTTGTCTTCCTGCTAAGATGTGCTGTGATAAACCCATCTGTAGTCATCAATGGAGAGGTAGACTAAGTTCGCATTTGTCGTGTGAACATGCTTGAGAGATGTCCAGTGGAAACCCATCCTTTTTTATTTCTGGTGAAACATTTTTATTTGGACAGAACACGATACAAATCGAACGGAACCACCTTGGGAGTCAGGAAGGACAGGGCGTGGTCTCTGCTAAGGAGCCTGTTCTCTCTGCCCGCTGTGGCCCAGCTGTTACGTTTGAAAGACGCCTTCTATCGCGTGAACTCCATGCCATGGGAGGCGGCGGTGGTTCAAACCCGGACACTCGGGAGAGTGGAACGGGGTACCAGCCCAGGCATGTCTCAGGTAGACGGAGACACCTGGGCGTTCTCGGGGTGGGCATTTTGTGAGGCTGTCTGGCCTTGAGAGGTGAATCTCATCCAACTGAAAGCAGTTTTCAAAATCCACTCTTAACCAGCGTTCCACAGCACCACGGTTCCACGGCACCAGGTTAAATGAAGGCCAAGGAGCTGGTCCTTGGACAAACGCATGGGCAGCGGAGGGCAGGTGAGACTCTATTACTTGGGAAATGAGTCTAGCTGCTTCGTTTCAGTCGGGAACCCATAGTTTGGATTTCCCAGGCTGGCTTTTATATCTCCAGTTCACAGAAGAGGCACTGTGGAAACGCACTGCCCAGTGTGATGCCACGATTGCGCAAGTGGATCTATCGTGGCCTCGGTTGCCCCTGGTCAACTTCCTGCAGAAGATTCTGCCCTTTGACTGCAGCCCTTCCGTTTGGAAACAGGCTGCCGTTTCACTTTTAACTAAATGTCAGCAGGGGCTTACATTGTTCAAGGGGATCTCCTCATCTTTCTGGCTCACAAGCAACCATGTTTCAACACTACAGCAGCCACTTGCAAGGCCGGGGAAGAGGCAGATGCCCCCTCGAGCAACTGGGGTTAAATCCATCTAAATTCTTTTTTCTTGCTAGCTTTGACATTACAAGCTCAGCTGTCACTAAATGCGAAAATCCTATCCCCTTTCCCACATCCAGGAAAACCTGTTGTGATGAATTGGGTCCTCACCCCTAAAAGGTATGCAGTCCTAACCCCTCTACCTGTGAATGTGACATTGCTTAGGGATAGGGTGTTTGGGGATGCTACCAATTAGATTAACAGGCTGCCTTCCTGGAATAGGGTGGGTCATGATCCAGCAGGTTTAGAAAAGAGGAGAAAAGGTACCAGAGAACCAGACAGAGAAAGGACCGTTGTATGAGGAGGCATCTACATGCCTAGGAACATCTCCGGCTACCAGAAGTGGGGGGAGATCAGGAGTCTTCCCCCATGGACACTCTGGAAGGACTCTGGCCCAGCCAGCACCCTGGTTTTGGACTTTGAACTTCCCAAACTGAGAGGCAGTAAATTTCTGTTCTTGTATGCCACACACTCTTCAGTATTCTGTTAGGCAGCTCTGGGGATCTGGTACACTCATAGTTCTACAATCATAAGAATTCATCCTTTCCTTGCCCTCAGGAGGGCATCACTGAAGATGAGGGTGCCATAGCTAAGTGTGGTGAAGAGACCAGATGGTGCCCGGCTATCAGAAAGAATAGTATCTCGGGTCTTAAAGAAAGGTGACCAGATTTAAAGCGGACACCATTGACCGGGGGGTGGGGGTTGGGGGTTCTTGATTAAAAATTTGGTCTATACGGACCAAATAGACCATACCCTAGCTTGTGCATTCTTTCCAAAAAATCCGGACTTTTTAAAAAACGCCAAAAATCGGGACTGTCCCGCCAAAAGCGGGACGTCTGGTCACCTTACCTTACAGGCTTTTCTATAAACAAGCAGCCATCTAAGTGAGGCATCAACTAAGTCTGCATGGAAGAAGCACAACCAGCCTGTGTGATCCAAGGATTGTAAATAATAAAATCCAAACCCAAAGGAGGGAACTGTATCAGAACTTCAGTTCTGAACACTCTGTTCACAGGAGGGGATAGATCACAGTGGAAGCCCCTACCCATTTGCAGGGTCTCCACATGGCTTAAGCCTCTGGTGAATCCCCTCTGACTGAAAGAGCACTCCGAAGTTGGTTATGGCACATGAAGTTAGGTTCAATTGTAACACTTAACCTTTTGTAACAGCTTTTGGCCCACTTAACATTCAGTTTTTCATACTTTCTTTTCAATGGAAGGTTTTCTGGTTTTTTGAGGGGTTTTGGTTGTTGTTGGTGGGGTGTGTGTGTGTGTGTGTTGTATGATTCTCTATATATGAAATCCAGGATGGGTAAGTCTATAAAGACAGTAATTAGATTATTACCTGGTAACATAGCAGGGGAGGTTTGGGGGGAAATGGGGTGCTAACAATGAGTACAAGAAGAAAATGTTCTGACATGGTGGTGATGATTCCACAGCCCTTCTCAATAAGAACAATTAAGTGGTATGATACGAGAAGCCTATGCCAATACAACGATGCAAATAATTCGTCTTTGCTCTGAGGATTTCTTCCAAACATTCATCTTCTGACTTCTTGTCCTTTTGGGTTGCAAGTCCCATTATGCTTGTTGGGCTTGATTGGGAAATCTGTGATCATCTGGTCTTTGCTCAGCGAAGGTCAGCAAAGCCAGTGAGACATGGGACCTGGTGACGAGCGCTCACCACTGGGCAAGTCCGCATCCCACGCTGAGCGCCCGTCGCCAGGTCTGTGAAAGACAGTGGTTGGATTAGACAGGCTCCTTCGTCCCTCACAGGCCCTTTTAAAAAATTCCATAATACTGATTTTGTAAAGTCGCCCCCTCCCCTCTGGTTTGTGCTTCATTATTATAAGTATAATGCCATGGTTATTGCAGAGCAACAAACACAAGTGATGGTAAATCAATCTCAAACTAATGGCTTGATGTAGAACCACGCTGAAAGGCTCCACTTTCTCTGCGTGCTGGTGTTTATGACGACACAACCATGCCATGGAGACGTGTGCAAGAATGCTCACAGCAGCGTCACGGGGGAGTGTGGGGGTGGAGGGGCAGGAACCAGCCGAAACGTCCTTCCACAGGAAGACAGAGGCACAGTCGGTGGCAGGCTGACACCGCGGTGAGAACCAATGAGAACCCGAGGCATTGCGTATCCATGCTGTCGAACAGCCCAAAAGAGACAAGGAAAACTTAGGTGTGCTCCAGCTTGCCTCCCGTGTGAGAGCACACGGCACTGTTGATCTCAGCGGGAAGCATGCTTACCGAGAGAGCTTGTGGAGCGTTCTGCAGGACCCGATGCCCTGGTGGCGTAGTGGTCCTGCGTTGGGCTGTGATCCACAAGGTCAGCCGTTGTCAACCACCTGCTGCTCCTCCCGAGAAAGGTGGGACTTCCTACTCCTGTAAAGAGTTACACGCTCAGAAACGGACAGAGGACGTTCTACCCTGTCCTGTGGGGTCACTATGAGTTGGCCTCGCCTTGATGGCAGTGAGTTAAGGAGGAGGTCTGTGCTAAATCCCCTGGAAAATGTTTCCTTCATCCACGCTCGCTGGGGGTCTAAATTCTCTTATGGCAAAGCCTGCTTTCTCCTCTCTCCTATGTCCTTGTTTGATTTTCTGGAGGAGTATTGACAAAAATATGAAATCACCTTGTTGGTTTATGTATTCAATTTCTGTTGTCTTCCCATTGAGGAGCGCTGGTGGTGCCAGGAGTTAACTGTTTGGCTACTTATCCAAAGGTCAGCAGTTTGAGTACAGTAGCAAAATGACAGTGATGAAGTAGCAATGAAGATAATGTTATGGTTGGAGGGTCACCACCACACGAGGAACTTTATCAAAGGCTGGCGGCATTAGGAAGGTTGAGGAACCGGTCCCTGGAGAAGGGTGTTTGGCTTGGTGAAGTAGAGGGTTAGCATAAATAAGACCCTTGACAAGGACTGACAGCCACTACCAAATGGGCTCAAACACAGCAACAGTTGTGCGGCTGGCAAAGGGCTGGGCAGTGCTGCTTTCTCTCAGGCACAACCCAACAGCACGAACGATCCATCGACAGACCCATTCATTCAACAACCTGCATGGATCTCAAGGGGCATGGTGCCACATGCAATAAGCCGGTCTCAAAGAGCTACATTCTGGACAACTCCTCGTGGATGACATTCTGGGAAACACTAAGGTCCAGGGACCAAGGAACGGGAGGGAAGGGATGGCCTTTTCTTTAGGAGCAAAGTAAAGCTGGGACATGGAATCGTTGTGTATCCAGTGGTGCTTGCTTGGCAGGCCCATAAAACAGAACAGTCAAAAAGGTGAATCTCACTGAACCTTTCTCAATTTAAAAAATTAAAGAACAAGAGGCAGGAGTTTCACACATGTCAAATATATCATATCCATGTCTATCTATCAATCACAGTCTCTGCTACTTAATAGAACTCCAAAAGAAAGCAAAACAAAAGCTGTTTCCTTCCATTTTCTCTTCCTCCCAGCAATGATTACATATATAACTGAAAGCTCCTAAAAAGACTTTTCTTCTTTGGAGCTTATTAACAAGACTGAAATTCCGGATGCACAAGAACTCTCATTTTTCTTCTGGCATTTGCATTACTTATTTGTTCTTCCAGCAAATATGTATCGCTCGCTGGGAAACAAAGAATGCCGGTGCT
>NW_022111320.1:45794585-45803734 GCF_000313985.2 Echinops telfairi
GTGCTCAGCACTGCAGCCCCTGAGCCTGCTGGTAGCTGCGTGTGAAGCCAGCCGTCTCCATAGCAGGAGGAGATGCTCCCTCCACAGCTCTACAATCTGACAGGTGGCCTGAGGACCATCCCTGGAATAGGCAGCCCTTCCTGGGCCTCTAGAAACTTATTTCACAACCTGGCTCCTTTCCCTCGACCTTCGAGTGGATTCTGACTCAGTGACCCGGTCTATGGGACAGAGCAGAAACTTCCCCTTTGGGTTTTCCAGATTGATGATCCGTATGGGAGCAGACAGCCTCACCGCTCTCCTGCAGAGTGGCAGGTGGGTTTGAACTACTTACCTTGAGGTTAGCAGCCCAGTGTTTAACTCTCTGCACCACTAGGTGTTCTTTCCTGCCGCTAAGGAGAGCTCTAATTTCTCACAGTCCAAGAGGATAGGGCTGGATGGAAGAAGCCTGAACTCAGTTCATGGAAGCGACAACATACTTCTCCGATGACTTCCAGGACATTGTCTTAGATCCAAGAAAAGGGAGAACCTTCTGGAACCGGTGTAATTGGTACTCTCTATTCATGCCCCAAGATAATGAAATGGTCTATTCCTGGAAATGTTTAACACAGGCTTGGCTGCTAACCAAAAGGTGGGAGGATCAACCCCCCCCCCAGCCAGAAGTACCTTGAAAGCAAGGTCTGGCAATCTACTTCCACACAAACCAGGCACTGAAAAAACCTTTCAGAGCACAGTTCTACTATGACCTTTCTGGGGTCCCCAGGAGTCAGCGTCAACTCCATGGCAACTGACTTTCTACCCTGGAAGCATCTTTCAATGAGTGTGTAACTCGGTGGGAGTTGGTAAGTGCAGGTGGTTTAGACAGTGCAAATTGAGGGGTATTCTACCACATTGCCACCTCCAGGGCATCATGACTGCTCAGTGCGATGAGTGATTCTGACCTGCATCCTTCTGTTGCACACCTGGGCCACCAGGACAGGTTCAAAAACTGGATGACAGTCAACGTGTGTCAGTTTCCTAATTCTGTGGGGAGGTAGGAAAAAGTTCTTGTCTGTTGTTGGAAAATATGCACAAGGTACCGGGGATGTGGCTAGAGCATTGGGCTGGTGACTTATTCTCCAGTGGTTCAGGGAAAAGAGAATGCTCTATGATAACTCAAAGTGTAAGCTTGCTGCATATTTCGGGAAGTATTTCTAAAGCGAGGACGTTTGCGCCTGAAATCCCTATAATACCAACTAAGCAGATGCGTCCATCTTTTCTAGAACCCCAAAGAGATACAGAGAAATCATTAGAGGGCACACAAAGCATTCGATCATGGGCGGGTTGAAAATAATCTCAAAAGCTAGTTGCTGTGTCATCGACTCAAGAGGATCTGGTATAACTGTGCTCCACAGCGTTCTCAATGGCCAAGCGTTTTGGAAATAGACCACCAGGCCTTTGTTCAGTGGTGCCTCTGGGTGGAATCAAACCTCCGACCTATCCATCAGCACCTGAGTTGGTCACAGTTGCACCAACCAGATAAATAAATAGATGTGATAAGATAGGCTGTTTGGAAATGAGAGGGGACAGGGAGGGTAAAGGCATGTGGAGGCTAGGAGATAGAGTTTGGAGGGGAGGAGCGCTGGAGGAATCTAAAGAGCACCCTGACAGTTGAATGGGGCTTTTCAGCTGGCGTGTGGGCCACACCCCTGGGGATTGTCCCCAGGCAGCCGGGCTGCTGGACCCCTGGCCCTCCCTCTACATATGTCTGAAGAAGTGTCCTGAGACCCAAGGTTTTCTTGCTAGTCTTGCCCCTTACTGGCTTTGTGGCCTTGAATCAGCAGTTCTCAACCTGTGGATCGCACCCCTTTAGGGGTCAAACCCCTTTCACAGGGGCCGTCCCATTCATACCAGTAGCAAAATTACAGTTATGAAGTAGCAATGCAAATAATCTTATGGTTGGGAGGGGAGGGTTACCACAACACGAGGAACCGTATTAAAGGGTCTAGGCATTAGGAAGTTTGAGAACCGCTGCCTTAAATAAATGCCTTAATCAAATAGGGCTGGGGTGTCATTGAGGCAATCTGACTCGTAGTGACAGTGTGACAGAAGAATTGCCCCGCAGAATCTCCTAGGTCGTGAGTGCTTGGCTGCGAAGGCCAAAGTTCATGATTTGAACCCCCAGGAAAAAAGGCCTGGGGATGTGGCTCTGAAACCCGTGGACAGAGTGGAACTGGCCCCCAGGGTTTCCCAGGCTGCTGCTCCTCCCTCACTCAAGCAGACTGCCTCCTTCCCCCTCACAGAACAGCTGGCACCGCCAGGACGTCTTCCTTAACAGTTGGCCTCTCTCCCCCTGCCAACTCACAGTGAGCCTATTCGGCACAGTAGAACCACCCGGGTGGGTTTCTGGAACTGTAACTCTTTACAGGAGTAAAAAGTCCCATCTTTCTCCAAGGAGGGGCTGGTGGCTTCAAACTGCTGACCTTTCAGATTGTAGCCCAACGTGTAACCACGAAGCCACCAGGGCTCCTCCTAGCCTTAGAAAGCCTATGTTCTGTCCTGTCGGGTCCCTGTGAGGGAAAACTGAACTGACAGCCCATAACCACAGTCCACGGAGGCACGAGGCGCTGGGTGGACTCAAACCAGCAGCAGCTTTGGGGTCAGCAGTTGATCATGGAACATTGTGTCATCAGGACTCCTGAGAGGAGGCCCTAAGAGCGAAGGACTTGTGCTTCTTGAACAAGATGACAAAATCAGGAAAGGAAAGAACGCATCAGGAGAAATGGGTGGGAAAGGATGAAAACGTGAGTTCTTTTCATTTAAAAATGTCAGCGATGAGGCTTTCTAATCCATGAAGAGCTACAGTGTCAGAAACCCACAGGGGCAGTTCTCTGTCCTAAAGGGTCGCTAAGAATCAGAATCCATTGGATGGCGAGAAAGCAATATGATGGTTTCCTCCCGCGTCCTCCTCCTAACAAACCACCCAGAATCGGAGCGGCCTTCCAGTGGAGCCTAAGCAGGACCAGGAATCTCTCCCTGTGTGCCCCTAGCTGTGCCCAGCAGAAAGCACTGGGAAGCGTAGAGCTAAATGAAGGATGAGGGCACAGAGCAGAGACAGGCCCAGGAGGCCGTGTGCCGGGCAGCCCTGGCAGACGCCCAGTGGGGCTGCGTCCCCAGCGCCATCCCCTCAGAGCGGCAGGGAAGATGGACCTGGTGTGTGGTAGCATACCTCTTGGCAGTGCCCTCTCCCAAAGGAGAGAGAGCTGCTTGTGGCCAGCCTGGCCCACGCCGTTTAGACCAAACTCTCCCACTGGCTTAGCTGGGGGCAGTCACGCCGGCCAATGGGAGTGGGTGGCCTGTCCACAGACATTCCCTCTTACCTACCTACCTCCGTGGCTCTGCTAGTCCATGGCCTAAGAATGTCAGCACTTCATTTTCTGATGTTCCTGACTCATCAGTTCCAGTGTCGTCCCTCTACCTCCGCTCCGACCCAGCACATTCCGGTCAGGTGCCCAGGGTTGGGCTCCAGGGTGGCTCAGCCTTCCACTGCCCAGGTTTGGGGAGGAGCCATTGAGTTCAGCTTGGCTGTGGATGTGTGGTCCCCACTCTTCCCAGCACCTGGACCGTGGGCATGACGGCCAGCCTCTACCTCTGCTGCCTCTTCGACCGAGCAGAGGGAAGGGTCCCTGCCTGGTGGGTACGCACCGGGGAGTAGGTGACGCAGGGAGGACAGGCCCCGACTACGATTGCATTCAGTGAGTCTCCTTGCCACCGAGAGGGGGTGTTCAGAGCTGACATCTGGGAGGAGTGAGCCACGGAGCCCTTGCGCTTTCCAGCTTGGTTGTATAATCGAGATAACCAAACCCAGTGCCACAGGGTCCGTGGTCACTCACAGCGGCCCTGGAGGTTGGCTTGTTTCAGAGTCAGGGCAGGCTAAGGGCTCCTGGCTGCTAACCAGGGGTGCCTCGGAAGAGAGGCCTGGTGGTCGGCTTATGAAAGCTCAGCTGTGAAACACGCTCCCCAGGAACACAGTTCTGCCCTGGCGCGCACAGAGGGTGGGCGTGAGTCAGAGAGGACTCTGGGGTGCCTGGTTTGGAGAGAGGTAGAAGATTCCAGAATGGAGATGGTCAGCTTGGAGCCTGTTTGTGGAGCCAAGCGCGGCACAAGCTGGTTTGGTGCAATGATCCAAACCCACTACCTTTCAGTTGGTCCCACATCACAGCAACCTATGGTTTCTAGGCCGTAGAGTGGTGGGTGGGTTTGAACCAATGACCTGCTTCCCCAACGGCAGGGTCATGCCTCCAGGTGTAACAAACCAGCTGTCAGTACTTAGTCAGCAATCCAGTAGAAAGCCAAGCTCAGCCTCCCCTTCCGAGAGATGGGAAACAAAGACCCCCCAACAAGACAGGCAACCTTAAGGTGTCCTCTCTGCTCCAAGAACAAATTCTCTAGAGAGCCCTGGAGGGGCCGCCCGGGCTAAGCACAGAGCTGCAGGTCAAGCCCCTAGAGCCGGCTTCTATAAGATTCACAGCCACTCCTGAAGAGTTGCTTTGAGTCAGAGCTGATAAAATGACAGTGCATCGCAATTTCAGCCACTACTGAAAAATACCGAAAACAGAGTGAGAGAAAGAGCGAACGAGGGACCCTTTGCTACAAACCTCCATCAGTAAATGCATTTAATGATAAAAAAAAAAAAATGGAGCCGGCAACCCAACTAAAGATTCCACATTCATTCTCTCCTTTAATTTGCTCACATCGAGCACCGCCGCCGCCCTTCTCAAATCTGAGATGACAGCAGGAGGCCCCCTTAAATAGACGTTGCTCTTTTACGGGTCCCAAACGATTCCGATGCATCCTTGGAGAAAGCGGGTCCCAGGTTTTCCACGCGCCAGGGGAGCTTTGCCCTCTGGGTTACAGCGCAGCTCTCGGTTGACCTATGATGAGTTGCTTGTGCCTGAGCTGGTTTCTCCTTTGACCCCTAATTTATTGAGAATGTGTTTTTAGATTTAAATGCAGGTAGAAATGCTTGCCTAGTGGGTTCACTACGGATTTCTCACAGTTGTATTGTGCTCGAAAGAGTCGATTTTGTTGGAAACCAATGGTTCCGTGTGTGTCGGGCCTTGTCTGGTTGCCTAGGATGGTCGGCCGGTTTTGTAGCTTTCGGGAGAGCCAGGGAAGAAAGAGTTTCCCTAATTGACAGAGGGGTCTAAGTGTGTTATTGGAATAGTCGGTATTAACGTTTAGAAGTTGATACTTTTACAGTGCTTCTTGAAATCTTATATTGTTGTGACTTTGGGGTGCCCCGAGCCAGTTCTGACTCACAGTGGCTTGATGTATCATAGAACAAAACGCTGCTCAGGCCTGCGCCCCCTCACCATTGTTCTTATGCCTGAGCCCCTTGCGGTACAGCCCCCGTGTCCATGCATCCCCTGGAGGGGTTCCCTCCTTTCAGTGCACGATGTCATCCTCCAGGGATTGGTCCCTCCTGACAGCATGTCCACAGTGAACGAGACAGTGTTGCCAACCTCGGCTCCTCCCAGACAGACGTCTCATTCATCTACGAGCCGGTGTGTAGTAATATGGTGCCCCAGCAGTATAACTCACACGTGTCCACCCTGTCCAGCTTTTCCCCAAGGAGTCCTGATGGTGGAGCGGTTACAAGCTGAGCTGCAGTCCGCTGGTCAGCCCACCAGCCACTCCGAGGGGGAAGGAAGGGGCTTTCTACTCCCATAACAAGTTACCGTCTTGAAAACCCACAGAGGCAGTTCTACCCTGCCCTCTCGGATTGCCACGGCTCAGAATTGACTCGGCGGCAATGAGTTCAGTTGTTCGGTTTGGGAGGTTTCTGTCGCATGAGAGACTCGAAATGGCTCACGTCAGGCGCACCTTAGTCCTCAAAGGGACAGCTTCACTCTTTGACACTTTCAAAAGGGCTTTGGCAGCAGATTTGCCTTGTTTGACATATTGGCGCTTTTTTCTATTGGTGGGGAAGGGCAGACGGGTAGATTAAGGATAAAGGGGGTTGTCTCCACCCAATGCCTACCCTAAATGAAAATGAACTGGCCATGCCACAACAACGGGGCTGGAAAGGAAATCAGGCACACAGTGGACACCTATGGGGCAGTTCAGAGGACCAGGCTTGGACCCTGGGACACAATAGGTCACACAGCGGTGCCTGTGATTAGTCACTAACCCATCCAAAACTGAGCACTTGCAGGCCACCCTACACAGGTGGGAAATCTGTTTTTCTCTCTTTTTGGCTTATTTGTTTTCTTTTTGCTGCTGCTTCCATGGACGTTGATTGTGGATCTAAGTGAAATGCCATCCTTGGCAACTTCCATCTTTTCTCCATTGATCATGATGTTGGCTTTTGGTCCAGCTGAGAGGCTGCTTGCTGTATGGTGAGGTGCCATCCATACTGGAGGCTGTTGTCCTTGATCTTCACCACTCAGTGCTTCAAGTTGTCTCTACACTCGGCCAGCAAGGGCGTGTCATCTGCTTATCATTGTGCGTATGCTTCATGAGGCTGTATTTGAGAGATTCTTCCTTTGGGCTTTATGCATTTTGAGACTATTGTGTTAGCTACATTGCCAGATTAACTAATTTCTTTTATGGCAAATACAACCATTTTCAGAATCAAATGTCATTTTTAAAATGTTAATTCTCAAAATAATTATGCTTTTTTATTTTCTTAAGATCTATTTTGACTCATAGTAACGTGGTGACTCCCAGATTTTTTCTTTGGTTGCTGTATACTGGCAGATGTCTTCAAATTAATTTACTAGTCCCTCTGTCTTGGGTGTGTTTTTTATAAACCTGATCTTCCTGGCTTTTGTTTTTTTTACTTCAGTGGGTTGTTATTGTGAGCACTGCAGAGTATAAATATGCGTGTAAATCAACTCTAGAAAAATGATAAGCTTGTAACCCTCCCTCTTCAGCACGTCTAGCCTTCACAGGGTGGTCCGTCCGTCAGTAACAGAGCTCTGGGTTCTCCTGCCCAGGGTGGAGCAGGATGAGGGAAGCCCGTGCACACGTGTCCTGCCCAGTGGTGCCACATGCCACCAAAGCTTCCACCTGCACATCCACCTGTAGAGAAGGCTGCTCAACATGTGCCCACCAGGTTCAGGGACAGCCATCTGAGGTCCCAGACATGGGGCGGGGGGAGGGATAACATCCGTCCAAATCAAAAGTCCTGGTGCTTGTCCCCAAGTGATTGTTGAACTGGCAGTATGAAAGGGAAAGACACATTGTCCTGTTTCATTCTTGCAGCGGCTCATGCATATTTGATGTGCGGGGATTCCCAATGTGCTCCATGTGTTTTCTTAATGCTTTCCACTAAATTAGGTTTTATGATCATTTCTACCAATTTTTTTTGTTACTCCCACTGTGCCACCAACCCCTCTTTTTTTTTTTTTTACAGTTTTAGCAGAAAAGTATTTAAAATAGTATCTTAGCCAGAGGTAGAACCACAAAAATTTCTTGAGGCTTCCAGTTGCTGTGCATCGCCACCAGGAAAGGAATCATGCCCATGACAGTAAAGGGACAGCCCTCTGGGGCCTGGGAAGTGGTAGCTTCTTTGCTATGACATTAAAGGATAGATGTATATCTATTTGTATATAGATGAGGGGGTACCCAAAACCTGGATGCGATGTGCATCTGGAGTTCGCTCCACCAGGTCAGACTGTTGACCAAGCTTTCTATTTAGAGATTTTGAAAAGATTGCATAACAGTGTGTGACAAATTTTATTTGTGGCAGACGAGGAACTGGTTTTTGCCACCACGACATTGCATCCGTTCACGCAGCCATCTCAGTGTGCCAGTTTTTGGCAAAACCCAGCATCTCTCTCTTGTCCCACGCACCTTATTCCCCCTGACCTCACTCCGCTCGACTTTTTTGTTTCTGCGAATGGAGGGGGACATGAAAGGACAGCTATTTGATGACACAGAAGAGGTGAAGAAAAAAATGAGGCAAGTGTTGTCAGCCATCTAAACAGGTGTTTGAAAACTGCTTCCAAGAATGGAGAGTACTTTGAAGGTGTAAGGTTTTGTAAAAAAAATTTAAATACATAGCTTTGGGGAAAAATATTTGTGTGTATAGAATCCCCCCTCGTATATACACACGCGCATACATATATACCTGTACACACAATGTCTGTATAAGTCACCGTGGACTTGATTCTGACTCATGGCGTCCATGTGTGTCAGAATAGAGCTGTTCCCCAAAGGATTTTCATTTTTGCCCTTCCCTCAATCCCTCCCCTCTCCCTTTTCCCACCCCTGTCCTCATCTTAGTCATAGAAGTCTCGTCTTTTGGTGTACAAACCACACTTCTTCACTTTTTTGCTTACAACAATGGTGTTATTTATCTTGACTGGGTTGGCTAAACATAAGGCTCCGTGTCCGGCGGTGTTTCCGAGCACGATCCATGTTTTCACTGACTCATGAAATTCCATAGCAGGACTGTCCCAGAGTTTATCATGTTTTTACTATTGTGGAAATTGCTGCAATGAACATAGGTGTACACAGGACCAGACCCTGCTTCTGAGGCCCCTCTGGGTGTACTTCCACCTCCAACCTTTTGGTTAGCAGCTAACTGCTAACCATTTGCACTGCTCCCTGGGTTTCCAGATAGATTAGAGATATAAACACCCCTCCCCCTTAAAAATAAGACCCATTGCCGTCGAGTGAACTCCCACTCGTAGCGACCAGTGTAAGGTTGCCATGACTACAAATCATGGGCACAGACAGCCTCAACCTTCTCTACAGGAGTGGCTGGTGGATCTGCGCTGTGACCTTGTGTTGAGCAATGCAACCTTGTCCCAAATCACCACCCTCTCTGGGCTTCAGTTTCCCCGTCTATAACATGGAGTAGCGATAATATTGATTCCTGTGGTTTTGAGGAGTTCATGGAAGATGAGAACAGAGCCTGGCTTGTTGCTAGCTCCCCAAACCCATGTTACCATGGTTTCAGGAGACACTCCTTGGGCTCTTTGATAGTATGCATAGGTGGTAGATGCTATTATTCAAATCCTGAGGTTTCTTTATATATGAGGTTCTCACCCTAATCTTGTTGCGTCTTACTCTCCTGCCAAAATAGATGGCTGAACTCTCAGTGCCCCTCCTTGTGGGCCCCACCTGGCTCTGCTCCAGCAGGTATAGCCCAGGTCACATGG
>NW_022111320.1:45803987-45821149 GCF_000313985.2 Echinops telfairi
CCAGTGGCGTTGTAAGCATCTCAGTACTGACAGGGGTTTCCACGTGGTTCTTGTAGGACAAAAGTTCTCCACCTGTGGGATGAGACCCCTTTTGGGGTCCAATGGCCCTTTCACAGGGGTCACCCAATTCATAACAGTAGCAAAATGACAGTGATAAAGTAGCAACACCAATGATTTTCTGATTGGGGCGTCACCACATGGGGAATAGTATTAGGAAGATTGAGAACCACTGCTGTAAGGTAAGTTTGGGAAGAAAGAAAAAGGGCAAAATTAGAAAGTAGTTTTAAAGGTTTATTTCAGAGCTCCCGGGTGAGGTTTGTTCACGGGTCCCTAGTGGGGAGGGGGAGGCTTTTTTTCACAATGTCCTTGGAGTGTTTTTCACTTGCCCCACCAACTCCTGTTTCTGCCTAACATACCAACCTTTTTATAAGGGGTGTTGTAGTCTGGCTGCTTCCTGCAGGTAGGGAGCATTGTGGGTTTAGACACTGTAGCAGGCAGAAGAAGGGGTGGGGGCTGGTGGGCGAGCAGGTATATGAGTGGAGAAGTTTGTATGTGCTGCTGGATAAATCTGAGAAAACATGGAGCTAAGAGAGAAAAAAAGAGAGATAAGGATTAGTGGCCTAATAGGGGCAACAGCCAGGCAGCTAAGGGGGATTGCAACCAGTCAAACGGGGAGTAATTTGCCCTTCTGTGATCATGGAGGTCTTCACTTAGGTGGGTCTGTTTTCTACCTCTACGAGCCCTGATTCATTGATGTAATATCAGTACTCTTACCTGACAAAGAGGCAGGTACCCCTTTTTCAGCAGTTAGAAGATCTAAGACCCATCTGTTTTGTGGGGCTACTTGGGCCAGAGAGGTGAGCTTGCACTGTAATGAGGCTGAGCCGGACTCCAAGGCGAGCTGTGATCAGTCTTCAAAAGCTTGCGCTGAGATGAAGGAGTGGCCGAGCACACCTCCCGCTATTCCTGATGCCGCAACTAAACAGGTTAGACTTACACCTACTGTTATAGGAAGGGATGTTGCTCTCTTTGACCTTTGGACAGAAAGTTACCACGCCAACTCAGACTGACCATACAGGGTGAGCTGAGGAAGTACGGTACTTGGAAAACGAGGCCCTGCTGTGGAAGAATTTACACATTTAAAGTTCCATTGCACCCAAAGAATTGACTGGGGTTGGAGAAAACCTCAGTGTTATGTTTGCAAGTTCCATGCAGAGAAAAGCCATCTACATTCTGATGTACTTCCTCTGGCTCCCATAGCAGGACCTGACTCCGTGGAGTGGTACATTCTGTTAGGGGCGTTTTTTGTGGGAACTAGCTTATCAGAGTTGACGGGGACTTTGGAGGGAGGCACACAGGAAGCAATGAGAAACATCTGTAAGCACACGGGCTTGATTAAGGAAAAGGGTGTTGGTTTATTTGCATCCAGGAGGACAAGGCAGTGATCTAAGGTTTGTGAGGTATTTGATGGTGGTGTTGGTTCCTGCCTGGAGAATGTTGGTGGAGATTTGAATAGTTTGCCTGTGGCTCCCTCAACCACCTCTGGTTCCAGGGGTCAGAAATACAGAGGTGGAATGTTCCATCCTGAATAAAAAGGTTGACTCAGGAAAGACTCGTTCCTCATATGCATTGTGTCTTTTCCATGACCACCAGTATGGACACCCACTGTACTGCTCAGGCCACAGTTAACAGTGGTCCTGTTTTTGGTAGTATAGGAAGCAGGCAAATGGTCTAGAATGAGTTGTGACTGCTTAGGACTGAGGAGAATGACAAGGTCACCTTGACACCCTTGGAGAAAGCAGTCTTCCTGGCCGATAAGATGAATTATTTCAGTTGACAGTGAGGTGGAGGTTTCTTTGGCTTTACAGCACCACACATAAGAGGTATGGGCTTCAAGCATCGTCAGTAGGGTTATGACTAAGACTAAGGTGTGTTTGAGTGGGTTCCCAAACCTGACAAACGTAGGAGGCCTCATGAGGATTAAAGGGGACCGGGGTGGGGGGGAATAAACAAGTAGACCAGTAATTAACTGGTTGTGAGCAATCCTTGTGAGATCTCGCTACCTTCGAACCACCTTTTTTTTACTGTCCTATGATTTTGCTATCCACAATTGATCTACTTTGTAAAAATTTCAAAACATAAACCAAGGAAAACAAAGTTCAATTCCCCTCAAACCACCTACAACTTACGACAGACCCGCCTCACGTTGAGCTTTGCTATCTTTCACATTCTGGCACAACCAGACATTCTACTTCAAGACAAAACTACTCTTTTTCCCTCTTTAAAACAAAACACAAAAACCTATTACCAATCATTCTGTTTTCCCTCTTGCTTTTCAGCCCATGCTACGACTTTCAACTCAGTAAATACTAAGTCATTTCATCTATTTCCACCACCCCCAAAAATGCTACACTTTAATCATTGTGATTTTCTTAATTGGTTCAAAAACAGTATGGGATGCACAACTGGCTTGTTATCCACCAGACATGTGAGGGCCCAGAGGACAATAGGTGAGAGGGACAGCTGTCAGTTCCCATGACAGAGACCTGGGCAGGGTGCAGAGGGTATCCCCCGTGTCGACCCACAAGGACAGAACCTTACCCCAGGGGTCTTCAAACTTTTTAAATGGGGCCACTTCACTGTCCCTCAGACCGTTGGAGGGCCAGCCTATAATTAAAAAAAAACTAGGAACAAATTCCTATGCGCACTGGATGAGTCGGCTGCTAAGCAGGACAGGCAACGGCAGCAAAAACACCGGCAGACTGGATAAATGGCCTCGGTGGGCCGCAGTTTGAGGACCCCTGCCTTACCAGCTACCTTGATTGTTACCCTGGGCTCGGCGAGGGTGATCAGGGTGGTTGAGTCCAGGCTCGGTCAGTCCTTAGCAGCTGGCCCAGTAGCGTCAAAGGTGGGTCAGAGCAACTGATTTTCTGAGACTAGGTGCCAAAGGGCAGTCACCCTCCAGACAAGCTTGGCCGGCGGACGAGGTTGTGGGCAGCGGTTGGCCCAGTGACCTTGATGGCCACACCTGAAGCAGGCTGCTGGAGGTGGTCTGAAACTGCTGGTCCCAGGGCCTGGGAAGGATGCCAACAGTGTCCTGGTTGCTGAAGGCCTCAGGGCTGCCATCAGGGCTTGGGCTTTTACGTTTGCCTTTTGGCAATATCGGAATTCCCTGTCTGCCTCTGCCTGCTCCTGTCCGGTATTGAAAACCTTAAAAGCCATATTTACCAGATCCCAGACAGGGGTCTGAGAGCCATCCTCAGCTTTTAAAAACAAACAAACTTTTGTCTAATGCCTGGTGCTGATTGAGTGATGAAATGTGTGGCTAGGACAGTGGCCCCTGCTGGTGAGATGGGGTCTAGGCAGGTGTATTGGGCGAGAGCTTCAGTCAGGCAATATTTAAATGCTGCCAAGTTTTCATCTGGCTTTTGAATAATTTCCCTGAGCTTGTTAAAGTTGACTGCTTTCTGGGAGATTGCCTGGAGGCCAGGCAAGACCCACTGGAGCATTTTATCTCCGTGCACCCCAGCACATGGCAGAGTAGAGTTGGTTAGGTAAACCTGGTCTGCGTGCTGTTGGGCAGTGGTAAAAAGACTCTCGTGTGAGAGTGGAAGATCATAGGCTTGTGACAAATAGGGAAATTCTTTGATGTAGGTGGTGGAATTGTTGGAAAAGGCACCTAAGCCCTTTTACCAATTTGGGACAAGTTAGTGAGAGAAAAGGGGACATGGGCGAACCCCCTTAGATGCCTGCAACTTCCCCTAGAGGAGGGTTTGGTGCCAGCTGGGGTGATGACTAACAGGGGAAGACAAAGGAGAGGGCATAGGTTTGCAGTGGAGGGGGTGGATGAGGGAGGTGATAGTGAGGGGCTTCCAGGATAAGGAGGTGGCCTTACTTGGGGCACAGACAAGGAGTCAGGGGGTCAGTACTGTCGGGTCCTGATTGGAGAGCAGTGGGTCTGTCTGAACTGGCGAGTGTTTCTGCTTAGGAGAGTGTTGGACTAGGACAGCGGTTCTCAACCTGTGGGTCGCCTAGACCATTGGAAAACACATGTTTACATTACAATTCAAAACAGTTGCAGAATTACAGTTATAAAGTAGCAACGAAACAATTTTATGGTTTGGGGTCACCACAACATGAGGAGAATTTGAACAGAGTGACAGGCGTGTAGAAGGAAGAAAGATTGGATGTAGGGGACCTCAGGCCATTTGCTAGTCCGCTGGCAAAGGTTACTGAGATCAGTCAAGATCTTGACATTGAAAGTACCATTTTCTGGCCATTGAGAGCCATTGCCTAGTTTGTATTGGGACCAAACCGAATTGCAGTAAAAAACAAGGCGCTTGGGCAGGAGGTCTGGCGTTAAGCGAGGGCTGAGAGATGATCAAGATTCAGGCTTGGAATTTTTTTGTTTCCCACGCTGTGAGGCGAGGTTCTTGGTAGGAGACCAGACTAGAGAATCAGCATCCCGAGTACCCAGCTGGGTCGCTGGAATGGAGGGAGGGGGAGCCCCAGCTCCCTGGAAAAGGAACAGGCATCCCCGAGTGTCTGTCCTTCGGATGGAGAGACTCTGACGTGGGCCCACGGTTTAATGGACAGAGGCCCTGGTGGAAGAAGCCCGCAATAAGGGACTGTGACCGAAACAGCAGAGATAAAAATTTGGTCAGGTACTCACTCCCTTGTGGAAGGATGTCAACTGAGAGGCCCTGGTCCGAGGGAAGAGAGGATGGAGGAGAGGTGAGGCACGCCAGGACGCCTCTACTCCTCCCAAGTTTCGTACACCAAATGTAAGGTCATTTTGGTGATGGAAAGAAAGAAAAAGGGCAAAGGCAGAAAATAGTTTTAAAGGTTTATCTCAGAGCTCCTGGGTGAGGTTCATGGGTCACTAGTTGGGGCCGGAAAAGTGGGGAGGGGAGTGTACAAAGAAAGGGACAGGAGCATCCTTAGCTCCCAAGCAGGGTTCACGGGTCCTCAGTTGGGGGCCTGGGAAGTCGCACTGCCCAGGTGAGAGGTGGAGAGTTTTATAGCCCCGGTCCTTGGGGAGGGAGTAGCTGGGGAATTTTCTATTGTGATTTGGTTGTGTGCAAGGCCGGGATGAAGCTACAATGTTAGCCTTCTGCATCTGGGTTTGGAAGGCCACGGAATGGGAGGGGGAGGCGGAGGAGGCTTAGGTTCTCACTTGCCTAGGATCTTTCTCCACTCGCTTGCCCAGCCAACTCCCGCCTAACAGTTCCTTCAGCTACAAAACTCCGAAGGCCTCAGGGTAGCCTCACATGGCTTCTCCTTAGGAATATGTTGCAGAGAGAGAGTCTCCTGCCTCCAAGGAGGAAAATTTGGAGTTCCCAGATTTTTCAGAAGAAGGTCATGCCCACACAGAGGCCTCATTGGCTATGACCTGATTGACAGGCTAGACTCCACCCCTTCACTCTTAATCCTCAAATTGACAAACGATTCTAGAACTACCACACATAATGTCATGTCAGCTAGATAAATCGGGTGTAGGGTGGAATCTAGCCTGTCCATAAGGCCACAGCCTGAGATGCCTCCTGGTGGGTGTGGCCTTCTCATGAGGAGGATTCTGGGAACTTTGTCTCTCTCTCTCTGCTTCGCCTTTCTTAACACAAGCCACTTCAATCCACACTGATGACAGCCGGGGCCCCCGAGATGGATCCACTGCCATTGGATCCAAAAAGCTTTGCATCCACTGGCCTGTGATCTTCCTGCATTCTGTATCATCACGTGTGAGTCAGAAGAGGGATTAATGGACTAGTATCGGATTTATGGGCTAATTTCAGACTTGTGGATTTGATCTGGCCCAGCCTGGGATGTTTTCTCAATAAACAATTGCTCTGTGATATAAAGCTCTCTCTTATACACATGTGGGTATCCCTGGATTTGCTTCTCTAGTCCACCCAGTCTAACGCAGGCCATTGCTTCATTCTACAAGCATCTTTTGCACACCTAATTCCTGCAGCCCTGCTCTGGGCTCCTTTCTCTTGGATGAGGACACACAAACAAGAAGCATGCAGAGAGTTGTCAGTGCTCCGCAGCAGTTAAATAGGTGAAGTCCCATGAAACACCTGGATGACTCCTTTAGCCTGCGTAGTCAGGATAGTTTCTCTGAGAAGGCGAGCTGTAAAGCTGAGGTCTGAATGGCAAGAAGAACCCAGCCAGGTGATGATCAACAGGGAGAGCATTCAGGGAAGAGGGCGCAGCTGGTGCTAAGAGCCTCGGGTGGGAATACGCTTGTGCTGGATTTAAGACAAGTGTGACTCGAGCCGATGGAGAAGACAGAGTGTGACATGAGGACTGGCGGGGAGAGGGAGGCAGGATACAGATCAAGAACCACCGACTAATCAGTAGAGGGGGAGTCATGCCCTGATGTGACAAAAGGCCACTGGAGACTTTACGCAGATGCAGTTTACATTTAAAAAGCTCAGCTGGCCACAGCACGTTGAAACTGGATTGTTTGGCGATGAGTGGAGCAAGAGACTGTTGCAGAAGTCGAGGAGAGAGAGGAGAGTGGCTCGTAACCCTCTGTGTACTTAGCAGCAAGTGAATTTAGCATTTGGTTTGGAGGTGGTGTGTCCAAGGACCAGGCCTAATGCACATCCTACCTGTTACCTGTACCCACGAGGTAAGTCCTGAAATGGAGAGAGCAGTTTAGAAAGTGTTATGGCTGATTGATACTGCTACTACATCCTCATGAGCTAAGTGTAGACTAGAGTTAAAAGCCAAATCAGTGGCCACTGAGTCAATTCTGACTTACGGTGACCCAGGTGTGCGGGTGTTGTCATATTTTCTTGGGGAGCTTCATGTGGGGAGAAGGATGGGAGCCAGAGGCAACATATGACTTGTGGGCCTGACTCAGCTCACGATGAGAATTTTCAAAAGAACTGCTTCTTCACCACAGTTTGAGAAGCATTGCAAGACTTGCCAATAGGTGGAGATTAATGTGAGAAAGAAAGCAAGAAATTGAGAATAGCTTGAATTACAAAATTCTATAGACACTGATGCTATTTACCAAACTACTGTGAAGCCAACAGGAAGGGTTTTTTTGGGGGTGGGGGAAGTATTGACAAGGAATGAGCTCTCCATATGGAGTAAAGTGGGCAATTGGTTTATAAATCTGGATGTGTAGATAATTATGGAGTAAAGATAGAGCCTGTGGGTGGCATTAAAGAGCTGACACTCGGTGGGATCATGTAAGGAAAGTGGGATGGGATTGAGAGAGGCATGGGCAATTAAAGTAAGCTTAGAGGATATAATTATTGGATATGAGACCACCAAAAAACCAAGCCCAAGAATACTGAAATCATATGGGTGACAGGATCAGGAAGTAAAATGGAATGCGTGAGACAGTTGTTAAGGCCATCAATACATGACAAGGGTTTAGCCAACGTCCGAGCAAGGGAAAGCTTGAATTTCTGGGGGTAGCTGAGGTAACTCATGACGGTGAAGTATGTTGGGCTCACTCCTGACACTATCTTAACAGAAGGTTGGAAACCTATTTGAGTTGGATGGTGCGAAATCCCAGAAATGCAGGTCTCTATAGCACTTGGAATTCCAAGACCTGAGTTTGAGCTCTGATTCCATCATCCACGAGCTGTGTGAGGTTATTAAAGTTAACTGAAACCTATTTATTCTCATCTATAAATGGAAATAAAATGTAGTGAATTGCCTAGTTCACACGGATCATTTGAGATAATGACTGCATAGGCACTTCACAAGCTGTAAAATGCAATTAAAAATGGATATATCATGAATTCTAATCACTGATCTCTAAGCTAGAGCAAGATCAATTATGTATTCTTCCTCTCGTCTGCCACAATACCTACCTAGTTCTTTGTGTTCTAGAGATTACGATAGTATTCAATCTCCAGCTTGTAAAATGACTGTCTCAGATTAGAGGTTCTTGTTAGCATCCCTCTCAATAATGTTTAGCCTTAATACTTTAAAAATTCTGAAGGGGAAAAAAAAGGCCCCAAATTTCTTTTCACTAAATCCATTTAAGTGAAGCATAAAGCAACACTTCTTTCAAGATGAAAGTCATAAAACAGTTTGCATGTTTTAACCTGATGATCCAGTCAATCCCCACAAAATGTTTACTTCTGAATCAAGTAAAACACCTATAACCAAACTCCAATGCACTGCGACTGAGGCAACGTTCATTCAGAGTGACCCCAGAATAGAAGTGCTCCATGGGGTCCATCGACTGGGACTCTCTTTACAGGAGTAGAAAGCCTCCTCCTCCCACAGAGCAGCTGGTGGTTTCAAACTGTGGACCTTACACACACGTACAGCAATCCCAAGTTCATAGAGCAGACACTCCCAGTGTGACTAGCTCCACGTCTAGAAACTTGATGTGGGGAAATAGTCTCCTAAACAGAAACGCTGAAGATGTTCTCAGTGCGGCCGTGAAGGAGCGCAAAGCTAGAGGTCCACTCAGTGGAGGACTAAGTAGCTAAGTAAGTACTGACACCTCCACTCAAAGGAACATGAGAAGACCATTAAAAATGGCCGTTTCACGAACCGCAGAACACAATCCACTAATGCAATGCACATGCAAAATCCACCAGCCAAGAGGGTAGGCTATGGTAAGCAGCCTAACAAGGGGATAAGGAGTGGGGCCAGAGGGAGTGAAGGACCGTCAGAAAGGGACGCGTGGAAAGTTAGAGACCCTCCTGAAAGCGTTCACACAACTTTTTTTTCAAACAATAATCAACGTGTGCACACAGACCTGGTTTGCGACCCTTGCTGAGCGTGGAAGACAAGATCCAGAGGGGAACTCGGTATGGTCCAACACCCCAACAACGCAATGTCTTTGTGTTGCTTTACCTCTCTTTTCTACCAGCCATTGCCAAGGCTACGCAGAACCTACAGGCGAAATTCAGGATTAGAGTTTATTAAGGAAGTTAGCATGTGAGAAAAGCTCAGGGCAGTTCTTTGCCAGGATGGTACAAAGTTTCAGGTCGGAAAATAAATGCCCAAAGGGGTATACCGCTCTGCTGGAAGCCTCAACCCAAAGGCATTCTGCGCATGCTACACACCCAGCTGCCTGAACTCAAACCCACTTCCAGGAGTCAGCACCGCCAACATCCCCAATTAGTGCCCAGAGGCACCCACCTGCACAAAAGCACCACTCACTTTACTTGCTTTGTGGGTTGGGAAATGCACCCCCCTCCATGCTCTGGCTCCATACTCTGATTCCGCTGCTGCTCCTCTGATTCCAGGAGGTTCACTGCACAGGCATCTTGGGTCCAGAGGACGTGCTCCCCTCCTGGCTCTTGCTGGTGCTGAGATTCCCTCCTCCTGCTTCTCAAAGGGCTCATTTTCTACCCAGCAGGATGGCACTGCGGGAGTCCTATTCACAATTACAGGTTAATCCTATCAGGGTTCCCCCACCTTCTTCCCCAGAGCCATGCAGAGAAAGGCCATTTAATGAGCATTAGAGACTTGGGCTAGAAGAGGCACTTTAAATTATTCACCGCCCCTGCAAATGCAAAGGTTATGCCTACTTATAGACAAGGACCAGAGATACGTACAAAAAATAATAATAATAGCTAGTCTTGGTGGGTACTTGGCTAGATTACGTTGCACCTTTCCACCTCAGTTTCTCCCATTATCAAACAGGAATTTGAAACTTGCTTCCCTAATAAAGCTCATGTCAGGTTTAAGTGCATAGAAAAGTATCCGACACACGGTTAATAAAACAATTCTTTCCCCCCTTTTGCTTCTCCTCCTCGTCAATATTATTTTCTTATTAGCTACTTCTCTGATTTTATTACCCACCATCCTTTTTTGCTCTCTCAACTCCATGTACTCTAAACCACACCAAACAGATGCCTAGCCGCAGGGTTTGAGTCTGTAAATCTTCACAGAAGGTTGGTTGGCAAGTTTGAACCCCCGACTTTAAAGTTAGTAACCCACTGCCTAGCCCACTGAGCCACTCGGCTCCTGCATGCACACGAGTTTTCTTGGTGTTTCTCCAACACGTTTGCACCCAGGTCTTCAGCTTTCTTCCTCCAGAATTTCCCTCAGTTGATGTTTCCATGGGCCCCTTCCTCAGAGATTCCCCGGCTGCCTCCCTTCTCTGTCACCTGGGTTTATTTTTTGTCACTGAGCTTAGCACCACGTGGCATTTCTTGATCCGTCTGTGCAACAATATTTATTCTCTGTCTACCTTACAAGAGAAGCCCCATGAAGACAGTTATTTGTTCAACTTCAAAACTCACTGTGGAGTCGATTCTGACTCTCAGCGACCCTACAGGACAGAGTAGAGCTGCCCCTGTGGGTTTCTGAGACTGTAACCGGTCTGGGAGTGGAAACCTCATCTTTCTCCCTCATGAGGCTTGGTGGTTTTGAACTACTAACCTTGCAATTAGCAGCATAACCCACTATGCTACCAGGGCTCCTTTTATCCAACCTGGTTACCTCTTATTACAGTCCCTGGAAGGATCCCAGGCATACAATAGAGATTTGAAAAGAATTTGTTGAATAATATTGGATGTTTGGGGGAGACTTTGTGCCTTGCTTTTTTTTTTTTCCTTTCCCTAAATCCGTTGGTGGCAATGTTATGTATGTAATAAATAGTAATCCACTTAAAGATACGTTTATCCTTACAGTTGGTCTCAGTGTGTAATCCTCCATCCTCTTTTCTAACCTGTTTGGCAGGTCGGCGGTGCAGAAGCTGGGAGCAGACGTGTTTGAAGAGGTGTATAACTACCTCAAGGAAGCCAGGCGGCAGCACGCCAGCGAGGCGGAGATCCGGGAGTCCCTGGAGAAAGTGGTGCCTCGGGCCAGCGACTGCTTTGAGGTCGACCAACTCCTTTACTTTGAGGCGCAGTTGCTGGCCACCACGGGAGAGGGGCCCACGCCCTAGGACCTTGGCCAGGCAACTGTGAAAGCCAGCAGATACTTGTGTGGACCAGCTGAACACATAGGTTGGGCTCCAATGTATGAAAAGTGGGCACAGAGCTGGGCAGGAGAAGGTGCCAGAGGCCACTGAGTGCCAACAACCTAGGTGTCCAGGCCGAACTGTGTTCCACAGGGTTTCCAGTGGCTGGTTTTCCAGATCACCAGGCCTTTCTTCTGAGGCACCGCTGAGTGGCCTCCAGCTTCGGGGGCAGATGCTGAGTATGTTGATGTACTCAGGATCTCCCGGTAGAGAGGAGGAAACAAGTCTACCTATGCTTATTAGGTCTTCTTCCCGAGAGGCTTGGGGATGGCTTTGGCTTCCTATAAAGCAGTGTTTACCAAAGTGGGTGATAACACCTCTGGGGGGGAAGGGGGGTCCGCAAAAGCAGATACCTACACTTCATCCTTGTTTTATAAAAGGTTACAAATTGGGCTGTAACCACAAGGTCAGCAGTTCAAAACCCACAACTACTACTCGAGAGGAAAATGAGGCTTTCTTTCTACTCCCAGTCTTGAAAACCCATGGGGACAGTTCTACTCTATCCTCTAGTGTCACTATGTGTTGGAATTGACTCCATAGCAGTGAGATTTTCTGTTTTGTTTTGAATGGGCCATAATGCAGAACTTTTTCATCAGCAGGGGTACACACCAAGTCAGTGGTTTTTTTCCTGAAAAGGGGGAAGTAGGCCACACAAATCTGGGGGCCTATGGTATAAAGCATTACACACACACATGCCCCCCGAGTTCCCTCAGGGCTTCCAGCAGGGTGCCAGCCTGAGAAGAGAGAGCTCAGGGCCTGATGCCCTTGGGTCTCAATGGTTGCAGCTGGACTGCTCGCAAGGATCAGTGGGCCTGGCCTCTGACACACACCCTCATGGGCTGTGCAGGGGTCAAGCACTCCCATCTCGGGGCATCTGCTTTTGGTCCACTTCAGGGACTAACCAGCAAGAAGTGCATCTGTAAAGGCCCTGGATCAAAACCTCACAAACTGACTCCCCCACCCCTGCCATGCATCCCTGCAGTACTTTGGACCGTCGACTCTTAACAAGTGTGCTTTCTGTGGTTACCAAATAAATCACCTGTTTGTCTTTTCCGTTTCCCAAAGTGCCTGGGAGAATGGGACACCGCCATCTAATGATCCATGTCCCTCTGACGGCAGCTGGTGTTCGGATATTTGGTGCCTTGGCCAAGCACTTCATGGGACCTGGTCACCACTGCACAGGCGGCTACCACAGGAGGAGTATCACCATTTATAGCTGAGCATACAAAGCAAGGTGGCCTGCTTAGTCACATAACAGAGTAGCAGGGGCAAGGTTTCAACCCAGGTGCATCAGACCTGCCTGAGGAACGTTGTGAACACACATTTAAAGTAGCCCTCCCCACCTCACTCCTTTCTCTAGGGGGGGCGGGAGACAAGAGGATAACACATGTCTTTTGTTGCCGTGACCTTGCGTAATCTGATGCATAGACCCACTCTTCTTTCTCCTGCTGGTGACTGAGGAAACAGGCGCAGAGCAAGCCTCGTTGCCAGTGGGTCGTGTGTGCCCGTGTGGTGCTTTGCACGGCAGCTCAGTGGTTCTCCAATCTGAGCTACATCAGAACCGTTGGAGGGGTTGTTAAAACGCAAGTCTCAACTTCCAGCAAGATGGCAGCTGAGCAACACCTACTGGAGGGTCTCCGCAGAAATCAGTGCAGGAGAGTCGCGAAGAGGGAAATTCCACACTGCTGTGTCGCAGGAGGAGTACCATAAAGATAAGTAGGCACAGATCCACCAGGTTTTGAGGAGCTGTGGGCTTACCACTGTGGAGGCCGGCTAGGGTTTAACCTTAGCCCTGCTCCAGTCTTGGCCAGAGCCGGACTCCTTTGGCTAGCTCAAGGGCTTTATAGCTCAACATAGCCACAGCACGCCACTGCCTCGGGGCAGGGTTTAAACCCCTCCAGCCCCACGGTCAGGGATCGGGGCTCAGCTATATGGTTACTTTTGGTTCCTTCTCTTTCTCTGGACCCCCACAGTCTCAACGGGCTGAGTTTTTCCTTCTGTTTTCTTTTTCTTTGCCCTTCTCTCTCACACACCACTGCTAACCTCCAGGCCACCCCCTCAGCCTAGGACAGTAGTTTCCAACCTGTGGGTAGTGACCCCTTTGGGGGTCGAACAACCCTTTCACAGGGGTCACCTACTTCACAACAGTAGCAAAATTACAGTGATGAAGCAGCAATGAAAGTAATTTCATGGTTGGGAGTCACCACAACATGAACTGGATTAAAGTGTCGTGGCATTAGGAAGGTTGAGAACCACTGGCCATGGGCATTTATGTCCACCCTCCACCCTCTGCAGCATAACATGCTGCTGAGGAAATCTCACTCACCTTCTTCCAGGGGAAATCCCACCTGTGTGGCTAGAGGAGCTTCTACCCGTCCTCTGTGCTCCCGTGACAGAGGGAACTCCCTCCCTCCTGCCGCAGTGCCTCCACGGCCTAAGGCAGCCCAGCCAACACAGTGCTCCTCACTGCTGGGGGACCCTCTGCCCAAACTCCGTGGCAATATAGCTGACCAGGGCAATTCCGCCTACCATCTGCAGTGCTGTACACCAAAGTGGGCATGCCCACCTGCCTTCTGAGGCACACCCCCTGAGGTGCCCCAGGCTGCAGTGGGCCACACAATCACAGCTTATTGTGAGATCACCCAATGCAGCACCATCCTCTTGGGTCCACAACCACCAAACGAGCGTCCCCTCAGAGGACCATCCAACTTGCCCTCCAAATAGCAGGTATGGGTTGACTGGGGAAAGAATGAAGCCACCGGAGGATAAAGCGGCAGGGCAATCCCATGGTGCATTAGCGGCAGGCTGTTTGAAAAACCATTCCTGTGAGGCTCCCAGAGAGCCCAGTGCTCCAGGGCATCTCAGGTTCTCACCCCATCACAGTTCAGTTCTGACAAAACTGACAGCAGGTGACCATGTCCCTCCCAGGCTTCTCGGAGTTCCACTATGAGGAGCTGGCACGCGAGAACCCCCTGAACACCGGCCCGCGTGTGTCAACGCGAGAACCCCCTGAACACCGGCCCGCGTGTGTCAGCTGAGAGCGCCCTTCTGAATACAGGGGACACTCCTACCGTGCTCTCCAAGGTCGGCTGCCGTGTCCTCTACACTGGACCCAAATTCCACCAGGTTCAAGAACGGGGTGAGCTGGGACGCAGACAGGGACTCCGGAGTTGATTCGTCACATTCCTGGTGGAGGGCAATTAACAACTCATGAGGAGCTGATAGTCCTACCACAAATGCACCGATGTTGTTAGAAAATGGTTTGGAGCTGTAAGAGCCCCCGATAAAATGATCTTAAAAAAGAAAAGTCTATGGAAATAAAGACCTACCTAATGCTCTCCCTTGAGCTTGCTACCGAAAAAAGGGAAGACACCCTCTGCCGTCAAGCCCGTTCCACTCATGGCAGCAGGATAGGGCAGCGGACAGCCCGAAGCTATAAATCTTTACTGGAGCAGACTGCCCAGCGTTCTCCCACAGAGCCCCGGCGAGATCAAACGATCGACCTGAGGCTATCAGCCCAATGCCTAGCACACTGGGCAGTCAGGTATCTTTAAGCATAACTTTTCCTTTTAACCTAAGTGGTGTTTGGGGACCAGGACTAGGAGAAAGCAAGTGAATAAACAGATTGCAAAATTTCAGAACGTCCCCCACAGCCTTGAAAGCAAGTGTCTCCTTAAAGTGGGCACCTTGTTCCAGGGTGGCCTTCCTCGGTCTCAAAGTTAAAGGTGTGGATGTGGTTAGCTTCCAAGTCCTTGTTTTAAAGGTGCTGCAAGAGTACGAAAGGCACCCTGGTGGAATGGTGGGTTCGGCATAGGGCCTTTAACCACAATTCTGGTGGTTCAAACCCACCAGCCACTCTGTGGGAGAAAGATGAGGCTGTCTGTTCCGATGAAGATTTATAGTGTCGGAAAGTCTAAGGGGCAGTTAGCTCTCTTCTGCCCTTGAGGGCTGTAATGAATCTGAATTGACGCCATGGCAGTGGGCGGGTGATACTAAGAATTGCAACTTTCTAAAAGAGATCTAAAAGGATACAAGATGGAAGAATTCATACTTAAAAATTAAAAATGATTTTAAAAGTTAAATCTCTCCAATAGATCAATCAATACATCAATCAGTCTTTCGGTGCATTACCTAGCTTCACCCCTCCCCACAAGTCTCGTGCATGGCTGGGTGTGTGCAATCTTGAACGGGGGCTGCATTGACTCGTTCTCCTGGGCAAACCCAAGACCTCAGAGGGTTTTCTTATTTAAAAGCAGGACGGAAAGTTCAAACTAATGTTAAGTGAAAAAGTCAAAAGACGCCAGGTCACACACACTGTGGTGAAATTTTGTGAGAAAACAGTCAAGTTATTTTTGAGAGGTCTTCTTTCTGTATTATATAATAATCACTTAGAGGGGGAAAAAATCAGCTGCATATTTCAGAGGTTCACCAATGTGAACGGAGAACTGCAAGAACAGAGCACAGAGCGTGTACGGAACGTGCCTTCACGCGCTTTTCAGATCATCTTTAACAATGAGTATCTGGCCTCTTGGTTGACTGACCGAAGTGCTCTTGAAAGAGAACCCAAAGAGTTATTATAATTGCTCTTCTTGGAAAAAGAAGGGCTTCCCGCTCAGAGCAGCCAAAGCACAGAGAGGACCAAGGGGCCAGCCCCACTACGACACTCGAAGTCCCTCACTGTCCCATAGCGCTATGGGGGACAACACTGGAGACAGTGCGCAGGGACTGGGCCTGATCTGACCCCACCACACTGAAGCAAAACACTAAGGGTCTGCAACAGAACAGGAAGGAACAGAGCAATGAAGTCACCAGGGAATGCCAAGGATAGACTTTGGGCCACAGTGTGGCACCCCATCAGACTCTACCAGAAAACAGTCCTAAAGGTCAACAAACAGACCTTGAACTTGTACAGGTTTTTCTCTTTTGCCATTTTTGTTGTTTTGTTTTCCTCAGTCTTGGTTTTTTTGTGTGCACATTTTTGTTTCTGCTGGTCTAGCTAGATAAGATATGCGGGATAAGCAATCAGGAGGAGAAAACAATGGGACTGACTATTCTGGGGGGCTGTGGGAGAGGGGGACAAAGGAAGTGGGTGTTAACAACCCCAGGTAAAAGGGAAGTGATCTAAAATCGATGACAAGGAGGGTGTAGGAGGCATGGTAGGGCTTGATCAAGGGCAATGTTACCAAGAGGAATTACTGAAACCCAAATGAAGGCTGAACATGATAGTGAGACAAGAGGAAAGTAAAGGGCATTTATAAGGTCCAAATACAGGCATGTATATTTGTAAATATATTTATATATGACTATGGGGAAATAGATCTATGTGCATATATTTATAGGTTTAGCATTGAGGTAGCAGATGGACACTGGGCCTCTACTCAAGTACTCCCTCAATGCAATAACACTTTATTCTATTAAACTGGCATTCCATGATGCTTACCTTCCCCAACATGATCACTGAAGACAAAGTGGGTATATAACCAAATGTGGCGAAGAAAGCTGATGGTGCCCGGCTGTCAAAAGATAGAGCATCTGGGGTCTTAAAAGCGTGAAGGTAAACAAGCAAAGGCTTGAAGGTAAACATGCGAAGCAACAAAGCCCACACGGAAGAAGCACACTAGCTTGTGTGATCATGAGGTGTCAATGCGATCAGATAGCAGAGGCATCAAAGAACAAAAAAATCATATCATGTGAATGAGGGGGAGTGTGGAGTGGAGATCCAGAGCCCAACTGTAGGCAACTGGACATCCCCTTATGGAAGGGTCATGGGGAGGAGACTAGCCAGTCAGGGTGCTGTATAGCAATGAGGAAATATACAACATTCCTCTAGTTCTTTAATGCTTCCCCCCCACCCCCACTATCATGACCCCAATTCTACCTTACAAATCGGGCTAGACCAGAGGTTGTACACTGGTACAGATAAGGAACTGGAAACACAGGGAATCCAGGACAGATGATCCCCCCTCAGGATCAGTGGTGAGAGTGGTGATACCAGGAGAGTGGAGAGAAGGTGGGGTAGAAAGGGGGAACTGATTACAGGATCTACATATAATCTCCTCCCTTGGGGATGGACAACAGAAAAGTGGGTGAAGAGAGACATCGGACAGTGTAAGACATGATAAATAATTTATAAATTATCAAGGGTTCATTAGGAGGGGCGTGGGGAGGGAGGGGAAAAATGAGCTGGCACCAAGGGCTCAAGTAGAAA
>NW_022111320.1:45822969-45824187 GCF_000313985.2 Echinops telfairi
CCAGGGCCAAAGATGTAGATGCCACTAAATCTGCCAAAGCCTCTGCCCAAGATCAGATCGGGCACTTTCTCTTGATCTCTTTGCTCCCTGCTAATGGGAAGGGGTGGAATTAGGAAGAACAGTGAAAGTTACAACTTGAGAATTCATAAAGCTAATCAAATTCCCTGTGAGTTGAGCCAAGGATAGGTCTTCCGGTCGGGCTCCCATGATTTCAGGGACAGCAGATTGCTAATAAAATCTCCTGCGGTTCCCCAAGGAGCCTGATTTATAGGGGTAACAAGACCTCCTACAGTACCAGGCCCCCAAAACCCCTGCTATTGATCTAATGCATAGTGATCAATAGATATAGGGGCTCTCAGACAATTAAATCTTTATGGGAACAGAGATTCACCAGTGCATGTATATATACTTATAATAATATCAGATATAAAAGATTATTTTGAAGGGTTCATAAAGAAAACCAAAGACTTCATTGTCAAATGTTAATGTGGAAGCTCACAACTTTAAAAAGAAAGTCAGTCAAGTAGAAAGCAAATGTTGAGAATGATGAGGGCAACAAATGTACAAATGCACTTGACACCATGATGTATGTGTGGATTGTGATAAGAGTTGTAAGAGCCCCAATAAAATGATTTTTTTTTAAAAAAAAAAGGCAAAGCAAGCTCCTAAAAAGACAGCAATGGCTGCTCCTCAGACCCCCACCAAGGCAGTACCGAAGCAAAGACTGCGAAGCCTGTGAACGTGTCCGCTCCCGGGGGTGTGGGGGTGGGGGTGGAAAACGCTAAGTTGGCAGGTGAGACTTTCAAATAAGGATGCAACTATTAAAAAAAAAGTCTGTAGCAGCCATCTAAGATACAATTGTTTTCTAAAATTGATGATGGTGATGACTGTACAACTCTTCTTGATGTGATTGAACTACTAAATTGTAGGATATTTGAATTATATGCAAATAAAACTGTTTACCAAAAATGATTTTTAAAAAAAGAAAAAGTCATTTGGATTTCATTAAATAAAATATTTCCTTGGTGGCAAAGTGATTACCCACTGGGCTGATAACCACAAGGTCAGTAGCTCGAAACCACTTGGGAGAAAGATGAGGCTTTCTACCTCCATGAAGAGTTAGAGTCTCGGGAACCCAGTGAGGCAGTTCTACCCTGTCCTATAAGGTCACTGTGAGTTGTCATCGACTCAATGGCAGTGAGGTACTTTTGGAGGGGG
>NW_022111320.1:45830676-45832307 GCF_000313985.2 Echinops telfairi
CCTGCATAATTTAGTCACCCCATATGCATGCAAAGGCTGAGCAATGAATTAGGAAAACCAGAGAAGAATTGATTTACAGTGTTGGCAAAGAATACTGACTGCATTGTGACCGAAAAATGACCAAATCGGTGCTGGAAGAAGTACACCCGGAATGCTCCTTCGAAGGGAGGGAGGCGTGGCTTCATCCACCTACTTTGGACATGTTATCAGGAAGGAACCAATCCCTGAAAAGGACCGCATGCTAGGTAAAGAGGAAGGCTGCCAACAAGACAGACGGACACAGTGGTTGAGACATAGACACGAGTGTGAGGATGGTGCAGCACTGGGCAGTGCGGTCCGTAGGGGTGCAATGAGCAGGGACTGACTTGCCCAGGTCGCTGTGACTTGGAAGCGACCGGGCAGCACCCAACAACACATGTATAGCCACTAATCACAAATAAAATTTCACCCAAATCACAAATAAAATGTGTGTGTATTGAACCTTAACAAAAAAGTATCATTATAACCGGTTAAAGATCTGTACAATGATAGGCACGTGGGGGGGTGGGGGGGATTGAACCAATCCAAAGAACTTGTACCAGGCGTACCACGAAGCAGGCGGTGATGGTTGTTATACAAAGAGGGTGCGGAATCACAGTGATGAGATGCTGCATGACCAGAGGCCTGTCTGTGGAGGTATTTTTGACCACTCAACACAATGACATTTGCTTTTCAGGGATTTGGGAGGTGGAGGACATGACCTTAGGGCCCATTTCATGTGGCTCAACAACTCTAATAGTTAGTGGAACTCTAGGATAGTTTAAGGTCGGAATGGGGTCATGAACGCAATGGATTCCCTGGTGGGAAAAAACATTTGCTCTCAGGGGAGGAACCCTGGTGCCACACTGGTCATGTGTTGGGCGTTAACCTCACCGAAAGCAGTTTAACCCACCAGCTGCTCTGAGGGAGAAAGCCCAGAATTCCGAAGGGGCTGCTCTTCTCATCACATGCTGCTCTATGCATCAGTTCGACTCTGACCCAGCGGGGTCACCATGAGTCGGATCTGACTCGACAGCAATGGGTTTGGGTTTCTTCTATTAACGAGCACAATGGACAATGAGACGGAAAGGAAAGAAACAAGCAGTAAGGTGCTCTTGCACACAGTAACCCCCCCAAACGGAGCCCACTGCCATCAAGGCAATTCCAACTCACAGCCGCCCTGCAGGACAGAGTAGGACTGCCCGAGTGAGTTTCCAAGGCCGTAAATCTCTACAGGATTAGAAAGCCTCATCTTTCGCCTGTGGAGTGGCTAGTGGTTTTGAACTGATGACCTAGTCGTTAGAAGCTTGAATTATGCTCTGTGAATACGGCCCTTCCAGCTATAATAGCTTATGTGATGTATTATAGTTCTAGATCCCATAGGCCTGTGGCCTCTGTCTCATTTTGGGGGCCATCATTTGCTAAGGAATAGCAATAGGATGAGACTCGGATCTGACTTTAGTAGAGGGTATGAATTGGGTCCTATTCTGTTGAATGGTGATCCTGACTGTAGTGAATTGGATGCTACAACTGAGAGGAGAAAGGTAAGTGTTCCTAGAGTGTCCTGTCTGACAGTGCTTTGAAACCATGCATAAGGTTTTCAGTGGCTTCTT
>NW_022111320.1:45833265-45835249 GCF_000313985.2 Echinops telfairi
GATTGCAAGCAGCTGGGCTTGGTGACCCATGGAGGTTAAGCTGAATGCCTTCAGATGGAGGCTTATAGCAAAGTGGTTTGCCCCTTGGGGCATTTATTAGCAGACCTGAAACTCTGTACCATGTCTTGAAGACATGGAAAAATTCTTGGAAAAACAATCCCTCCCTAGACTATCCCCAATGGATGCAATGTTAATAGACCCATAGCAATAGAAGAAATAGACAAGGCTGTCAAGGGATTACCAGTAAAAAATTTCCCTGTATCAGATGGCTTCACAGGAGAATTCTACCAATTATTCAGGGAAGAACTGACACCAATCCTACACAAACTGTTCCAGAACATAGAACAAGACGACAAACTCCCAAACCCTTTCTATGAAGCTAGGATAACTCAGATACCGAAACCAGGCAAGGATCTTACAAGAATTGAAAACTACAGACCAATATCCCTAGTGAACATCGATACAAAAATCCTTAAAATACTGGCCAAGAGAATACAAAAGTACATAAAACAAATAATTCACCGTGACCATGTGGGATTCATACCATGGATGCAAGGATGGTTCAACATTCAAAAGACCATTAGTATCATTTGCTACATTGACATGGACAACTACTACGAATCACATGATAATATCAATAGATGCAGAAAAAGCATTTGACAACATCAAACACCAATTCCTGTTAAGACACCCAAGAAGATAGGAATAGAAGGAAAATTCCTCAATATAATACAAGGTATATATGAAAAACCAACACCCAACATGGTAATCAATGGAGAAAAGACGAAAACAATCCCACTGAAAAAGGGGCTCAGACAAGGATGTCCCACATCCCCACTCTTATGTAACATTGTACTGGAGGTCTTACCTAACAGCACAAGACAAATAAAAGACATCAAAGGTATTCACCTGGGGAAGGAAGAGGTGAAACTGTCATTATTCTCAGGTGGTATGATTTTATATATGGAAAATCCTGAAAGCTCCACAAAGGGCGTACTGGAAGCAATAGAGGAATATGGCACAGTGGCAGGATACAAGATCAACAAACAGAAGCCTATTGGACTGTTATACACATTGGACAAGACCACAGAAGAGGGGATCAAAAAAGTGGCCCCCTTCACAATAGTCAAGCACAAATTGAAATATCTAGGGACATACCTGACTAAAAGAACAAAGGATTTGCATGAGGCAAACTACAGAACACTATTACAAGAAACCAAGTGTGACCTCAACAAATGGAACATATCCCATGCTCGTGGATTGAAAGGCTCAATATAGTAAAGATGTCAGTTTCTGCCCAAGGTACGATATAAATTAATGCAATCCTGATACAATTACCATTATCTTTCTTTAAAGAATTGGACAAAACTGATTGCCAAGTTCAGGAGATGGAAGAAGCCCAGAATTAGCAGTAAACTCCTCAAGAAGGAGGACAGAGTGGGAAGGGTGCTTTAGCACATGTTATGCAGCCAGTGTTCAAAACACATGGTATTGATATAATGACAGATAGACCAATGGAAAAGAACAGAAAATCCAGAAATAAAATCATCAGCACACAACTGATCTTTGATAAGTGCCAATTGGATGCCCTCTTTAACAAGTAGTACTGGAAAAAATGGCCATCTACCTGCAGAAAAATGAAGCAAGACCCTTATCTTACTCCACTCACAAGAATCAACTGAAGGTGGATCACAGACCTTGAGGTAAAATCGCAATTAGGGCCATCAAGGAGGGAATTGGGTCTAACCTGAGAACTCTGGCTCAGGGAATACATAGGCTATCAGAAATAGGAAAGGACACGCACACAGAGGAGGCACAAACTGACACGTGGGATATACTGAAGATAAAACACCTGTGTACATCGAAAGAATTCACCGAGAGAATAATAAGAGAGCCCACAGACTGGGAAAACATTTTTAGTAAGACACATCAGACAAAGACCTTATTACTAAAAGCACTGAAGCTTCAGCTCAGGGAGAGGGAC
>NW_022111320.1:45836426-45853968 GCF_000313985.2 Echinops telfairi
GACCCAAAGCCCATCTGTAGGCAACTGGACATCCCCTTAAAGAAGGGTCCTGGGGAAGAGAAGAACCAGTCAGGGTGCAGTATAGCACCAATGAAACATACAACTTTTCTCTAGTTCTTTAATCCTCTGCCCCTCACCCCATTATCATGACCCCAATTCTACCTTACAAATCTGGCTATACCAGATCATGTACATGGGTACAAATAAGAACTGTCAACACAGGAAATCCAGGACAGATAAACCCCTCAGGACCAATATTGAGAGTAGCCATACCTGAAAGGTAGCCAATCACAATGATCTATCTATAACCCCATCCCAGGAGTTTGGACAACAGAATTTGCATGTCGACCCAATTTCCTGATGATGTTGGCATAGTGACCACTCAGCACCGCTGCTCAACCGTTGTCTCCTCCTCCCCACATTCTTTTGGGTGGCTGTTCTCCCTGCTCTAAATTGGGGCTTATAATTCAATTCCTCTGTGCCTCTGGCATCATGGGCTGGGTGTGGGCTAACGAAAAGGTTAGGAATTCACACCTATCATCCACTCGTCAGGAGAAAGAGAAGGCCGCCTGGTCCCATCCATAAAGATGTACAGTCCTGGAAACCCTACTCAGTGTCACTGGGAGTCTGAATCCTCTGGATGGCAGTGGGTTGAGTTCGGTTGGGTTTGGTCTATGAAGGTACAAAGAAAAGCCAAGCAACATCCAGCTGCCTTGCATTGAGTACTTTTAAAAATGTGGTAAGGAGACTGGATGGGCTCAGTTTAAGGAACACGGTCACTGTGGGCCCCAAGTCTCTGCTTGCCTCCCTCCCACCTCTCCCCAGCAACTACAGGCTCCCCCAGCGAGCGGACAGTGTGTGGGCTGGTCAGGGACCTGGCGCAGGTTCTTTCAACCCTTGGGTTCTTTTTTACACTAGAGCAGCGATTCTCAACCTGTGGGTCACAACCCCTTTGGGGGTCAAACGACTCTTTCACAGGGGTCGCCCAATTCATAACAGTAGCAAAATGACAGTTATGAAGTAGCAACGAAAATAATTTTGTGGTTGGGGGTCATCACAAGCTGAGGAACTGTATGAAAGGGTCACGGCATTAGGAAGGTTGAGAACCACTGCACTAGGGAGACATGTTGGGGGCAGCACAAGTCCTCCCTGCCTCTTTCCAAAGCCAGGGACCCTCATCTCTCCCTCCGCCCTGTGTGCTGAGGAATCGGTCCCGCTGAGAGAGAGGGGTGTCCTCTGGTGTTCTCACCTAAGGTGATCAGACACCCCGCTTTTGGGGGGGCAGTCCCAATTTTTGGTGTTTTAAAAAAGTCCCGACTTTTGGAAAGAATGCACGACAAGCTAGGGAACGGTCTATTTGGTCCATATAGACCAAATTTTTAATCAAGAACCACCCCACCCCCAGGTCAATTGTGTCCCGCTTTACCAATGTTAAAATCTGGTCACCTTACTCTCACAGCCCCTCCAAGGGTCTGGAATAGGAAGGACCTGCCTCGAATATTGGCATCTGGGGGTGGTATCTGAGATCTTTCAGAACTCAGTATGTTGCTCAAGTCAAACTAAGGGTTCTGGAGTGGGAAATACTCCCTTCTTGGCTTCCCTGGATGAAAGAATTCATGCCGAAGACTGTTTTGTAATCCAAGTGGGTTTTTATAAAGGACAGGACAGGTTTCAGGTTTCAGAGCCTCAAAAGGGTACACGCTCTTTCAGGGAAGTTCACAACTGGACACGAGCCACCTCGTGGAACCGTGCACCCGCATTTGTGGAGCTGGGACAGGAGAGTCAGAGAACGGGGCAGGGAGCGCGAGCAGAGTGTGCTCCCTGCCTGTAGGCCTGCCCACCCCTGCCTGGGGAAGGCCTGGCGGGAGGTATTGGTTGATCCCAGTGGCTGGGTTAAGCCCACCTGAGGTCCTGAGCCTGGCCCTAGTTTGGACTACCCAGGTGTACCTCCCACCTGGCTGGGGGCCTGAATCTGAGCATGCTCTATTAGGGGTCTTCATAGGCCTCTAATGGTCTCTTGGTTTCTTTCCCACCTCCTTTATGGGACAGGGGGTGGGGGGGCGCCTTTGCAGGCATAGGAGGGACAACCCCCTGACAAAAACCTTTGGTCCATGACTGTTCCCATGGGAAAGCAATGAAAATCAGCTTTGTCTGGGAGGCCCAGGATGGAGGCCCCTGGGGGTACTCCCTTCCAGGGGGCAGACTGGAGGCTGCCATCGTGTTAACAGGGAGAAGACCTACACCCCAGGCAGGGCTCCCCCCGCCTTTTGGGCACTCAGATGTATTGATTCGGACTTGAACCGACAACACCAAGTTAAGGAAGGTGTCTGGATCCCTTGCTGACGGTTTTCAATAAGCTTGGGGAGGAAGAACACTTTTTTGGTTTGCCATCAAGGGTACGGTCTAGATAGACACAGGTGTCTTCCATCTGTCACCAATGGACCAGCAGGTCCAGGGCACAGTACCTTGGTTAGGATGTTTGGAGGAAGCCAGGTACTGCCTGAGGACACCTCGCTCTTCTGAGCCCCGCACTGCACACATCCGCCTTCAAAGCAGGGAAATCCCCGAAGAAATGCCGTTCTGTATCCCACTCCTACACCGGGTTGAAGCAGCTCACTCACATCTCCCTTCCCACTGGGCTCACCAGGGGAAGCAAGGTTTCAGATGCTGAGAACACTTTAAGGTTATCATTGGAAAAGGTGTTCTCCCTCAGCCATTCTCAGCCTTAATTCTAGGGGGCGCTGATAACTAATAACTAGCCAAATTGCAAGATGGGGCAGGAAATCAACTGAACAGTTAAAATAAAAAAAACCCACCACCACCTAGAAAGTTGCTGGTTACGAAACCATAACAAGACGAGAGAATAAGAGAGACCCTGCTAGGCTGATGCTTTGTAAAATACACATACACATTTCACAAATGCCAATTGACCTTTCTGCTTCCTGTTTAAGCTGAGGAAATGCCACCGGCTATTTTAGGCAATGGCAGAGATAAGGCCCACAAAAGAGTGGCTTAAGTTAATTATTTAATGTCTTTGGGGCTGCGACTGCAGGCAAAGCTCAAGGTGTATTGTAAAAGCTCCAGCTGTCACAGTGGGCTCGGAGGACAAAGGAGGTGGGTAAATTAAGTAGCCCCTCAAGGGGAGGGGGAAATGCCACTTTTCTCTTTCAAAATGAAGGGACTGCTCACTAATGTGTCAGAGGGGAAAGGTGGCCAGTCCACCCAGGTACGGAAAAGGGCAAAGATGATGCGAAGAGCGAGCGTGCAGCCAAGCTAGGGATGGAAACGCGGTCAAGAATGCTTTTAAGATAGTGTGCTATAATTTTCAGAAGGAAAAATGTATTTGACATCAGTTGACTTGGAATCTAGACCTGTTCTTGCTACTTGTTGTGACCCAGGAAAGTTATTTTCTCGGGGTTGCCTTCCTACATCAGACGATTACTGTAAAGAGCAAATAATTCAGTAGGATAAATGACATGAAGTTGCCAACACGCTGAAATAGGTATCGAAGGGTAAGTCAAAAAGCATCGCTACTGGGGCTCTGCTCATTGGGGCATAGGCTTATTCCAAATAAAACATGTTTAAATGTGCCTGTGTCACCAGTGGATGGCTTGCAGGCAAGTTCTCTCAGTAATACACTGGCCTTTGTCTCCTTAGGGAGTCTTCAACAAAGGGTCAAGTCAAAACGGTGACGTCCAACTTCCAACAGAATTGCTGGGCCAGTCCAATTCAAGGCAGAGAGGTCAGGTCAGGTAACTAGTGACAGTTGTTTTGTTTGGGGTGGGAAGGGGGAGTTCCTAAGGGGTCATCTCGATAGATTTTTGCAAAGGAGACAGAACAATTACAGGAGCTCATTACGAAGAAGGTTTTAGAACAGTGTGTTGATGAAAGGCCAAGAAAGTTGTGCCAAGGGATTTTTCCCCCTAGCAGAGGTGCTCACATTTTTTCAGCATGTGAGCTACTTATAAAATGATCTACCAACTACAAAAATGCAAAACACATTTTATTTATTACATTTATTCATAAATTCATTGAGAATTCTTTATATGTACAATGTATGTTTATGTACCTGGCATAACCGCATGAGTCCATATTGCACAACACAATTAACTATGTACATTTTTGTCCTCACCTGAGTTACTCTGATGACTTGCACTGAATGGAATGAGCCAGGGATGCATAGTCCGGACAGAAGTTGCTGACAGCCAGCCTCAAGCACACTTCCGAATGATCATCAGTCATGGGGGAACGGTACTTGGACTTAATGATCTTTATGTGGGAAAAGGCTGACTTACATAGATAAGTGGAGCCGAAAAATGCAGTCAAGGAGGTAGCAGCACATTTTCTCATGTTTGGGTACATTCCCTCTGTGAGTAAGTTCCAGAACTGTTCATGTGCTCTGGACTTCAGCTAATGTCAGCTTGTAGTGTCAAAATCTTCCATTCCCTATGAAAGTGATACGCTTTTGTCTGCTTACTTGGTCCGGCTCACCCACTCATTTTAATACCCTTTCTTACGTTTAAGAGAAAAAAAACCGAGGTCTAAAAATTGGCGATAACTTAGCTTGTCAGTTTTGCTGCACTTAGTGCAGTTGTTTGCGCATAAGGTCGCATCTGATTGGCTGCGCTGTGTATCAATTCAGTGACGGGATTGATGATAGGCTTACGTCTATTTTTTTTTTAATGTCATGCAATCTACCCACACTACATTTGTGATCACCATGCAATCTACCACACTGCACAATCTACCCACACTACATTTGTGATCACCATGCAATCTACCACACTGCACAATCTACCCACACTACATAGATGCCGATCGACCTACTGAGCACCCCTACTCTAGCACAACATAGCCGCTCCTTATTTGAAGATAGCAAGGGCTGTCCTATGAGAGCTCTCCTATCCCATCCACTCCACAGCCTCATCTTCTCCCTTCAGACTTCTGTTTGTTCCTCAAACTCTAACAACATAGAAAAGGAGCACAATGGGGGTCATGGGGGAGGGCAAAACTGGTGTAAATGGAAGAATGCCGAATTTCGGGGGGAAGGATTGGAGAGATGAAAACACCGCCTTCAGAATGGTATTACTCTGTGGGGACATGATGCAACAAGAGCTTCACGCTTCAATAGTCCATAAGGGGGGTCAAGGATTTTGTAGCCATACGTTCAGTGTTTTATATATATATATATTTTTTATATATATACCTATATATTGCACTATCATGGAAGTGGTATAAACGTTGAGAGAAAGCATTAACTTTATAGTTAGACTGCCTGATTCTTCTACCTTTCCAGATTCATCCCTGAAGACGTCCATAGTCGTCTAAGATCCTATTACCACCGCCAACACCTCCCAAAGGATAACCACGTCTATCCATCCCCCCAGGACTGGTCCAGAAACTAGCTGGTAGCAGCTGTGAGCAGAGAGCACCGCAGAGCAGGCAGCTCTGGGGACCAGCTTTGCCTGCTGCAGGTCCGAGTAACTGGAGACCACTACAACGCCCAATTCAATGAGCTGAGATCTTCATTTTTCAGTGGAGCCCAGACTGCAGAGGGAACCTTTAAAAGATGTGGTCCATCCTACTGTAGTGGGGGTTGGACTTTGGCCAAGCCTTTGATATCCTTTAGGGAATGAGGGGATACAGAAAGCAAAAAACAAGCTAAAAATTCACGTCTCACGAAGTATGCCGTATGGACAGAAGGAAAATAAGAGTATCTTTAGACAAAGTCTTAGGCACCTTGTTTTATTATCCCAGCCTCCCTGGTGAGGAGGAAAAAACAACTTATTGCTTCTCTGATATGGAGAGGGGGAGTTTAAACAAGAATTGGCCTAAGGGCACTTACAAGCCTGCGTCATATTGCGATGATAAAACACAAATTACCAAGGCTGGTGGGGGGGGGCTGTGCGAGGAGTGCCTTACGTCAATTAAGGAAATGGGGGGCCACGAGCTCGTATTTCACCTTCCACACAGCGCTGGCCGGGTGCCAGACTCCCCAAGAAGCAAGAGGAGCACAGAATACTTGTACTCCCATACTAACGTGTGAATTTCCCATTTTCCACAACTCCAAGACTCGGCTTCTAGGTATGGCTGGCATCTGTCTCGTTCCCAATCCCACAGCACTTCCCTAGCGGATCAAAGCCTCCTTTCAGAGTTACAGTCCCCGACAGGCATAGAGTACCGGTGAGCATGGTAAATACGGACTCATCGGTAGTGAACAGTTTCACTTGTTATGCATCACCTTGTGTGGTAAGTAAGCACAAGAAAGCCCAGACTTACCTTGAGTATTGGGGAACCCACCATCTGCCCGTCAGCCTCTTTCAGTAACCTGCCCGTGCAACTCCAAAGTCCGCGCCATCGCCAGCACGTTTAGGGAAGCTCCATTCCCCCAGCACGCCAGAGGAAATTCAAACTTTGGCTCAACAACAACCTATGCTTTTGAACTCATCGAGAGGCTCACTCAGTCATTAATATGGATGCAGAATTGCATTTTTGCCTCCAGCAAGTCCTTTCAAAGTTGGTTTTATGAGGTTTCACGGGTAGGAAATACCTCGGTTCTTGGCCGCAACGCAGGAGAAGGGGTTCACACTGAAGCCTGGTTGGTGATCCAAGTGGGTTTTTATGAAGGACAGAAGAAATTTCAGGTTTTACAGTTAAGCGAAACACAGGCAACCTCATGCACTGCACACCCACACATGGCGGCCTGAGGCCGGGGAGAGAGACCACTGCATAGCCAAGCAGAAAGCAGAGACGCAGCTGGAAAGAGCCAGGTGGTCTCTAGGTTCCCACCTTTAGGGCCTTCCGCTGGGAGGCGTGGTCGATGGTGCTGATTGACCCCATTGGCTGAATTAAGGCCACCTGGCCTAGTTTGGGCTCACCAGGTGTACGGCCTCCCTGGCTCGGGCCTGAATTGGCACATGCCCCTTAGCCTTCATTGGCTTCCAAATTCCTGGGGAGGGGGGTTGGTAAGAGACCCTTGGTATGCAGAGGACCAGCCCTGGTTCCTGTCTCTAGCTACCAAATAGTTTTATTTAGAAGACAATCTTGCAACAGAAACTTTTTTCTTTCCTAAATACCGTGGCTTCTTCCTGAGTGAATAGAGGAGGTTTTTGCTCCTGATTCACCCTTCTGTTCCCCGACGGTTGCTTTGTCATGTTACCGTTCCATTAGGTCTCTCTCATGGGGAGAAATACCCCGTCCCTGGCTGTGCGCAAGACAGGATTCATGCCAAAGCCTGATCTGTGATCCAAGTTGGTTTTGTGAAGGATAGAAGCCATTTCAGGCATTACAGTAAACTGAACACAAGCCAGAGAGGGAGACAGAAAATGCGGCACTGCCGTGCTGAGCTGTGTGTAGCAGCCCTGGGAGAGAAAAAACTTCTGGCTGTTTAGTGAGCCCATTTGGGAGGCTTGGTCCACGGTGCTAGTCGACTCCACTGGCTGAATTAAGCTCACCTGGTCTGGATGGGGGGTCCCACCCAGGTGTACTGGCTTCCTGTCTCAAAGACCTGAATGTGAGCATGCCCTCCAGCCTTAAGCAGCTTCCCACTCCCTGTCATGGGGGAGGGAGGCTTTGGCATGTAGAGGGACAACCCCTAGTTCTGCTTCTAGCTGCCTAACAGTTCTTCTCCCTCTGTGGGAGGAATGCATCTCCCCACCCCCTTGAGTCTGGCCGCAGAACACGCTTTGGCTCAAATGAAGGAAGCGCTCATGAGGTTGGAAATGGTCTCCTAGACCAGAGGTTCTTAACCTGTGGGTCTTGACCCCTTTTGGGAGTCCAATGACCCTTTCACAGGGGTCACCTGATTCATAACAGTAGCAAAATTACAGTTATGAAGTAGCCACAAAAATAATTTTATGGTTGGGGGGGGTCACCACAACACGAGGAACTCTATTAAAGGGTCATGGTATTAGGAAGGTTGTGAACCACTGTTCTAGAAGGAGCAAGCTGGTGGAACGGGCCTCTTCTGCCAGCCCACAGGATGAAATAAAGCTGCGCCAGCCAGAATAAAGGAGTCACTAATGAGGCCCTGGTGCTGTAATTGTTATGCGTTGGGTTGCAATCAGCAAGGCCAGCAGTTCGAAATCACCAGCTGCTCTTCCTGAGAAAGACAGAGCCTTCTACTCCAACAAAGAATAACAATCTCTGGTGAAGGGATACATTGGAAGGTGTAAGCTATGGCAAAAAACCACTCTAAAATAATAATACACACTATATTAAGAGTTCGGGGGGAGGGGTAGAGTGAGGGATGGAGGGGATAAAGTGGAGCCGATATCAAGGAGTTCAAGAAGAAAATGTATTGAAAATGATAATAGCAGCAATTGTACAACTACACTTGATCGAATGGACCTATGGATTGTAATTATATATGTAAGAGCTCCTAACAAAAAAGTTTTTTAAAAGAAAAAGAATTACAATCTCAGGAACCCAGAGGAAGTTCTACCCTGGCCTATAGGGTCACTTTGGGTTGACATCAACTCAATGGCAGTGAGCTTTTTGAGTTTGCCTCAAGTGAGCAGCAAATTCCTGAGCAAATCAAACACGTATTGCTGTCTGCTGCTCAGATTTTGTGCCTGATTGTTGTGCAGCATTATTGTGACAATTAGCTAATCACTATGCCTTCCTCCTCCTGACATGACTTCCATACCATTTCTCTAACATCTCTTAGTAGATGTTTGAGCTTTGTCCTTTGGGGCATAGGCTTTGCGAATCTCGGGCGTGGGGGGAGTGTCTTTCCTCATTGAATGACATTAGGACTTCTTATGGAAAAACAAAACACAATCCCAATATCCTTTCTCAGAAGGGCCCATGTGAACCATGAACCACTGAACTCCGTGTTGTCCAACTTCAGCACTGTGGATTGAATGTATGCCCTCCAGAGAGACTTGCGTCAAATCCTAACTCCTGAACCTGTGAAGGTGATTTCTTTCGGAAGTCAAGTTTGCGTGGGTGATTTTATTAATTCAGTTCATGAGGCCACCCCAGAGTATGCGTGCGTGGTAAGCCCTGCTGAGAGGTGGCTTACAACAGGGAAGAGCAGACAAGGAAACAGATGCACATCTGGGGAAGATGCCAACATTCATCTCCAAGCCAAAGCATGCCAGGAGATGCCTGAGGCCATTATAAACTAGAGGGGACAACGGAGCTTCCCCTAAAGCAGAGAGACCCGGGTCCAGAAAACACCCTGGATTTAGACTTCCAGGGTCCAGACTGTGAGAATATGAATTTCTGTTCTTTCAGGGAATTTGTTGGAAAATGCAGAGAAACATTGCAGAGAAACATGTTTCAAGGCATTGCTGCATGGAACTATGCTTGCAGGCCGGACCAACTCTTCCACAGAGCTGGACCGATTCTTTCCTGGCTTTCAGATCAGCGTGTTTTGAGTTCCTATGCTGTCTGAGGCTCTGTGGTTAGGGGCATGATAAACAAGGGATAAGGAAAAACCTCCCCGGGCCAGGAGGCCAGCCTGTCGCTCTGCCTCACACTCCCTTGGTCTGAGGCCAGCTGAGGAGAAGGGATCCCATGGTCTTGGAGCTGCTCTTCTGAGTCACCATGCCCCAGTCAGTCTCTGACGCTTCTTGTCTCGGCAGCCTCCGCCACTTCAGATAAGAGCGCTTGGTCATGTGCTGCAGATGATTCAAGGATTTCTCTTGGGTCCCAAATGGCTCGGATACACTGAGGGCTGACTCTGATGGAAGTGTGGTTTTGTCTTTTAGCTGAGCATCATCCCAAGGACAATGACAATGGTGTGCTAAGTCACGCCAGCTAGTAGTCTCTGAGATGCCCCCAAGGCAACAAAGGGTGCGCCTTGTCACAGCCTCTACTGAGGTCACAGCTTGACCCCACCTCAATCCTGGAACAGAGAACCCCCAAACCAAACACTGTCACCAAGTTGATGCCAACTCATCGCGACCCTAACTCTTTAAAGGGGTAGACCGGCCCATCTTTCTCCTGCAGGGTGCCTGGTGGGTTTGAACTGTTGACATGGCAGATCAAAGTCGAATGCAGCACTGTGTTAGTCTGGGTGGAGTAGAGAAAGAAATTCACAGACACTCGTGTGTAAGAGTGTATTAGTCTAGGTACTTTGGAGAAACAAATCCACAGCGACTCATGTGTAAGAGAGAGTTTTATGTAAAGAAAATGTGCATCACGAAAACATCCCAACCCAATGCTGCTCAAGCCCACAAGTCCAACATTAACCCATTAACCCAACACCAGTCCACAAGGCCTCCACCTCACAAAACAGAGGCAATGATGCCGACTGCAGGAGGAAAGCTGAGTCAGTGAACGAACAAGCATCTCAGCACTAGCAGGGGTGTCCACACGGCTGCTCCAGCACCCAGGGCTGCATCGGGATAGGTCCATGTAGCTTCTCCTTGGGGATGTCTTGTAGGAAGTCAATCTTGCAAGCTGAAGCAGGGAACTGCTAAGGCAGCTGCACCCTGTGCAACCATCACAAAACAAGAGACCCGAGAACTAGAAAGGCCAAGGCTCACCACCCATTTATCCCTCCGCCTTTCAATCAGCCCCACATGTGATTATCGGCCAGGCTGGCACAATTAACTAACTCAAAGAGCTTTATATAAAGAGTAATTGTATGTTAAGAAAACATCCCAGCTCAGTCCAGATCAAGTCCGTAAGTCTGATATTAGCTCATATGTCTGATAGCAATCTATAAAGTCCTCTTCAGATTCACACAAGACATCCAGTGACACTGAATGTAGGAAGATCACTGGCCAGCGGGTGGAAAGTCTCGTGGATTCAGTGGTGATGGAAGCATCTCAGCCCTGGTGTGGGTCTCCACGTGGCTCATCCAGCTCCAGGGCTCTGACTGCCATCAGTGTATCTCCATGTGGCTAGTCAAGAAGAAGATGAAGCAGAGTGTGCATGGATCTAGCCTCCAGTGAGCCATTTATCTCCGTAGTCCCTCCAAAATGAGGTCCTCAAGCTGTGACCTGATTGACAGGCTAAACTCCACCCCTTTGCAAGTTGACAGGAGATAATGTAACTGTCACAATCTCCATGCCAGCAGGGCTCCTAAGTGGAATTACAGCACAGGCAGAGGGTCCAGAATACATCACATAAGGAATTACAGCTAGGCAGGTCACATTAATTGACTACTACTGAGGAAGAAGGTGTGGTAGCCAGCCTCTAAGAAGACCTACAATGATCCTCACTTACGGTGGTCGTGCCCTTGTGCAGTACCTACCACTTACCTCAGGGATGACCCGTGTGAGTAACAGAGTGCTGTCGACGTGGTAGTGTGTGCCTTCTGATGTTAAGGTCATCTAAGACATTATGAATCTCACCATACTTTCTCTTGTCTCACTCATTCTGGAGCAAGCCAGCCCCGGTGTTGTATAAACCCTTACACGGACGGCCCCATGGGAGCTGTCTGTGTGATGAGAAACTGAGGACTCTTGCCAAGAGTCGCCACCGACCTGACAGCTGTGTGAGTGAACCACCTGGGAAGCAAATGTGAAGCCTTTCCTTGATCTGAGCTCCTGCTGCCATGTGGACTAACACATCTTGGGAGACACTGAGCCACACACTCCCAGCCAAGCCATCCCGGAATTCTTGACCCACGACGACTGTAAAATGCAGTGTTAGGCAGCTAAATGTTGGGCAATGCTCAGATGTGTTCTGAGGTGAAGAATGTTAAATATGCCATGGACTGCCAAGACAAACAGATCTGCGTGGGGAAGGACAGGCAGAAGGCTCCTTCGAAACCAGGATGTGAGAACGGTCTTGGGAGAACGTTTGGATGGGGTGAAGGAGGTGCCACTCGCAGAGAGCTGCCAGCCAGAGGCAGTGGGCCTTAGCCTTTTCCTCTCCAGAAGGGTAACTGGAGAGGAGGCCTCTGTCTGTCTCCCTCTCCTGGACCAAAGGCATCCTGTTGATGAAAGGATTTTGAGAAATGCAAAGCTTTATTCAAATGTAAATTACGACCTTTCCCTCCAGGAGAAGTTGAAGATCTTTATATTTTTAACAGTTTACCAAGGAAAACATCAAACATATATAAAAGGAAAGAGAATAATATAATCAGCTCTTCATGGTCCCATCATCCAGCTTCAAAAATGATTGATTGATGGACAATTTTATTTTATTTATACCCTCCCACGGTCTCCCATCACTGGGTTATCTTCTCTTATCATATTATCTCGTTTGTAAATATTTCAGCATATATTTACATAGAGACTCTCTAAAAGAGTCTCAATCACATACACAAAGAATTATTTTCTCTAAAGAGTACATCAATAATTCCTATAAGCATACAATCAGCACTTACATTTCAATCAATGGTGCATTCTCCAAGTTTATTCAACTTACGTTCAAATAAAGTCAAGTTGCTTCCATGGACACATTTTCTCAACCTCTTTAACTGTATAGCTCTGCCTCCAGCTCTCCTTTTCCCGTTTTCTTCATCATTGACAGAAGCAGGTAAGTATTCGTGTGGTTTCCTTCAGTTTGGGTTTTACCAACTGCATCCTCCAGATTTTTTCCCCCAGAAGCTTTGTTGTTGTTGTTGGGTGCCATCGAATCAGATCCAATCAATAGCGATCCTGTGCACAGCAGAACAAAACACTGCACGATCCTGCACCAGCTCTACCGCCGTTCCTTCGCCGGAGTCCACTGTTGCTGCCACCGTGTCAGGCCATCTCCTTGAGGCCCTTCCTCTTTCCCAACTGTGCTAGTTGCATAATCTGTTGTCAATTTCAGAATTAAGGGTGAAGGGGTGGAGTTTAGCCTGTCAATCAGGTTGCAGCTTGATGACTTCATTTGGAGGCACTAAGGCGATAAATAGCTTGCTGGAGGTGGGACACACACTCACTCCTTGCGAGACATGCCTGTGGACAAGACACAATGCCACTGGATCCAGACATGCCTGTGGACAAGACAAAATGCCACTGGATCCACAAGATTTCCCACCGACTGGCTTGTGATGAAGCTACGCTAGAGCCTGGAGCTGAAGGAGCCACATGGAGACCCCTGTCGCCGCTGAGATGCTTACAATGCCAATGGAGCCACAAGACTTCCCACCGAATGGCCTGTGATCTTCCTGCATTCAACGTCATTGCACATGTTTTGTGATTCCGAAGAGGATTTCATAGATTGGTATCGGACATATGGACTAATATCGGGCTTATGGACTTGACCTGGACTGGGCTGGGATGTTTTCTTAATGCACAATTACTCTTTATATAAAGCTCTTTCTTATATACACATGAGTGTCTAAGAATTTGTTTCTCTAGTCAACCCAGACTAACACACCAAGCATGATATCCTCCACACGTTTTAGATATACTCACACAAAAAAATTGCAAAGATAAAGTTACCCTCTATCCCACCACTTTCCCATATTTTTAACAACTGAATTAACTCCAAACTCACTGCCGCCAAGTCAATCTGACTCACAGTGGCCTTATACTGCAGGGTAGAACTGCCCCTATGGGTTTCCAAAAATGTAAATCTTTACAGAGTAGGCAGCATCATCTTTCTCCCACAATATCTACATTAGCATGGTGCATTTGTTAGCAATTAATCAATACTGATATACTTTATTACCCAAAGGTCAAATTTCATTCAGATTTCTTTCGTTTTTACCTTAAATCCTTGTCAGGATCCCATTCAGGATGCTGTTACATCCATTGTCATGTCTCTTAGGCTCCTCTTGGTGGCCACTTTCTCAAGCCTCTCTGTATTTGATTACCCCAACTTTCCTGACTCATTGAAATGACATAGGACAGAGTAGAACTGCCCCTGTGGGTTTCCAAGGTTGTAGGTCTTTACGGAACTCCGCTTTCTCCAGAGGAGTGGTTGGTAGCTTCATTGCTGCCTTTGTGGTTAGAAGGTCAATGCAGAGCCCACTATCACACCAGGGCAGTGGGAGTAACCGTTTTGAGGACTGCTAGTTAGCTCTACTACTAGTTTTCAAGAATACTAGTTAGTCCTAGTAGTAATTTTGAGGAGCACTAGTTAGCTGCTAACTAAGGTGGGTGTTTTGAGTCCACCAGCTGAGCTCCGGGAGAACGCTGTGACAGTCCACTTCTGTAAGGCGGATAGCCTTGCAAACGCTTTGGAATGCTCTACTCTGTCCCATGGGGTCCCTCGGAGTGGCAACTGATTTGATGGCAGAGTTTGGTTTCTTATTGTTTAGTTACTTTTTGTAGAATGTTTTCCCATTGAGGTTTGTGTGCTGTTTTACACGAATAGACTGTGTGTTATTTAGGAGACTACATAGGTGTAGCATCATTTTCATCACCTTATCTGGGGTCACTTCAAAACATTATCAGAGACTGAGGGCCTAATGAATGGAAGCAGAACGTTATGGAAGATAGTGCCACCAGAGGGGCCCCTCAGGTCAGAGGACACTTGAAATATGACTGAGGAGGAGCTAATTTCTCGGAGTGGAGTCCGTCGTAGTCGTGTGAGTCAGGAAAAGCCTAGGGGTGTAGAGTCTTTGGGATATTTATTTGCTGATAGGGCACAACCCAAGTTAAGGAGAAACAGCTGCAAAACTCTGCTAATGATTGAAACTCGGAATGTGCTAAGTGGCCAAAAATGAAATGGAAAGCATAAAGATCAATATCCTTGGCGTTAGTGAGCTGACATACACTGATATTGGCCATTCTGAGTCAGAAAATCACATGGTTTACTATGCCAGGAATAACACAATCAAGAGAAATGACATTGCATTCATTCTCAAAAAGGATACTACAAATCAACCATGAAGTACAATGTCTTGATAGGATTATCTATTTGCCTTCCAGGAAATCCAATCAATGCAAGTATTATTCAAATTTATGCACCAACCACAAAAGCCAATGATGAAGAAACTGAAGAATTCTACCAAGAACTTAAGTAAGAAATTGATTAAAAACATGCAATCAAGATGCACTGATATTTATTGACGATTGGAATGCAAAAATTGGAAACAAAGAGGAAGGAGCAGTAGTTGGAATATAGGATCTCAGTCATAGCAATGAAGCTGGAGATTGTAAGATAGAATTTTGCAAAACTGATGACCTGTTCATTGCAAATACCATTTTTCAATGACATAAAAGGATACTAAACAGATGGATTTTCCCAGATGGAATACACAGAAATCAAATGGACCACATCTGTGGGAAGATACAATGGAGAAACTCAGTATCAGCGGCTAAAACCAGGCCAGGAGTTGACTATGGAACAGACCATCAACTGCTCATATGTTAAGTTCAGAATAAGACTGAAGAAAATTAAAACAAGTCCACAAGACCCAAAATATAACCTTAAGTTTATCCTCCCTGAATGTCAAGAACAGATTTGATGCATGGAACATTAAGGACAGAAGACCTGTTGAGCTGTGGGGCAGCATCAAGAATATCATACACGAAGACAGCAAACGGTCATGAAAAGAAAGGATCAAAGTGGATATCAAAAGAGACTCTGAAACTTGTTCTAACGGTAGAGAAGCTAAAGCAAATGGCAGAAAGGATGAAGTCAAAGAGCTGAATAGGAAATTTCAAAGGACAGCTTGAGAAGACATTGCCAAGTATTATAATGAAATATGCAAAGACCAAGAATTAGAAAACAAACGAAAAGAACACGCTCATCATATCTGAAATGGAAAGAACTCAAGAAAAAAATTCAAGCCTTGAGTTGCAATAATGAAAGATTCTATGTGCAAAATATTGAATGACGCAGGAAGCATCAGGAGAAGATGAAATACAGAGTAGTCGTCGACTTCCGCCATTTCAAGAGCTAGCTAATCAAAATGTTTAAGCAAGCTGACGAAGCACTGGAAGCACTCTTCTCTGGGCCAGGAAATTTGGAAGACAGCTACTTGGCCAACTGACTGAAGATTCCTATCTGTGCCCATCCCAAAGAAAGGCCACCCAACAAAGTGCTCAAACTATATAACAGTATCATTGATATCGCATGTATGCAAAAATTTGCTGAAGACCATTCAACAATGGGCTCAGCAGTACATTGACAGGGAAGTGCTAGAGGTTCAGGTCAGATTCAGAAGAGGATGTAGAACAAGGATATTGCTGCTGATGTCAGAAGGATCTTGGCTCAAAGCAGAGAATACCAGAAAGAGGTTTCCTGGTGCTTTACGGACTATGCCAAGTTATTTGACTGTGTGGACCATAGTAAACTATGGCTAACCTTGGGAAGAATGGGGATTCCAGGACACTTGATTGTGCTCATGGAAAACGTATACACGGATCGGAGAACAAGGAATGCTGCATGGTTTGAAATCAGGAAAGTGTGCATCAGGGTTGTATCCTCTCACCCTACTTATTCAATCGTCATGCTCAGCAAAGTATCAGAGAAACGGAATTATACGAAGAAGGTGGAATCAGGATTGTAGGCAGGCTTATTAACAACCTGCGATATGCAGATGACTCAACCTTGCCTGCTGAAAATAAGGAGAACTTGAGGCACTTGCTGTTGAAGGTCACGGAGTGCAGCCTCCAGTGTGGTTTACAATTCAATGTCGAGAAGAGCAAAATCCTCACAACTGGGCCAATCGGTAACACCACAACAAATGCAGACAAGGTTGTCATTTTCTTTTGATTGGCTCCCCAATCAATGCCTAAGGAAGCAGCAGTCAAGAGATCAAGACATGTTGCACTGGGTGAATCAGCCGCACAAGACCTCTTGAGAGTATTGAAAAGCAAGGATATTCCTTTGAGGACTGGGGTGTGCCTGACCCACGCCATGATATTCTCCATTGCCTTATATTGCATGTGAAAGTTGGACATTGGATAGGGAAGACTGAAGAATTGATGCATTTGAATCGTGGTGCTGGAGATTACTGAAAGTACCAGGGACTGCTCAAAGGAGAAACATCTGTTTTGGAAGAAGTGCAGCCAGAGTGCTTGTTAGAGGCAAGGGTATGTACACTTCATCTTACATCCTTTGGATGTGTCGTCAGGTGAGACCGGTCCCAGGAGCAGGAAACCAGGTTTGGTACAGCAGCAAGGCAGTGAAAGCTCATAAGGTCCTCAACGGGCTGGATTGACAGCAGGCGCATCAATGGCTCAGGCATAAGAACACTGGTGAAGATGGGACAGGGCCAGGCGGTGCTTCATTCTGCTGTGCAGAGGGTCAAAATAGGTTGGAACTGACATAATGACACTAACTCATCCTCCATTCTGTACTCTGTGGAAGTCAGTAATTACAGTCCACACTTAAGGGAGTGGGCAATAATGCTCCTTCTCCTGGAACGTGAAGTCTCGTGATTTTCACTTACTCTGCATAGATTTATTTGTTCGCCGTCATTTATAGTCATTGACTTATATTCGCATCAGTTCAGAGACATTTATATTTCAGATTATAATCCAATTGGTTCAAATCGTTCCAATTTTCACGTGCTTCTCTGTAGTCCTTGCTACACACCATTAGTGTACACCATTTAACTCTATATTGGAACTAAAACTCTATACTCACCTGTTTCTGTCCCAGTGCTAGAAGCAGCCATTTCCCAAGGAATCTCAGTGATCCCAATTCTACCTTGCAAATCTGGCTAGACCAGAGGATGTACACTGGTACC
>NW_022111320.1:45855337-45865450 GCF_000313985.2 Echinops telfairi
CTCGATTACTAGCCTATAAACAGTTCTGTATAGAACCATTTAACTCTATATTGGAACTAAAACTGAGTTTTTACAGATGTCTCCAACTTTATCCATTCCCACACGGATCATTCCAGCCTCTTCCTTTTATTTAAAAAAAAAAAAAGTGTTCCTCTGTCTCTCTTAGAAATTACGAATTGGATCTACACTCAGGCTGAGCTTTCGGGCCAGGATGTTTCATAGTGGTGCTGTAGTCCCGAGCTGCACAACATCAGGTTGTCTCTTAGTGATGTCAGAAGCCATTATAATTGTTCCTCACCATCCATTTTTTAAATGGTGAGACTTTGATTGGGTGCTTCCCTTTCTGGTTAACCAGAATGCTTTTATACAGGGAAGCTTTCATTCACCACTTGGTAGCTCTAAGGTATAGTCCAACATAGGAGAGGCAGGCAAACACTTAATTTTTTCTCCCGGTACATTGAGGATGACTTGGTCCAACCGACCAGTTATTTCTGACTTTAAGTGTCACTTTGAGCATGGGGCAACTCTTCAGCCCCATGGCGTGGCCAGCTCTGGAGCTCCAGGCTGAATTGCTGGGTAATCTTCCTCATGGCATGGAGAGACCTGGGGACACACATTGGGCCCTTGTAGCAAGCACAGAGCAGTTTGGAGAGGAAGGTCACGCTTGGGGGTGGAGGTGGGGCTGGAGGGCTTCCACAGTCATCCACCCTGATCCAGCTCTGGTCTCCAAGTCACTAGTTCCTGTAGGTTGGTTTCCTACATTGCAGTGGCTTTGGTTTTATAGGGCTTTTCCTCTTGTCGATTTAGAGCAGCTCATGACCTGCCTCCTTAGGAAACCAGGAAGAAATAGAAGAACATGCTGAATCTGGAGACAGAGGCATCCAAACAAACAAACGAAGAAAACTGCTGTCTTTCAGTAGGTTCAAATGACCTGCCTTTAGGGTCATAGCCATTTGCAAACTACTTGTATCACTCTGACTCAGTAGTGGTCCTTGAGTAGAACTGCTGCCTTTGGGTTTCTGGGACTTCAAATTTTTACAGGAATAGACAACCAGGCGTGGCTGGTGGGTTTGAACTGCTGAACTTGTGGTTAGCAGCTCAGTGTCCAACCCACTGCACCACAAGGGCTCCTTTTGGGAAAAGGAACCTTAATCCTAAATCCTTAGAAGCAGACTGTCAAGGAAAGAAACCAAGTACCCTATGAAATGTTATGGGTAAGGAGTATAGCACTGGTTCTCAACACTGGCTGCACCTGAAATACCTCCACTGCTTTGATGCAGGGGTCTGATGTTAGTGGATGCTACCTCTGCTCTGTTGTCCACAGAACTAGGCATGCAAGAGGCTAACGTTAGCTTATCCAAACCCCTACCTCCATCTCCCAGCCCCCATGTGCTGGCCGGGATGAGCCTGGAAGATTTCCAGCCCTCGGGTCTTCAATATAACCCATTGATCTCTGCCCCGACCCTCAACTCGAGAATGACTCCATGTCCTACGCGTCAGGCTCCTAGGTTCAGCACAAGCGCTAAGAGATCGGCTACTAACGAATGGTCAGCAATTCCACCCGCACAGCTGTGCTGCAGGAAAAGCTCGGGGCCTGTCCGATGGTGTCGCGGCATCATCCACTCATGACAGCGATTGGCTTGTTTGCTTTGTTTGTGGCACTGCTATACCCTTGTAACATCCCTGATCGTTCCAGACCACTACCTCAAGCTACTGAGGAACCGAGAGGCTGAAGTGACTTGCCAAGGTCACTGGCCTGTGTTCTGGGGTCTTTCCTAGCAGTCATTCTCATTTGCAGGCTCTGTCTGCTTCATGTCCTCTTCTCCTCGGTGTAATATGAAACAGTGATCCTTGCTCAAAATGCGTGTTGGGTGGGGGGGGGCGGGGGCAACCCCAAATCTCAAGTCCTCATCATCAGGTTACACTTCGCCCCCCCGAGGATGGGATTGCCCAATAAGCAAGGCAAGCATGGGCTTCCTTGTGCTTCCTTATTCATTGGTAGTGAACAATGACACATGGTGTGCACTACGCATGAGTTAAGAAAGCACAAATAAACCGCTGCTTACCTTGCTGGCTGGATAATCTGACACAGCCCTGCTCCTTTTCAAAGCTCCAAGGTTTGAGGGTAAACCTAGACAGTCTGGGGGAAGAGAGGGTGTTATTCTTACTCCTACCCCTCCTCACTGTCCTTCCTGCGGCCAAACGGCTTCACCTCCTCCAGTCCCGCAATGTCTTCCTGTCGTGGGACAACTCCAGCCTCCACTTCCTGTGAACCAGACCTCACCTCAGCTGCCCAGAGGCCATCCCCACCCCAGTGAGAACTGAACTTATACACGACCTCCCCAACTTCTGATCCCCATCTTGAAGAATGAGCTTGCCGGGGACCAGGTACTTTGACCAGACAGAAGCCCAATTCTCTTCCCACGTTTTAGCCCGCCGCTCCATCGCAGGGCACCCCAGTTCCAGCCAGGGCTCCTCTCCGTTCCCCATTCCTCATTTCCTTCCTAACAAACCCAGCAGCCGTGCGGCTACCAAGGAAAGCAAAGCAGCTGTCGCCTCCTGAACACCCGGGACGTTTTCCTAAATGACACCTGCCTCGGGCTGCAGCCCTCCACGTGCGCCCACACCGCCCGACTTCCCGGAAACGCTGGCAGGCGTCGGAATGTGACGTACACGTTTATTCACTGGGCTCCTGGCAGCGGTGGGGCGCTTGCTGAGCCCTCGCCCTGCCCGGCCGGAGGGCGAGTCCCAGGCTCTCAACTTCCTCCTCCGGGCCTGCCAGCCCCGCCCTCCAAGCCAGCCCCGCGACGTCAATGGCCACGCCCCGCCCCTAAGCCCTGCAGCGATTGGTCCTGGGGGCGCGGCCCGGGCTCGGATTGGTCCAAAGTGAGACACCCACACACACCCCCGCCTGCCCGCCCACGTAGGCCTCGGGTGCGTGCGGAAGGCCAGCGTGCAGACATGGCTGGGAATCCCTGGCGGCCTGCAGGTCGCTGGCTAGAGCGGGCCGAGGCCGTGGCCTTGGGGCCCGGCTGGCGGCACGCGTGCCACGCGCTGCTGTACGCACCCGACCCGGGGCGGCTCTTCGGCTGCATCCCGCTGCGTTACGCCGTACTGGTGAGGAGGGGGCGCGCGGCCACGCCCGGCCCCCGCCCCCCGAGTCCGACCCGGGCGCCGTAGCCATTCCCCGCTTCCCTTCCCGCAGATGCAGATGCGCTTCGATGGGCGCCTGGGCTTCCCCGGCGGCTTCGTGGACGCGCAGGACGGCAGCTGGGAGAACGGGCTGAACCGCGAGCTGCGCGAGGAGCTGGGCGAGGCGGCGGCCGCCTTCCGCGTGGACGGCTCCGACTACCGCAGCTCGCACGCCGACAGCAGGCGGCGCGTCGTGGCCCACTTCTACGCCAAACGCCTGACGCCCGAGCAGATGGCCGCGGTGGAGGCTGGCGCGCCGCACGCCAAGGACTACGGGTTGGAGGTGGGGCCAGACTGGAGACCCTCCCACCCCGATCCCTTTGGTGCCCTCTTCCTGCCCCACAAAAATTCCCAGTGACCTCGCCCTACCCCAACGGTCTCCTGGAGTTCTTGGAGCCTTAGCTCAGCTGTAAGTCTCCCGGGCAAGGGCGCCCCCCTCCACGTCTGCCTACTTTATATGACTTCTGCAGTTATGCTTCCAGAAGCTTCAAGTCTTTCTTGCACCTCGTTGGGAATGGCCAGGTCAGGCACCCTGGACCCTTCTAATCATGCCCTGCTTTTCTTGGGTAGATGTGTGCTCTGCTATTGGTTGGCAGCAAAAGGTAGGTGAGCAGGAGTCAGATTCCATGGAAGCCTCACCCCTTGGCAAGTCTCCGAGTCATTGGAGGGCTTGTTAAAATTGTTACCGCATCACAAGGCCCCACTGCTCAAAATTGTTGGCTTAGTAGATTGGGAGATAGCAGCCCCGACTTTACATTTTTTTTCTTCAATCCCCATATTATTTAAGTCTGGGCACCACACTGCAGGATCCCTGGTGGTATAGTGGTTACGCTTTGGGCTGCGAGCCACGTGGTGGGCAGTTCGAAACCACCAGCTGCTCCAAGGGAGAAAGACCAGGCTTTCTACTCCTGGAAATAGTTACAGCGTAAGGAAGCTCACAGGGACAACTCTACTCCGTCCTGTAGGGTCTCAATGAGTCAGCCGACTAGAGGGCAGTGAGTTGTGTGTTGCTTTTCTGTGGGGGTGATACCACACTTTGAGAACCACTGATGGTTCAGAAAAACCTTGGTGGTGTCCTTGTGGTGTAAGGGGTTAAGTGTTGGACAGCTAATGTCGAGGTCAGCAGTTCAAACTCACCTGTCACTTCTGGGAGAAAGAGACTTTCTACTCCTATGAGAATGTACAGCCTCAGAAACCCACAGAGGCAAACGATTCTCCTCTCCTCTGTAGGATTGCTGTGAGTCTGTGGTGGTGAATGTGGTTTTGAAAGTCCGGGGCCAAGCTGTATGCTGGAGGCTAAGGCCACTAGGATTTAAGGGAGTGATGTTGGAAGAATGAACATTTTTTATGTCTTTGAGTCATTTGTTCACAGAGGGTTGGGCCCCTTAGGCTCCATTCAGTTGGGCTAAGGCCTCTGCTCTGCGGAGATCTGGTTGGGCCAAGGGAGGTTAGAGAATGAGCACCCTGGGTCCCAGTATCCCGTCTCCTTCCTTCCACAGGTGCTGGGCATGGTGCGGGTGCCCATGTACACCCTGCAGGATGGCGTGGGAGGCCTGCCTGCCTTTCTGGAGAATTCCTTTATTGGGGTCGCTCAGGAGCAACTGCTGGAAGCCATCCAGAACTTGGGATTAGTGGACCCTGGATCCTTCCTGCACCTTAAGATTAAGACCCCAGCTCATCACTAGAGGCAGCTTTCCGTGGGCCATAGAGCCTGATCTCAGGGTTTGGGCACTAGGTCGGGAGAGAGGGTTCGAAAGAGGACTATTTTCTCTTTGGGGTGGGGTTTCGGGGTGGGGATATGATAAATGGTAACGGGTTAAAAGAAGTGTCAACAATATGTGCTATGCAGAGCACCCCTCCACCCCCACGCCTGTCTTACTCTCTTTCAGCCAATTCATAGCATCAGAGACAAAAGTCACCCCAGGGGTCCTAGCAGACCTAAGATTCTGCCTCTTGGTTTCATGGACACACATATACTACTACCCCCTGCCCTCTCCCACCCCCACATGTGACTGCAAAATCTGCCCACTCACAGGTTCACATTTCCTATTTACCCTGGAAGTGGCAAGGCCGGAGCCTGGCTCGGCACCATGCAATTCTCCCTGCAGAGGGACTTCTGACAGCCCAGGACCCCTTCTCACGCTCCTCTACCTGCTTGCCAGGCTTAGCCCAGCCTGTGCTTGCTGTCAGAGCACAGAAACAAGGACCTTTGCCAAAATACTCCCTCCTTAAAAGGTGAAAGTGGGTCCTAACCAAATCTCTGCCCACTCTTTGCCCTGAAAACTAAGGAGAAGGCATAGGAAGTGGAGTGAACTCCCTGAACTGACCTTGGACCTGAGAACAAAGCTTTCATCATTGGGACCTCTTAGACTGGAGATCTGGAGACTGCTCCAGGGCCAGTCTAGCCCGGGCCTGCCCAAAAGGGCCTTCCAAGGAAGACAGGCTTACAGCTGAACAGCAGGCTCATCAGTACTTAATGTCCCTACTAAATAGCAGGTACTGTATTGACGGTTTGCTGATAGATCCATTGGCCCTATTCTCCAAGTCTATAGCAAAGATCAAAGGTCCTCAAACTTTAAAGGGTCCAGATGCTAAATATCCTTGGCTTTGCAGACCACACACACTCTTTCTCACAACGGTTCAACTCTGCCTTTGTAGATGATCTATGAATGGATGATGATCTAGGAAAAACGTGGATGATATATGAATGAATGAATGTTGCTATGTGCCAATAAAATTTTATTTTGAAAAGCTCATGACCAGTCTCGGCCAATGTCTACCAGCTCTTGCACTAGGAATGTAAGTTAACATCTCTAACAGGGATGCCTCGCTTTGGTTTATTTACGTAAGCGTTGAGGTCATGACATTGAGGAGCAGATAAGGCTCCATCTGAGACAAGAGCGTGGAGTGGTCTGCTCTGGATCTCCATCCTTCATTCCTGGGCAATCCTCCTTGGCATGGAGGGACCTGGTGACAGATACTGAGCCCTCCTGGCACAAGCACAGAGCAATTTGGAGAGGAAGGTCATGCGTGGGGGTGGAGGTGGGGCTGGAGGGCTTCCGTAGACATCCACCCAGATCCAGCTCTGGTCTCCAAGTCACTATGGGGGTTTCCTCCATTGCTGTGGCTTTGCTTTTATAGGGCTTTTCCTCTTGTCGATTTAGAGCAGCTTGTTACCTGCCTCCTCGGAACCAGGAAGAGAGGACAGGCTAAAGCCTGTTGTGTTTTTCATTTGAGTGAGAAGAATCTGAAATGGCCCTCTGACAAGTGTTTGAGCAGAAGCATATTCCAGGCTCGAACAGGCCGAGGAGCTGAAGTGGGCAGAATCCTGGCACGCCACCCCAAACTTAGTGCTTCAGACAACCAGCTGCTGTTTCACATCTCAGGGCGTCGGGGCGGTGTGGAGAGCAGAGATTTGGAAGGGGTTCAGCTGAGTGATTCTTCTGTTTCATGTGGCATTGGAATGTCCTCAAAAGGGATCTGGGACCAGTCTGGGAAGATGGTGTTATAAGTCTGGTACCTGGTGGTCCCTAGGCTCCGCTGAGATGGTTTATGGGAGCTCCGGTATGTGGCGGTCTCAGGGCAGACAGACTTCTTACATGGTAGCTGAGGACTCTTCAAAGAAGCATTCCAAGAGACCAGGGGCAAACTACAAGGACATGACCAGGTGTCTGAAATTCTACAACGTCATTCTTGCCACCTTTGGCTGACCAAGCAAGTCATTTAAGATCGACCCAGGTTCGGTGGGGTGGGATTGGACTCCATCACTCAGTGAGGGGAGTAGCAAAGAAATGGTAACTCTCTTCCCCACCGCATGGTCTAGAAATGTAATGAGCATCAAATGGTCACGAGAGGAGGTGAAGCCGAAGCTAGAAGTCGGGAGCCAGGTGATGCCACAGCCTGCCAGGCAGGGGTGAACTTGGCATGAAATCCACGCCAGTGGCTCAGTGGCGCTTGGGCTGGAAGGAGCCAGGAGTGGAGGGAGCAGGATAGGAAGGTGCCACCTCAGGGCACAGGTGGTGGTGGGTGGGGTGTGATGGTGGCGACCAGGACTTGAGGGGTGGCAGAGATGGGGAGAATATGCAGCCAAACAGGACTTGCCTGTGATGCCGTGGTGCTAAATGCCCACTTGAAGGGGTGTGACACTGAGCACTTTGTCAACCTAGTGTGGCCCAATGCCCTTAAAGTTCAGAGGCGCAGCCAGGAGGGGTCAGAGTCCCAAAGGGACTGTTAGGGTTTTGGAGTGGTTTATACCTCGGTTCCTGCTTCGCCACGCTGAAAGCATTCACGCAGCGGAAGCACTTTCGTAAATCCAAGCAACTTTTCTGAGGAAAGGGAAAGTTTCAGGTCTTCACAGGCAATCCCAGGGGCCAAGAGCAGGAACACCCAAAAGAGCACCCTGAGAGAGTGGCCGGAGAGCGTGCTCAGGCCCCAGGGCCCGGGTGGCACTTGTGCACCCCTGCCCTCCTGACTGCAAAAACGCACAGAACAAGAGAGGAGTCAAAAGAGGCTTTGTCCTCCTCTGACAGGCTCTGATCTCCTCTGGCCAGGGAGGCATGGTTGAAGCCTAAGTTCAGCCGACCTCGTTGGCTGAACTTAGTCCCACCTGGGTGATGTCATGTGGCTGGGCCTATCTGTGCACCCAGGTAGACCTCCCACCTGGGCCTGGTGGGTAGGGGCATGTGTCTGAGCATGCTCAGTTTGGATCTTCCCATAGGTGTCTAATGTGCCTGATTTCTTTCCAACCCCTTTGTTATGGCCCCATGCAGGCATCGGGGAGACAATCCCCTGAGTCCTTATTCTGGCTACGTAACAAGACAGGTACAGAAGGACATTCTGAGGTACCATAAATAGACCTGTCTGATGAGGCCCGTACTTGATGGGGCAGCCGGACACGGAAATGAGAGGGAAAGGGGGCTCCACCCACGTGACTCAGATTGCCCTGGGCTCAAGTTGGGGGTGGTACCATTTGGAGATGGCCCCTGGGGCATCTGTTTCCATAGCTCCACCCCTGAGAGGTGCCATTTCTGTGCTTGGCATAGTGGTTGTTTCCTGTAGCTACTGCTCTGCCACAAGGAGCTGGTGAAGGGCATCGATGGGGAAAAGGAGTAAAGGCCGACGGAGGTTCTGGCTGTCGGTGAAGGAAAAGCCTTTGTGGATGGTGTGAGCAAGCTTTTCAAGGGGCCGGGACCAAGAATGTGAAGTGGGACAAGCAGAGCTAGCGTTTGTGAGTCACTGGTATAAAAACCAAACCACTCGTCATCCAGTCAATGCTGACTCACAGTGACCCTATAAGACCGCGTGGCTGCCCCTGTGTTTCCGGGAGTACACAACCTGCCTGTCTGGGGAGCAGCTGGTGGCTTCCAACTTCTGGCCTTGTAGCCAGCAGCCCGCAACGAAACCACACCACCACCAGGGCTCCTGTTCAGTGCCTAAAACGGGTGGAAACATGGGAACAGGTGAGGTGATCTAAGAAGAGAAAGATGCCGACTTGGACAACACCCTGAGGTGAGGGAGTCCCACCCTGGGAATCTGGGTCCAAGAGGGAGACACATTCAAGGAGACCAAGAGTTGAGAGGGAGCTGCTAGGAAAACGGATGTGCGGAGTCCTGGTGAGACTATCCGTGAAATGAGGACAGGACTGTCCTTTGGGCTTAGTAGCCTGCAATTGTTGACCTCGATGGGAGCAGCTTCGAGAAGAGGAGGGCACAGAGGCAGACAGTAAGAAGTAAGGGTATGAACGGGAAGTGGGTACTACACAGCAGAGTGATAACCAAACGGGTGTGAGACCCTGGGAAATGTTTAGAGTCGTAGGAATTGATAGAACCGTCAGTCCTGAGCCAGTCGGTGCGATGTAACAACGATGGAAAATACAACTTTCCTCTAGTTCCTAAATGTTTCCTCCCTGCTCCCACTACCATGACACGAATTCGACCTTGCAAGTCTGGCTAGACCAGAGGATGACACTGGTACAGATAGGAACTGAAAAACCCTGCAGCAGGCAGCAGGGTGGGTCAGCCACAGTCAGTATCTCAGGAGCTTGGCAAAGCAGGCCCTGATGGGATCTCGAAGTCAAGCATGGTGACAGGATCTACCAGCCTCAAGCTCTAGCAATGGACGCACCAGCAGGTCTCAAAGGAGCCCCAAGCTCTAGCAACACGATCCATGAGTTGGCTTAGCCCACAGGTAGTGTAACACAGGTGAGGCAGAGAACTAGCTAAGGCAGCAGCACCCTAGTCGAATCACTGGGGAGCAAGAGGGAAATATGCCTGTTGTCTTCATTTATTTTGCTCATCCTCCATTCAAGCCTTGACCTGATTAAACTCTGCCCACATGTTCCTATTGGCCAGGATGGTACAATAAACCAGTGATAAGGGCCAGGTAAATTTCTAGAGAGGTTAAGTGCTCTGTCTTCTTTCTCTTCATTTACCCATGAGTCTTTTGTCAAATTCTTTCTAGAGTTAACTCCGGGAGAGGTAGGCTGTGGGGATGGACATGTGAGTGTCCCAGGACCCAGCATTGCCCCCGAGGCTTCAGTTCGTCTCTGCAAGAGAGATGACTTGTTCACAAAGTTACCACTGACAGGTCCCTTCCTCAGGGTTCCTCCTGGGCAAATCTGCATCCAAAGCTCATTCTCAGATATCATGTCGCCCCACCTGCTTGACTGTCCCAGGGCTGTCTCAGGGCCTCCCGGGCAGTCCAGCCATTGCTGACCGTCTTATCTATGTGAGTTTATATTCCTTTTGCATATATTTTTAAATCTCTGTGAAAGGTCTGGAGGAGGTGGCCACAACCTCCCTATGTCATACCACAAGCACATGCTTCCCAGTCTCTTCAGAGAGCCCTGAAATAAGTTGTGTTGCCTTGTGGTGCCAGCTCAGCCCAAGGCCCTCCTGGGGCAGGGGGGTGGGGGTGGGGTGG
>NW_022111320.1:45865600-45871473 GCF_000313985.2 Echinops telfairi
TCTTTAAATTTTCTTGGCCTTGTTCAACCCAATCACGTGGGGGTAGACAGCAGACCTGAGACTTCCTTTTAATCCTCAACCCCCCACTGAGCACCGTGGTGACCTTCCCCTGAGGCCTACCCTACCAGTCCTTATCTGAAACAACTTGCTGGCGATCGATTGTGCAGGGGAGAGAGAGTTCATTCCATGTGGGATTTAGGATGCAGCTTTGAAGCAAAGCACCCAATCCTACTTCAGCCCCGCTGTGTGGTCTGCTTTCGGCTCGCTAGCACACTGGGCTCCTTGGGAGGGGAGCAGGCGGGGCTGCCCCCCTGCGAACACATTTTTCTGCCTGTCTCAGCACAGTCGGCAAGATGTTCACACCTCACCACAGTGCGCCTTCCCCTGGAGGCTGCCCGCTGTCTGTTCTGCGCCAAGGAACCGCTCAGAGCCAAGGCCTTCTCAGTGCCTGAGCCTTTGGGCCAGGGAAAGGTGGCCACCTCCTTCCCCAGTTACTCGGCCCTGGAGCTGCTCAGGGAAACAGAGGACAGTTTTTTTTTCCGAAGTCCTCTCCAAAGGAGCAAGGAGAGTGGGGTGTGGGGAGGAGGGGTCCTTTATTTAATATGTGATGAAATCAGTGAATGGCACCCGAATTTGAGCCAAGCTAAAGATGCAAGAAGGAGCCCTGGTGACATAGTGGCCATGACAATTTCTAGATGAAGAACAAAGCGGGGCTGTCTTCCCTAATGGCTGCACGAAAGGAAAATTAGCTGTCCATGCCACAATAAAGGGGTTGGACCAAAAACTAGGTACCCATTAGGCACCTATGGAAAAATCCAAACTGAGCATGCACAGACTTGGACTACCTGGCACTCTGATTTGGAATCGGCTTGATGGCAGTGAGATTGTTTTCAAGTGAGACATAAAGTATGAGACAAAGCAACTGGGGAAAACATGCTAGAGGAGAGTGGGGATCCAGTCTGTTAAGGGATCATACAAATACATACAGGCAACACGTAGCGCATGTAACAGCAATGTTTCACAGGAAACAACAGGAAAACTCCCCTGAACTGACTGAGATCCAAGTGGGTGGGAGAAATAAAAACTGATGGAAAAACAAACACAGTATGTTTCTCATTTCAAGAACATTCACACAAGAATCAGGTCATCTGCTACCTTAATACTAAGCCTATGAATATATGCACATAAATCTATTTCCCCATCCTCATATATAAATATATTTACATAAGTACATGACTTTATTTAGACCTCTATAAATGCCCTTTACCTCCTAGCTCTTTTCTCTATTTCCTTTAACTTTCCTCTTGTCCTACTATCATGCTCAGTCTTCATCTGGGTTACGGTAATTCCTCTCAGTTACATTACCCTTGATCACACCCTACCAAGCCTCCTACATCCTCTTCACCACCAATTTGGATCACTTGTTGTTCCATTGTCCCTGGGTTTGTTAACATCACTTCCTTTCCCCCCACATCTCCCTCTCCCATGTCCTCCCAGAACTGTTGGTCCCGTTGTTTTCTCCTCCAGATTGTTCATCCAGCCTATCTTATTTAGAAAGACTTGTGGAGATAATAACATGCACAAAAACAAGACAGAGCAAAACCAAGCAACAAAAGAAAACAAAACAACAACAAAAAGCCAATTACAAAACAAAAACACACACAACACAACAACAAACAAGAAAAGCTTGTAGTTAGTTCATTGGGCCTCCACTCAAGTACTTCCTCAATGTCAGAATACTTTTTTGATTAAATTGGCATTCCATGATGCTTACCTTCCTGACACAATTGCTGAAGACAAAGCAGGTACATAAGCAAATGTGGTGAAGAAAGCTGATGGTGCCCGGCTATAAAAAGATATAGCATCTGGGGTCTAAGGCTTGAAGGTAAACAAGTGACCATCTTGCTCAGAACCAACAAAGCCCGCATGGAAGAAGCACACCAGTCTGTGTGATCATGAGGTGTTGAAGGGATCAGGTATCAGGCATCATCAGAAGAAAAATCATATCAGTGTGAATGATGGGGAGTGCAGAGTGGGGACCCAAAGCCCATCTGTAGGCAACTGGATATCCCCTTACAGAAGGGTCGAAGGGAGGAGACGAACCAGTCAGGGTGCAGGGTAGCAACGATGAAACATAGAACTTTCTTCTAGTTCCTAAATGCTTCCTTCACCCCTGCTCCCTCCTCTATCATGACCCCAATTCTATCTTACAAATCTGGCTAGACCAGAGGATGCACACTGGTACAGATAAGAACTGGAAACATAGGGAATCCAGGACGGATGATCCCTTCAGGATCAGTGGTGAGAGTGGTGATACCGGGAGGGTGGAGGAGGGAGGTTGGGGTAGAAAGGGGAAGTGATTATAAAGATCTACATATAACCTCCTCCCTGGGGGACGGAGAACAGAAAAGTGGTGAAGGGAGATGTCGGACAGTGTAAGATATGACAAAATAAGAATTTATAAATGATCAAGGGTTCCTGAGGGAGTGGGTAGTGGGGAGGGAAGGGGGAAAAATGAGGAGCTGATGCCAGGGGCTTAAGTGGAGAGCAAATGTTTTGAGAATGATGAGGGCAACGAATGTACAAATGTGCTTTATACAATTGATGTATGTATGGATTGTGATACGAGTTGTATGCACCCCCAATAAAATGATAAAAAAAAAAAGAATCAGGTCACCTACTATGGTGAGAGACCTCCTGAGTCCAAACTGATATTCAAGTACAAAGGCATGTACTTGACCCATCTACTCTGGCTGGGAAAATAATTCCTCCATCCACGGTTATCAAGTCTATCCAGCTTAGGGACCTGACAGCCACCCTAGAGAACAGGAGAGAACTGGCCCTGTGGGTTTCTAAGACCATCAGTCTTTATAGGTACAGCCAGCCTCATCTTTCTCCCAAGGAACAGCTGGTAGTTTTGAACTGCTGACCTTGAATTAATAGCCCAGTACTAACCAACTACTCCATTGGGGCTCCTTGGGAAAACAAATCGTTGTTTCTGATTCTAGTAAATAAGTGTTTCTTATGGCTGTAACAGTATCTGGTTCCTGTAAATGTAACGGGCAAAGTTAATGTTCAATTGTGTGGGTGATAGCTGCAAAACAATATAAATATCACCAATGGAAGGAACATGTATATAATGTAAAAGACAAAATTCTATTAAATTTTAATAAATATATGTAAATATACAATATAAAATATAATTTTGTTAAAATGCTAGACCAATAAAATCCTAGGTCGTTCCAAGAAAAGGGCGCGAGGAGAAGCATAACAATATAACTCTCTGGGGAACCTGGTGCCCAATGGCTCCAAGCTAGAATTTTCCTCCTCCTCTGCTTTCCACTACCGGAACAGCAAAGTTCGAAATTCTGCTTGATGTTCTTAACTCGATAATCAAACTGAAAATCCAACTTGGAAAAACCTGTGTGGGTTGATAGTGAAGCACGTGTCCGTCTCTCCATGGACACACACGGGGGATGACGCTTCCATGTAAGCGCCGCTCTTACTCAGACAACATGTAGTGCTTGTGTTGGTGTGTGAAAGCATCCAGCCTTGTGCTTTGGGGGGACTTTATCTGTGTAAACTATTGTACCCCTGGCTCCAGAGAAAGCTAGTGAAGCCAGCAGTAAGGCTAAGGGGGAAACGATGAGGACCACGAGAGAGTTGAAGAAACATGATTCCGAAATTTGAATCAGGTTGCCCCTTGTCTGATTTGGAGGTAGAAGGCAACATTATCAACATTTTTGAAGATAAAAAAAGGGATTGAAGCGGCGAATGTAGTGGAAAGTGTGAAACGGTTAACCACAAACAAGGAACCCAGGTGATGAAAGAGGCTGAAATGTGACTATGAATTTGGATCAATCAGAAACAGCTCGATGGCAACAGCGTATCTGAAACCGTGATGTGTGAGAAGGCTAAAAGCCTCCGTAGTAATTTAAAGTCCTGGGAAAATGAATGTGTAAGGGTAATCTGGGGGCCTCAGAACCAATTGTTTAGTTTTCCATGATTTCTTAGGAGAAAAGTGCATTTGGTTCTCAAACTTTTCAGTGTTTGAAGACGAATTTGGAACAAATCGAGTTCAGCAGCCTAGGTATTACTGTACTTGGTGTCTGGCATTGAAAGATTCTGAGAATGGATTAAAAAGATGCAAGATTACTATTTAAAGCATATGAATCTGGATGGATAGGAAAGGATGGGAAAACCACAGTAAAAAAGTAAGAAATTGTCAAAGTGACAGGTTGCTAGATTAGGGATAAAGAGCGTTGTCTCCACCAAATCCCTACACTAAAAGAAAATTAACTGTCCACACCACAATAAAGGGGTTGCAAAGACATTAAGCACACTAATTAGACACCTATGGGAAAATCTAACCTGGGCACCACACAATATGAGGCACCAGCAATATGGCCTAACACAGGTGCGCCTAAAGTCAGCCAGTACCTGCATCCACGCCTCCCCAGCCAGGGGTGCTAAGAGTGGGCCACAGGCAGGCCGAGCTCTTCTTCTCTCTTCCCTCGTTCCAGTGTGTTCTGCAGGCAGAGGTGAGATTCCGCCCCCGCATGCGCAGCCTACTCTTGGAATTTCCTGCTCTTGGTTCCTGCTCCTGGCTTCCTCACGCTCCTGTTCCAGCGTTCCTTCCATGTGTTTTTCCACGCTCCCTTGAAACGGCCATTTCCAGTCGTGAACTTTCCCACAGCCCTTACCATGTGGCCTTGCACGCTGTTCAGACACTCCTTTCCCTCATAAAAATCACTTGGATTTATAAACGCGCTTCTGCCACCAGGTGAATTCTTTCAGCTTTTCGAAGCAAGAACTGGGGTAAACCACCCCAGAAACCTAACAAAAGCAATAAAAGGAAAACCTCAATGCAAAAGCATGAGGTGGAATGTAGGGCTTTTTGTTTGTCTGTTTGTTAATCGGGAGATGATCCACAATATTCTCAGTAATCACGATTTTCATACTGTGTACAGCAAAACCCACTGCCGTCTAGTCAATTCCAATGCACAATAACCCCACCGGGAAGGCCTGAGTAGAACTGCCCCCGTAGGGGGTTAAGGCTGTCAGTGTTTATGGAAACAGGCTCCGGCATCTTTCTCCTGCGATTTGCCTATGGGTGCAAATCTCCTGCCTTTTGGTTAGCAGCTGAGCACTTGACCATTGTGCCACCTGGGCACCAATACAGCACCACCTGCGGCCAATGTAAAGAGCATCGGAGAGACTAGCACTGGGTGGTAGCAGAGAGGTGACTTACAGCATCCAAAACCCTCAGGGTTCTGCCCTGTCCTAGAGTGTGCCTATGATTCAGAGTCAACTGGGCAGTTTCGAGCAGGGAAGGGCTACAAACACTTCCTCCAGTCCTTGGTAGATAAGTGACAGGGAGATCAAGAACCCAAAAATCATGATGGCCATAAGTGACATTTTTGATAGCATGTGGCAGACACTATTCTAAGCACTCTACACGTATTAACACGTTTCGTCCTTAAACGTACAAACTAGGGATTGTTCATCTCCGTGTTTAAGACTGAAAAAAAAATTAAGCACAGACGTGATAAAGTAATTTTCTTTGTTTGAAAGATCAACACTGAAATCTATAACTTCAGGCTAGACCTTGAAGGAGCTAGGGAATATTTACCAAATCAGCGATATAAAACCTCATGAAATTCTCTCCAGTCTTCCACAACCCTCTCAGAAATAATCTCATTCTCTGAGCACAAAGTAATAAAACTCAAAATAAATGAGAGAGGTAGACACTGAAACTTTTTCATATTGTCTGAAATTTTTTTTTAACATTATGTAGGCACCCTGTGTGAAACAAGATTACTTTTGTTCAAGAAAGAGGAATGTGCCTCTTTCTTGAGAGTTACAACGCCCCC
>NW_022111320.1:45872167-45889877 GCF_000313985.2 Echinops telfairi
TTTCTTTCTTTTTCTTCTTTTTTTATGTTACCTCCTCCTCCGGGAAGGGTGAGTCTGACCTTGCACATTAGATTGTTTTCACCCACGAGTCACCGAGTTCAGGTTGGCGTGGTGCCCTTTCGTGCCATGTGTATTTGTTGTCCTATACTCATCTGCGTCCTTGGCTGGCGGCAACAAAGGGGGATCCCAGGGTTTTATGGAGAAGTTGAATGGGTTGGAAAGGTATTGGATAGCTTCATTAACCAGGAGGCAGGCTGGGAAGGCTGGGAGTAGGGGGAGTAGGATGCCGCGGCTCAGGCCTTTGGATGTGGACCCTGACATTCGCCGCTGTGCCCCTGAACCCTCTGCCCTGAGCTCCTCCACCAAATCCAGGGTCCTGAGCAGAAGCTTCTGACCGGCTGTGCTCTGGTCAGGAGCCTGCTTTCTGGAGGAGGGAATGGCTACAGGTTCACAGCTTCCCCTGCGGAGAGGGTCTTGGTTATTTGTGGGAATAACCAATGTTGCCCTCAATAGACCAATGGCTAAACCCACGGTGGCACAAGTACACTTTGGTTAGATCAACTTGGATAGATCACGCAGGCAGTGTTCCGAGTGGCGGCGATCATGACAACAGGTGTCATTACCTGTGCCTGCCTTTAAACCATCCCTAGTGGATGGTGGAAGCTGGGGAGAGACCCCGGGAACGAATGTGGAGAACTCATTTAAGAAATGTTGCCACACCACGGCTCTGGGTGACTCGGATGGGGATCCTTTCTAGAAAAGCCACCTATTGCACCAAGCTGGAAATTAACTCAAAAGAGCTGGACACTGTGGCAAAGTTTGGAGAAGAGCTCAATCAGTTTACTTTGCAAAATAATTATGTATTACAGAAGCACGATCTATGATAAAGATGTCTAATAAACCTGCGGATCCCTGGTGGTATAGTGGGTTACACACTGGGCTGCTAACTTCAAGGAGAACAGTTCAAAACACCAGGCAGAAGGAGGCGAGGCTTTCTACTCCTGTAAAGAGTAGAAACCAAGGGGCAGTTCCCCTCTGTCCTGTCCGGTGGCTGTCAGTCGGAATCCACTCTAAGGCAGCGAGAGTTTGAGTGTGTCTGATAAATCTACAAGATGTGTTTCAAGCTGGGAGGCAGCTACGTTGCCCACTCTACCGCCAACACATCACAGTCTGTCCATCGGAGAGGAAAACTGTCAGTGACATGAAAGCATGGTGGGATGGCTCAATGGGATCCCCACTCCCACCCCACCCAAGAGGTGCACAAGATGACAATACACGCTGCAGTCAACAGTGTCTTACAAACAGCCAAACAAAACCAGCCTGCTGACATCAGGCCAGTCCTAACCCATAGCGACCGTGCATGGTTTCTGTAACGGTAAATCTTAGGAGGGCAGTCCTAACCCATAGCGACCGTGCATGGTTTCTGTAACTGTAAATCTTAGGAGGGCAGCCGCTCTTCTCTTTCCCCCAAGGATGCAGATGGCGAGTTCAAATCGCCAACCTTGCGATGTGCAGTCCAGCATGCTTACCCGACAGCTCCACCCTCCAGTAAATTAAATTCAGAGAAGGCTACGCTTCACTTTTATCTTAGACCCATCGTAAGACATGCGACTTTTACGAAGTAGTCTATGCTCTAGTCTAAGAGATGCTGGCTTAGTTCCCCTGTGCTTCTCTAACAGAAAGACCGCAAGTGGGTGACTTTAAGGAACAGACATTTATTTGCTCACAATTCAGGAGGGGAGCAGTCTGGATTCCCAGTGCCAGCCTGGGGAATGGTTCTCACTCTGCTCTGCGATAAGAGCCTCATCCCCCTCCCCTTCTGTAGCTCCGGACTTTGGTGCTCTCCCATGGTGTCCAGCCCCAGTTTGTGCCTGCTTGTCTCTGAGTTGGGTTGCTCAGAACGGCTAAGTCTAGGACACACCCCACACTGAGATGACAGCCGTAACACGACAAAGAGCCCCCCGATTCTCAAGTAGAATGATATTCCCCGATGAAGGGGTTAGGATGTCAACATCTATTTGGGGGGAGGGACACAATCTATTCCCTAACACAGCCATTCTCAATCTGTGGATTGTGACCCTTTGGGGTCGAAGGACCCTTTCACAGGGGTCACCCGATTTATAACAGTAGCAAAATTACAGTGATGAAGTAGCAATGAAAATAATTTTATGGTTGGGGGTCACCAAGACATGAGGAACTGTATGAAAGGGTCGTGGCATTAGGAAGGTTGATAATCACTGCCCTAACAGATGGAGTCAGCAATGCCAACGCCATGCTGCTCAGCCCTTACCTGCCAGAGGGATTGAGCGGAGACTAGGAAGGGAGGATGCAAACCCAGGGTGGGGGAGATGAGGCTCTGCGGGGGCTTGAGACAGTGTGAGCAGCTGAGGCAGGCTGGTAGGTGCCGGGCCCATTCCCGTGAACCAGGAAAGACATTTTCTGAGGTGCAAGGATTGGGAGAGTGAGGGGCTTCTGTTTGTCTATGTCTCTGCTGACCTGATCAGCCTCAAAGCTGTTCAGATGGCCTGCAGGGTCCCAGCCAAGCAGGGAAAGAGAATTATCTGAGGGCCTAGGCGAGTCTACCGAGAGGCAGGTTGTCAGTGGGCGGCATAGGTATGGGCAGATCAAAGCTTTACTGCATCTGTTTCTTGTTCAAAAACCAAACTCCCAACCCACTGTGTAGCCCATTACACCACCAGGGTTGTGTTGGGGCTAGAAATCAGAACAAATGCATTGGGTAGAATAATTCAGCCACCTGGATCACTCCTAGCAATACACCTCAGGAGCCTTGTGCTTTAAACCAGTTGTCCTTGAGTCAGCGCCAACTCTTGGCAACTCCTTGTGTTTCAGGGAAGAACTGTGCTCGATAGGGCTTTCAATCGTTCCATTTTCAGAAACAGATCACCAGGAACTCCTTCGGGGGTGCCCTTTGGTAGAGTAGAACTCTCTAGCAGCTGAGTGCTTTGACCCTTGGCACCTCTCAGAGACCCTTGCACTTTAAGATTTGTTTCCATACTGGCTCCATCACCCCATTTCTCAAACCCAGACCTGCAGTTTGCCAAGGTTTCTTCAACTTTGAGGGACAAAGGAGCAACACATTGGAAATGAGACTTGGTGACAGGCATCAGACTTGTGCCCTCGGGCACTGCTGAGGAAACACTGATCCTCTTTTTATCAACATATTCATGGCATGGAATGCAGTTCACAGAGGGATACGTTCTTGGGAATTCCCATTCTCCTCAGGCTAAATCCTCCGTGCCCTTCAAAGTTCATCTTCCCGTGGTAAGGCAGCTTTTGCTGAACGTCAGTGTGATAGTTAGGGATTATGTCAACCCAATACTCCCGGCCAGGGGTGGAGTCAAGCCTGCCCATCAAGTGGCAGCCTGCCGACACCTCCTTGCTATCATAAGCCTTTTTGTAGCAGAGCAAGATGAACAGGTATGATCTCTCTCTGCCCCCTTGCCTTCCTGCCTGCTGGGACTCTGCCACTGACCCTGACACCTGTCGGCACCCTGTCACGTTTCCACCAACTTGGGAGCACTCGACTCTGCACCCACCAGCCTGTAATCTTCCTGCTCCTCGTTTCACCATTCTGGCCACATGGGTCGGAGGAGGGACGTGTGGACTGGCATCGGACATATAGACTTGAGTTTGATATAAAGCTCGTTCTTATATGCATAGATGAGCATCACTGGATTTGTTTCCCTGACAACCCTGCCTAACACAGCCAGTGTGGTGCCCCCTTATCCCCCCCACCCCCTGCCCCCGGCTGCTGTGGCAGCCTGAGAATGACCAAGACCTTATTTCCTCAGCATCTGGTAGGCTGCCTTATAAACTACACGCAATAAGTACTCAGTTAAATGCTTGTTGAAGAGATACTGCCTCAAAAATCTTTCTACTTACAGAAGTGCAACAGCTTGGAGAAGCTTCTTGAAAAGATTAAGTCATGTTCATTTAACTTCCAAAGAGTTTATTTACAGTGTGACGAAGAACACTGGACTGTGCCACACGTCTCTCCTACACTTCAGTGGTCGTGTGCCTTTGGGCAACACCCTTAATGTGGGGAGGGTCCAGTCTCCCCATCTTCTGTGAAGAAGGACTGCAATGCACCCCATAAGTATTTGTTTACATGCATGTAGAAATTGGGCAAATGACCTCAAAGGTCCCTCTTGAACATTTTAACAACAACAATAATAAGCTCCCTTCACAGCATCCGATCAAATATACTTATTAATTCTTCATCCACAGAGTTCAATGTGAAAAAGTCAACTTACACTGCTGCTCAGAGGTATCCTAGCAACTTACTACCATGGCAGCATCACTTCCTGGTCACCATAGGAGGACTACGCTGAGGTGTGGACCGCAAGCCTGACTCGATTGACTCTTAGTCAGAGTTCCTGTGCGCCCTGGAGATTCTCCTCAGTGCTCTGCCAGCTGTTCACTGACGCCTAAGATTCTTTGATTTATTTCCTCAATGTCAAGTCTTTTGAAAAACACAGAGAAGGAATAGTGCATAATATGGAAATGAGAAGAACTGTGTGATAACCGTGGGCTGCTGCTACAAGGACAGAGGTTCAAATCCACTAGTCACTCCACAGAAAAAAACTGAGACTTTTTGCTCCCATAAAGATTTACAGTCTCAGAAATCGGACACAGGGCTCAGAGTTTTATAATGTTGTCATTGGTGGGTTCTGAGAGTTATGTCGCTTCAGGTTCATGGTGTTCTATTAAGGGAACTAAATGTGCTAATCATTGATTCAGATCTGCTTGCATGGCAGCAGGTGGTAGTTTGTCAGGCACTGGTTGTGGTGAGCAAGTGAGGCCCCCGAGCACATGCATAAGACTAATCATGTGACAAAAGTCTTTGCTGAAAATCCCCAACAACAAAATAAAGCACAGAAAACCCTCAATTCAAAAGAAAGCAGAAAATGATAAAACATGAGAACACATTTTTATCTTAATGTCTATTTAAAAAAGAAAAACAGGAATCCCATCCTAACACAAGCCAATCCACTCCCACACTGGCGAAGCCATTTTGAGTCAGGTGCTTGCAAGTGAATGCATCCTAAATAAGACAATGATAATTCTCTGATTCTGTCCTTAATATCATTGCTGAGAATATAAACCAAAACCTCGCTCATAGAAAGCAAGTATGTTAGAGGACAAAAAATGATACATTTCAAAGATTTCTGTTTGCGTATGACAATCAAACCTCCCAATTAGATACCAGAGTATTGCTGATCTTCCACATAGCTTACCATTTTTAACTGCACACACACACACACACACACACACACACACTCATGAAGGATGTTCAAAGGAGCACCCAGAAGAAAGCAAGCCGTCACCGCAGAACAGATCAACCAGAAAAATAAAATCACAGGGTACAGTTTGGCCAGAAGCTTTGGATAGTGAGTGTCTTACAGAAAAAAAGATATAGTCTTGGAGAGGAGCTTACGCAAGTTTACTTAAGTGTTCTCCTGGCACACATGAGTAAGGGCACAGAGAAGGGGAGAATCCAGGCCATTTATCCCACGTAGCCTGCACTCTCCTTGGCTGACAGCACACTTTCAGCGGTCACGAAGTCCACCGGGTGAGGAGGGCATTTTCCAGCTATCACCCACGACGGCTGAAGGTGCCCCTGCCCAGCCTGTGGTCTCCACTCATCCTCCTCATTCTCGGCTGCAATGCCTGGGCTTTTGAAGAACGGGCCTTTAGAAGCTATTAGAAATGCCCAACGGTCCCTCAAATCTTTCATCGAGATTTGAGCCAGTGAGTGGTTCTGGGTTTTTTAAGCCACTAGGAGAGGAAAGAGAGAGAAATATATTTCCTACATTCATTTCAGGCACATGCACGCATCGAAGCTACTTCCCAACTGCAGCCGCTCAGGCAAGGTTGTCAGGCAGAATACCGCTTGCTGGCCCCGCGTGTGACGGAGTAAGTACTGCTCCACGGGGCTCCCTTGAGCTGTGCCCCATCCGCAAGTGGGCTCAAGCCTACAAACAATTGTAAGGTTGGCACAGGAGTTGGCAGTTTTTCCTTCCATGATGCACAGGGTCGCTGAGCCGGAACCGACCCGCTAGTGCATCCTCCCCCATCCGTGAAAATGAGGAAGATCCTCAAGGAACTGGCTGGACGCTGAATGGTGGCTGCAGCATTAACAACTGTGCAGGTTGGACAGCATTTCCATCCTGTTCTTCAAAGGGTCGCTTGGACCTTGAACCAACTCGATGGCACAGGCTTTCCCTGGCATCATCTTTATTGAGACAGGTCGCTGGGACGTCCTTGGTCGGAGTTGCTGAGCAGGTTGAAGCTGCCTTCACGTTAGCAGACGATTGTCAACCACTTGTGTCACCAAGGGACCTTGTCAGAGAGAACAGGGCAGACTCACAGAGAAACCTTTCCCCTCAACTTCCGGAAACAAACCTGTGTTACTTCCTGATGACAAGTAGGAGAAGCTGGGCCTGGTCGTTCCCAAACGAACTTGACCTCCTTCCCCCTTTTCAGTAGGAAATTTACTAAGCCCCTACCCTGGCAATTAAACTTTTTTTTTTGGTACTAGACCCCATAATCTAGTATAAAGTGTAGGTATCTGTTTTGAGGTGTCCCTCCCCCATTGTTCTAACTGCCCCCCCTGTATCACCCGCTTTGGGAAACACTACTGTCGGGGCTAATGGCCCTCCCCCTCCATTTTTATTGACCTAAGGGCCAGCAGATGTTCAAGGGTTTTGCCTGCCAGGTTGCCTCGTGATCTTGGGCCAGCCAGGGGCGTGCCGGGGCCGTTCCCACTCTGCATGAAGACAGAGCCTTGGCTGCTTCGTGACCAAGGGAGGAGCAGGGCGCTAGAGCGACTGGGATTTCATGGCTCAAAGGCAGCGTTCACATACGAACAGGTGACCGGTTCAGGACATCCGCTGTGGAGCAAAATCATGGTTGCTCGACCTTGCTTGTGCGTGCCACAGAGGGAAATTGTAGGCCGGCCTCTTGTGATGAAATGCAGGAAGGCAAGCGTAATTTTGGAAATAAAAATACAGCTCCGCTTGCTGCGGACCGGGGTTATTTACAAAGTTTGGGGTTTCAAGTGACAGAAGACCCGATTCAAATGTTCTTATTTTTAGCCAATAGACCTGGAAAGCTCACAGATGTGTGCGTTTCAAGGTTACCTAACTGGAAGCCTCGACGACTCAGTGCATTGTCTCAGTTCACTCAGAATAGTGAGAGCTCGCTAGCTGGTTCTCCGAGGCTGGTTCTCTTAATACCCCGGGAAAGCCTCAGCGTGCAATGATTGGCTAAGCCCTGGACCAATCCCTGGGGTGGTAGGAAGGCCGTCAACTGATTTGGTTGGCTTAGGCCTGAGGGACCTACTTGAGACTGTACCTAGGAGAAAACCAAACGAAAACCCAAACTCCTGCCACGGACTCGATTGTAACTCAGAGTAAACTGTAGTTCGCTGTCAAATGCTTACCAGACAGGGCCGGCAGGGCTCCTGCCAAGGGAGGGAATGTTATTAGGTGCCATGGAGTCGTTTCTGACTCATAGCGACCTTCGGTACAACAGAAGGAAACAGGAGGCGCTCAGCCCCTGCACCAGGCTCACACTTAGGTTTGAGCTCATCGTTGCAGCCACTGTGCCGATCCATCTGGTCGAGGGCCTCCCTCCTTTTCAGTGCTCCTCCACTCTACCAGTCTGCTGTCCTTCTCTAGGGACCAGTCTCTCCTGAGAACATGCCCAAGGTCCGCGAGACAAAGTCTTGCCATCCTTGCCTCTAAGGAACATTCTGGTTGTCCTTCTCTGAAGACAGATCTGTTTGTTCAACTGGCAGTCCATGATACTTTCAATATTCGTCAACACCATCGTTTAAATACGTCATTATTCCCTTTGGTCTTCCTTAGTCAATGTCCCGAAGGCTTCACTCCATCCCTGTCATTATGGTCAGCTCTACTTCGAGGAGGTAGCTCTTCCTAGTCCTAGTTTGAGTGCCCTCTGAGATGAGAGGCTCATCTTCTGGCACGAACTCTGACAATGTCCTGCTTCTGTTTAGACGGTTCTCAGTAACTTGCAGTGGTTCAAAGCGATACACAGGGTTTTCAGTGGCCAATTCCTTTGACATGGACAGCCTAGTCCTTCTTTGTAGTCTGTTCTGAGTTTCGATGACCTGCTGAAACCTGTTCACTTTGGGTGACTGCTGGTCTTTGAAATACCACTGACATAGCTCTCTGCATTGCACAACACACAAGCCATCACAGTACAACAGATTGGCAGCCAGGTGGCAGACCAAGGGAATAGAGACCCTGAATCTCATAGCTACTGCTGTCTGGGTGATTCTGAGAAGCACTGCTCAAGGTTTTCCAAGGCTGTAAACATTTATGGAGGCAATTTGCCACCGCTTTTACCCACAGGGTGGCTGACGGGTCCACACCACTAACCCTTCAGTTAGCAGACCAGTGCTGAGCCCACTGTGGCACCAGAGCTCCTTTGAATCACTCAAATGAAACAAACTCACTGCCATCTAGCCAATGCTGACTCATGGCACCCCCTAGGACAGGGTAGACGTGCCTGGCATAGTGGTTATGCATTGGGTTACTAACCACATGGTCGACAGTTCAAATATGGGGGATTATCTTATTCCTCATCCTCTTTCAAAAACCCACTGCCATCACGTTGATGTTGACTCATAGTGACCCCATAGGATAGGGTAGAACTGCCCCCAAGGGCTTCTGAGATTGTAATTGAGTTGAAAGTCTCTCATTTCTCCCTGTGTGTGAATGGGGGTTTTGAACTACTGATCCTGCGGTTAGCAGCCCAACTTGTAAGCATTACGTCATCAGGTGGGGTCAATTTTATTCAAAATATATGGTTGCCCTCCGTTCACCTAGAGATATCGCAGGAGGAAGAGCTGGAGAGAAACTTCCGGAATATCCAAACCAAACCCACAGCCATTGAGTAGATTTTGACTCATAGACACCCTACATAGAGTTTCTGACACTGTAAATTTTTCTTTTTCTTTTTTTTACCCAAAAAGGAAAAGTACTTTATTCTTCTTATTAAGATTTTTAATTGTATTCAAAACTCATACTTCCTAAAGGCTTGCACTGCCCCACCTTTTGATTTTTCTTATCCCTCATATAATTTTTCTTTAATAGTTTCATTGAGCTATAATTACCATCACACAATTCAATCATCTAATCATATTTAGAAAGGTTTTGCAATTATCATCACAACCAGCTTTGGAACATTTTCTTCCTTCTTGTACCTATTGGTGTTGACTCCCAATTTCCACCCCACTCTCCCCATCTGTGTCCCTAGGTAATTACTAATCTGGTTGCTATATTCATATATCCAGCCATCCTGGCTGCTCTAGACAGAAAAACAGACAAAACAAAGAAAACAGACCAAAAAAATTATTGCGCAGCAGTGATTATAAGAATAGGGAAAACCTCAATCCAAAAGAAAGGTAATATTAAAACATTAGAATACATTCAAAATGGGTCCAAAGGGAACTTTGATGACAAGGTGCTACATTGCAGCTGAGATACATTTGCCAAAATCCGCATTCACAAAACTCTTTGTCTGATATTAGGGCTGTTCAAATTCTTAGACTATGTTCCCAGAGGATTCACTAGGGATTCAATCCACCTGGGGATCTGCAAATGGATTTTGGACTTCCACTACCATCCATAGCATTCAACAAATTGAACGTTCAGAGTTTAGGCTCTGGTACTGTTCCCTCTCCGGGTTTGGATCTTATTATTCACAATCCGTGGTTCACACAGGCTGGTGTGCTAATTCCTCACTTAGATAGCTGCTTATTTTGAGACAAGCCTGTTAAGAGCCCAGACTCCATTTTCCCTGATAGCTGGGCATCATCTCACTTCTTCACCATACTTTGCTTTGCATCCATATCTTCAGTGGTCTCCTCATGAAGGTGAGTACTGGGCAGGGCCATGTCGCAAGAACTAATTGTTCTTATATTAGGGCTACGATCCAGTAAGAACTCAAAATCCATTCCTAAAACTATTATTTCTATATGTCCCTGGTTCCCTTTAAAGACATCATTATCATTTTATTGGACTACATCCTAAATTGTCCCCATGGGGCTCAAGGTCATTCTATTGCTAGTATCATTATTTTAGTCAGTGGTAAAACACTATTGGGCCAAGGGATTTATACATGTGTAGGACATCTTCTTAGACTCCAAGAAAATGAATCGTTAACTTGTATGCATTACACAAGCCGCGAGGACTGGCTAGATGGTGATACTTTCAATAACACTCTTTTACAAAGGCAGAACCACGCCTGGTACACTAGCACATGTCACAGAAAGGCAGACAGAGTGTGAAAACGGAAAATAGATGCTGTTTTAAATCTTAACACGAGCAGATAGCCTCGTCTTTCTCCCATGGAGGGTGGAGTAGCTGATGGGTTTGAACCTCTGACTTTGTGGTTAGCAGTCCAGCATTTACCCAAGAGGGGTCCCGAAAAATCACAGCCATTGGAAAAATCCGATGGAGCACAGTTCTGTTCTGAAACACATGGGGTTTCTAGTGAGTCGAGGCTGACTCAATGGCAACTGTTTTGGTTTGGGGTCTGTTCCGTGAGGGAGGGGGAAAACCCCTCAATATCCACCACAGTGGTAAAAGTGCCATGGAAGGTAGGATTTTGTTTCTGAATTAGACACATAATTATTTTTGTCAATCAAAGTGCAAAGGGGCCACAGGGGAAACTTCTACTGTTCTCTCTGATTTCACGTAACAATTCGGTGGCCTTGAAGGGTTTATGCAGAATCGCTGGCTCTCCTTGGCCGCTGTCTCCTTCAACCCGATATTCAGTAAGAGACAGACATCAGAAACGGACTTGCAGCTAGATGCCATGGTAACCAGATACCTGGAGCTGGGCTTGTGGCCAGAGTTTTTGCTGCCAGGCAGGCTGAGGCAGACATTAAAGAGGAGGTGCCCTCTCCTCCCTCTGACATCACATTCTGTTGTTAAGTCAGGGCTGGATAAACAAGCCTCGGTAGCAATGTCTCAAATGGTCAATTTTAAAAAAAATCACTTATAAAGCAGGCTGCTGTCCAAAGACTGCTCCAAAACCTGTATTTGCCTAAGAGACTATACAATTAGTGATATGGTTAGGCCTCAAATTAATGGGCCGGTACAGCCTTGCAAGTTTATTTCATAAGCTCTACTTAGCCAGAATGGTTTGCATGGATTCTTGTTGCTTTTAAACCAGGATGTTATGAGGTCTCTTCTATCCAACATTGCACCATATTCCTTCCTCTTGGGGACTGGGATGTGCTTTACAAACACCGGGATCCACAGCAGCTCTTGCGAGTGAACATGTGTGTGTGCGCACTCTGTGTTACTTCTGAAAGAGGACTGTCTACTACTTTACTGAATTTACTTCATTTAATCGACAGAGTGGCTTTATGAAGGCGGAGCTCCACTTTACGTATTTTTTTTAAACTGAGGCTTAGAGGGGCTGAAGGATTTCCTAATAGAGAGCGAGGAAGCAGTAAGATCATGAGCTGCCTGGGTCCACCACTTGCCTGTCGGTTTGCTGACGGTGGCGGCTTGATGCTAGAAGCTCTGATGCTAGAAGCTATGTCCACGGTGCTCTAGTTACCGGCAGGGTCACGGAAAGTGAGCAGGTTTCAGCAGAGCTTCCAGATTGAGAACAGACTATAAAGAAGGAATAGGCTGTCCACTTCGGAGGAGACCTCTGGATAGCATCGAAACATGGTCAGCTACTGAAGACCTCAGGAACAGAAGCAAAACACGGTCAAAGGTCGTGCCAGAAGATGAAGCTCCCAGGCACTGGAAATACGGCTGAGGAGGGGCTGCCTTCTCAAACTAGCGTCAACCAGAAGGGCGCAGAGGGAGTCAAGCCGGCAGGGGTAAAGCCTCTGAAACCTTCGTTTGTTTATATGGCAAGACTCGAAATGGGATGAAGCAGTTGCAAACATCAATGATTGCAACTTGGAAGGTATGAAGTATAAAGCTAGGAAAGTTGGAAGTCATGAAAAATTAAACGGAATGCATAAAGGACAATATTCTAGGTGTTAGTGAACAGTTATGGGCTAGTATTAACCATTTGGAATCAGAAAATCATATGGTTTACCATGCCAGGTGTGGTAGTTACATAATTTTGTGTCAACTTGAAGATATAACACTGTAGGGGTGGAGTCTCGCCTGTCAATCAAGTGCCTCTTCGTGGATGGGACCTTCTCATAAGGAGGGCCCCACCTCTCTCTACCTTCACTCTTGGCCAGTGGGTGCTGAGTTATGTGGATCCAATGGCGGCGGGCGCATCTCCAGGGCTTGCACAAGGCTCAGCGTAGCTCGTCAACAGGACGGTTTAACTGATGCATGAGTACTTCTTGATATAAATCTCTCTCTTACACATATATGAGCATCATTGGATTTGTTCCTCTGGTCCACTCTGCCTACCGCACTAGGAATGACAGATTAAAAATAAAAAACTGAGCACACGCTTAGCATATCTAAAAGAACTCAGGGGGGGGAAATGTAAGCTTTGAGTTGAAATATTGAAAGATTCTATGGGCAAAATATTGAATGATGCAGGGAGCATCAAAAGAAGATGAGAAGAATACAGAGTGACTGTACCAAAAAAGAACTAGTCAGAATGTAACTATTTCAAGAGGTAGCATATGAACATGTACCAATGGCACTGAAGGAGGAAGTGCAAGCTGCACTGAAAGCATGAGCCAAAATGAAGAGTCCAAGAATTGAGAGACTGCCAACAGAAATGCTTCAACCAGCTGATGAAGCACTGGAAGCACTCGCTTTTCTATCCCAAGAAATTTGGAAGCCAGTTACTTGGCCAACTGACTTGAAAAGGTCCGCATTTAGATCTATTCTAAAGAAAGGCGACCCAACAGAATGCTCAAATTATAGAACAATTGCATGGATGTCACATGCAAGTAAAGTTTTGCTGAAGATCATCCAACAGTGCTTGCAGCAAGTACATTTTTACAAGGAGCTGTCAGAGGTTAAGGCTAGATTCAGAAGAGGATGTGGAACAAGGGATGTCATTGCTAATGTCGGACAGATCTTGGCTGAAATCAGAAAATACCAAAAATATGTTTACTTTTGTTTTATTGATTATACAAAGGCCGTTGACTGTGTGGGTCAAGACAAACCATGGGTATCCTTGAAAAGAATGAGAATTCCAGAACACTTCATTATACTCATGCGGACCTTGTCCATGGATCAAGAGGCAGTCGTTTGAACAGAACAAGGGAATGCTGCATGGTTGAAAATCAGGAAAGGTGTGCATCAGGGATACATCCTCCCACCATATTTGTTCAATCTGTATGCTGAGCAAATAATCAGAGAAACTAGGTTCTATGATGAAAAATGGAGTATCAAGATCGGATGAAGGCTTATTAGCAACCTGCGATATGCAGGTGACACAACCTTGTTTGCCAGAAACGAGGAAGACTTGAAGCACTTGCTGATGAAGATCAAGGATTGGAGGGCTCAATATAGATTACCACTCAATGTAAAGAAGACCCAAATCCTCCCAACCGGATCAAAAGGTAACATCATGACAAATGGAAGGAAGATGAAGTTGTCAAGGATTTTGTCTTGCTTGGATCCACAATCAGTGCTCATGGAAGTGGCAGTCAAAAGACCAAACAATAAATGGCATTGGGTAAATCTGCTGCACAAGACTTCTTGAAAGTGTGCAAAAGCAAAGTAATTACTTTGAGGACTAAGGTCCACCTGACCCAAGTCATGGTATTTTCAGTTGCCTAATATGCATGTGAACGTAGGAAATTGATTAAGGAAGGCTAAAAAAAAATCAACACATTTGAATTATGGTGCTGGGGAAGAATCTTGAAAGTACCATGGACTACCAAAAGAACCAACAAATCGTCCTGAAAGAAGTACAGCTAGCATGTTCCTTAGAGGCGAGGATGGGGACGCTTTGTCTTGTGTACTTTTACAGGTTATCAAGAGATACAAGTTCCTGGAGAAGGCCACCGTGCTTAGTAAACTCCAGGGGCAGCGAAAGAGAGGGAGCCTCTGGACAAGATGGACGGACACAGGGGCTGCCACAATGGGCTCAAACGTAAGAACGATGGTGAGGAAGGGGCAAGAACAGGTGTGTTTCCCTCTGTTGGTCACAGGGCTGCCGTCAGTCCAGTCGGAACCAACTCACTGGTACCTAACAACGACAAGTGCCCAGGGAGCCTTGGTGGTATAGTGGTTGTGCGTTGGCCTGCTAACCGCAGGGTCAGTCGTTCCGAAGCACCAGCCTCGCCGAGGGAGAAAGACAGGTTTTGCTCTGCCTGTAAAGACTTAACCTGAGCTCACAGGGGCAGTTCTACCCTGTCCCAAAGAGCCACTGTACATTGGCATCGGCTTGATGGCAATGGGTTTGGTTTGGTTTGGTTTGGTTTGGTTTGCCCTCCTTTCTTACCCACCTCTTTCCTGCCAAATTCTACATTTATTCACTCAATAAGTATTTACTGAGTGCCTCCTGTATACCAAGCACCAAGCACGGGAGCTATAACTGCAAATAAATATAGATTTTTAAATGGGCCCACAAAACTGGTCAAATCCCTGCATCGTGGCACTTATATTTTAGTGAGAAATACATCAATGTCTTGATCTCCCTGACGTTGGCCTTAAATACCCCTTTTCTTTCCAATCCCTCATTCACCTCCAAGTCTCTTCTCTGAGTGCTGAGGTTCCTTGCTGTGAGCTGGTCACGGGCTTATGGCAATTTCGTCTTCACTGAGGCAGAATTGCTCTAATCTCTAGGGCCTTCACTGGCCCGTTTCAGGAAGTGAATCCCCAAATGTGTCTCGCCTTCCTAGTGGGCCTTAGTTTGGAGGCTCCACTGAGACCTGGTGACCGTTACAGCAACCCGAGAGCCTCCCTGACAGACAGATGGTGGCTGCACAGGAGGTGTCCAAGCTGGGAGTCAAACCTGGGCCTCTGCACGGAAAGTGCAAATTCTACCACCCAACCACAAAGTGCTGCCCCTCACCCCAAAATGTTATCTGCCCAAACATGTAAGTCAGAAACCCAAATCCATATGCTTATTGGCAACTTGCCTTGATTCCTATGATCCGAACACTCTGCCACCCCACTTGTATGGCTTCTGGGAAGGCAGCAGGGCCCTACAGGGGTGGCCAATGGGCCATGAGGTGGTTGTTTGAATTTGAATGATGTCACAGGTCCCATTTCCAGGGAAGCAGATTGAGCCAGAGGCTTATGGCCAGGACGTTTGTGAAGAAGCGCTCAGAGGTGCACATTGAGAGAATTGTTAAACTGCAATGGGGACTCAACAGAGAACAATCCTTCGGGGAAGCTGGTTAGGATTTTCCTCAGTCTTCCTTTCCACTGAGTGTAGGAAGCAAGCCTTTGTTTCCACCGCCACCCCTACCCTGCCCCCAGTACCAGATGGTCATTGGATGCAGGCTCCTCCTGAGATAGGAGTGGGACATAGGGCGAGGCAGCTCTCTCCAGCCATGACAATTCACAGAAGGGGCCTTGGCGGAGTGTCAAGCCTCCCACACACCTACAAGTGGGGCATGAATGCTTCAGTCCGTCTCCACTACAGGGGCCCACTCCTGAATAGATTGGGGCGGAGGAGTTCTGGTAGTATAGTGGTTAGGAGCTTCGTCACTAACCATGAAATGGTTCTAACTCACTAGCTGCTCCGTGCAAGAAAGATTTGACACCGCGCTTCCATAAACATGCCCATCGTGTGAAGCCCAGGAGGCCGTTCTACTCCGTCAGTGTACGAGGACTCTGGATTGACATCAACTCAACAGCAGTGACTGTGGGTTATGGTTCCAGTTCAGAGTGCCAAACCCCTCCTGCCTCCTCAGCTGGAGCATCTGTCTGGATGCCTCACCTTCAGGTATTTACTTCTCCAGTTTTTTGAGGATTTTCCCCCCCCAGAAATGGAAAAGATCCTAAAACATAAACTCCAAGCTTAGCACCTCTAGGCTCACCCAATAAATGCTGTAGACAAACCGGGACAGCTCATGCGTGATCAGTAAGCATCCTGAGGGTGGACGTGGTCTCCCAAGTATAAGTCTACCATCCCTCACCGACTGAATGTGGCCAAATGAATGAGCCAACGTTAACTGCCAGCTTGGGCTTGTCAGTTCTGTTTTCATCAACTCCTTCCTCCAGCAATGCTTCTGCATTCCAGGCAGTCCCAGGTTATGAACTAGATCAGGCCCTACGTTGTCTCTCAGTTAAATCTATAGTGAAGTCAGATCAGGTGCACTGAAGCCTTTCCCACAATGTCAAAGTGGTACAGGCAGCCGAGTGAAGGTGCTCGTGATGGAGAATTTGTTACAAGTCAGTTCCAGGAACCACCCTGGGGGCACCGTGGTGAAAGTACTTTGCTGCAAAATTGTCAGCTTGAACTTACCAGCCCTCTGCAGGAGAAAGCCGAGGGCCTTCGGCTTCTGTAAAGATGCATAGTCTTGACAGCCCCCTGGGACCATTCTGTTCTTCCCTACCGGATTGCTGTGCATGGGAAGCCGCTGCACAGTAGTGGGTGTGGTCAGCTTCAGAGGGATTGGTTCCAAGTTCCCGTGACATTAATGAGTCAGTACCAGTTATTCGTTGATTGGATGGTCACAGCCCAGGAATTTATTTACTGTACTTCGATCTGCCCTTTGACGACAGGCCTTTTGTGCTAGGTTGTTAGCTTGGGTGGGGGAAGGATAAACCGGGACTCCTGGTCCCGCAGTGCAGAGGTAAGAGCAGATTTGAGAGCCCTTCCTCAGCTCCTCTACTCTGGCAATGCTACCGCCCTGGCCGTGTGCCCTGGCCTGCAGCCCCCATCTCCGACACACCGCCTCTGCACAGCCTGGACTCCCAGGGAGTCCTCACAGTTTGGGCACCAGTGGTCCTCTCAGATCCTTGTCTGCACCTGCTTCTCCAGCTTATCCAGGGCAAATGCTGCGATCCAGCAGCCCATGCTAGTTCCCTACCTTGGCAGAAATGAGAAGAAACAGAACACAAGCCTCACACCCACTCCGCGTTGCACAGAGGAATCAGCCGCACAGGCACCGGAGTCCCAGGTGTTCCTTCTGAGGAGAGGGCGAATGGGCAAGGAAGCATGGCCAAGGACCAGCAAGGCTTCCCTCCACTTTCCTCTTCAAATTAAACCTCAGTTCCATCTATCTGCTTTTAGGTAATGACTCAGAAATGTTGCAAAGAGTTTCATAATAGCTCTCGATGATTCGTATGAATATTTTACTCTGAAGAGACTTGTCTTTGTGGCTGTTGGTGTGCAACTTTTGCTCCAGGGAAGGGTGGGGGAAAGGTCTGAGTACGTATTGCCTTGTGAAGTGGTTATGAGAAGAGTAATTAATAACTGTTTTTCTCGATGCTCTGCCAAAGCAGGTGTGCAGTGCAAAAACACTTTCGAACACAGCCATAAGCAGATGAAGTAGCTAAAGACTTTAATTAAGCTGCTTAACAGAAAGTACCATTGCATTTCTTTCCCTTAACCTTGATGTTTGCAGACTTTAAACAACAGTGTTTGCACTAGTTGCTTGGGCAGATACAGAGGATTGTCATTTCAGATATATGTATATATATCTATACATTATTACCTTTCAGATATATACACATATTATATTTAGGACATATACAAATATTATTAAACGTTGGATAGATAGATAGGTATAGATATGGATATGGATATGGAT
>NW_022111320.1:45890275-45895442 GCF_000313985.2 Echinops telfairi
GATAGATAGATAGGTATAGATATGGATATGGATATGGATGTAGATATAGATATATAAAGAGAGAGAGAGAGGGCTCCAGTCCTTTAAAACAATTATTTATCTGGGATTGAGTTGACAGCAGCTTCAAAGCTAGATGAAAAGGGTTGTGGGCAGTGAGCTCCTCTTAATGGAGGAAGAACCTGGAAAAGAGAGTGAGAATGTTTGCACAACCTGAAGAACATCATCAGTGTCACTGAATTTGACACGGAGAAGCTGTTGAATTGGTGTATGTTTTGCTGTGCTTATTTTCTTCAAAATAAATACATTAATTAAATTAAAATTTAAAAAGAGAAAGTTCCAAGATTCTGAAATGCACTTGATGTCCGTGCTTCCGTTTGAGACCAGCGCCTCTTGTTAAGTGATAGGACTCAGAGGGTGCCCACCAGCTGGCCATGTGACATAGGCACATCTTTAAAGCCCTCCAGGCCTCGTTTATCTCAAACTCCTAATGAAGCCATTGAAATATCTCTTAGGCCCTTTTCTATTCTGAAATCTCTAAGGTCTACAAATGGCCCAGAGCTCCCGACTCTGGACAGAGTAAATATTTTATGAATCGCCTACATTAAAATTATTCCATTATCCTATCATAATGCCTTCCCTAGCATTTTATGATAAACTTTTCACACATGGAAAAAACAACCAACAGCATTGTGCATGAGCATGTGTATACCCGTGACTTTGAGTTTATCATTACACATCTTACTCGATTTTCACTATCCAATTTTCCATCCATCTGTCCACCCCACCGGAGCTCTGGTGGCACAGATTTTAAAGTGCGGGACTGTTAAGCGAAGGTTGGAGGTTTGAGCCCGATAGCTGCCCCTAGGGGAAAGGAGGTGGCAGTCTTTCTCTGTAAAGATTTACAACCTTGGAAGTACCAAGGGGCAGTTTCACTCTGTCCTACAGCATCTGCTATGAGACAGAATCAACTGCAGGGCAGTACGTTTGGATCCATCGCTTTATCTATCACATTTGGAAGCATGTCCAATTAGTAGATAACAGTATGCTCAGCAGTCACATCACTAATTAGAAGTAAGTGGCAAATACAGATACTTGTACAACTCCCTTCCTCATCAGGATAAAAAACAATCCCCACTCCTATGATCGCAGCTCGTTTTGGTTCTGCACATAAGAATTAACCCCAAACTCACTGCCACCAAGTCAATTCCAACTCACAGTGACCCTACAGGACAGGTAGAACTGCCCAGTGGGGTTTGTGAAATTGCAGCTCTTTACAGGGGTTGAAAGGTTTATCTCTCCTCAGTGGAGTGGCTGGTGGTTTTGAACTGCTGGTCTTGTGGTTAGCAGCCTAATTCGTAACCACTACACCTACACCACTGGGACTACTCTGGGGCAAGGGATAGAGTACAAACATTCTACTCTCAGAGGTGCCTGCACCCCCTGGGGACCAGGAGGTTCTGTGCTGAAGAACACCCAGGCCACAATCCTTGCCCTAGGGGCAAACACCAGCCCAGGAGATAAGAGATTGGACAAGATTGGCTGCAGTACAGACCAAACCCTGGACCTGGTAGAAGGCAAAGATGGGAGAAACTGAGGCAGAAGCGGAGAGAAAGTAGAAGCTAGCATCCACCGCACAGAAGAGGGGCAGCTCCATGGGCTCAGAGGGGTGGGCCGAGAAGGGCAATGCAGTTAGGGCTGCATCACAGGAGCACTGAGACCTGGAGTGCGTGGGCAGCAACCCCAGCCAAGAAAGCCCGGGGACCTGTCCTGTCTTCAATTCAGTATGACCGGTGGAGGGGCAGGGAGGGCTGCCCTCCTGAGCCTGAGTGTAATCGCCTGCCCAGAGCTGCCCCAGACTACTGAGTGAGAGCTGAAGGGACAGCAGTGGAAGGGGCAGAGCCAGCCAAAATGGGCCTACGCAGTGACAGAAGAGTAAATATCGACTTCCCATCATGGAAAACATAATAAAACTTCGTAGACACGAAGCCCGGCCGGGTATTCTCTTTTGTATCTAGCTTCTTTCACTGAACATACCCTGTTTCCCCGAAAGCAAGACATCCTCCCAAAATAAGACCTACTTATAGTTTTGCATCTCGCTGAAAGATAAGGCATCCCCCCCAAAATAAGACCTCCCCGAAAATAAAGGTTTGGATTGTTATGATGATGTTCCAGAAGATGATGACATGACTGTCATTGAATAAATGAGTAAATGTACCACAGATTGTTGTACCTGGAAATAATGGTAGTACCAAGAAATTCTTGAGACAGTAGGATTCACAGTTTGTCTGGTTATGCTGGTTTGTGATGACAACTACTACCGTACCGTATACACGTAATAAATTTCCTTTTTTTGTTGTTCAACAATAAATGTGTACCGTATTATTCTTCATGGAAAAATAAGACATCCCCTGAAAATAATACCTAGTGCATCTTTGGGAACAAAAATTAATATAAGACACTGTCTTATTTTCAGGGAAACGGTGATTTCTGTGATTCATCTATGTAATGGTGTGGCAGCAGTTCTATTATTTTTATGAACACCTAAATTCCATCCGTGCTCAACCAGATTCAGCTTGATGGGCACCTGGGTCTTCCTGTTGTCCTCTTTCGCTTCATGGAATTTCCTTTTCTGACTTGGTTCAGGGTTTTCAACAGACCCATTCCTGAGAAATTCTATGTCAGGGTCCTTTGCTTTATCAAACCCAACCTTAAGCCAAAGCTTCCCACGGAAAGTTCTTGACACCATTGAGCCACGAGGTGGACACCCATAGGTGTCCTTGCTGATTCCCTCAGGCCCGGTGAGTGGGGCTTTGAACAGCTGAAGGCTGCAGTCCCCCAGCTAGTCACCTCAGGATCTGTAGCCCCCTCAAGTATGGTCCAAATACCATTTTTATGAGGACCACCTTGGTAAAAACTTTAAGAAGCCTGCAATGAACTTATAAAATAAGAGATAGGTGTCCCACAGAAAAATCAATCGAGTGGTCTTGGAATCACAATTGCTGTTGCAGCAGAACTTAAACCCATACACATGATACACTGAAAGGAAAACCTTAGATGAAATCATCCTAAAAAGGTCGTTAGCTGCATTGAGTCAGCTCCGACTCAGGACTATGAACAACAGACCCAAACTCTGCCAGCTCGTGCGCATCCTCACAGCTGTTCTTCAGTTTTAGCGCGTCAAGGCAGCCACGGTATCAGTCCTTTCCATTGAAGTCGTCCTCTTTCTGTAAGGAGCTTTATGGCCATACTTCTCCCAAGACAGATTCAGTGGTTCCTTCGGTCCATGGCACGGTCAAGATTCCTCACCAGCACCACAATCAACATGTATCCGTTCTTTTTCGCTCTTCCTTATTCAATGTCCAACTTTCATACTCATAAGAGGCAACTGAAAATACCATGAGCACCTTAGTCTTCAATTTTGTCCTTGATTTTCAACACTTTCATTTATTTATCCAATGCCATGCGTTGTTTGATCTCTTAACTCTTGCTCCCATGCCCATCGGTTGTGGATCCAAGCAAGCTAAAAATCCTTGACAACTTTAATCTTTCCTGTTTACCATGATGTTACCCATTGGTCCGATCGTGAGAATTTTGGTCTTCTTTACAGTGAGCGGTCATCCATTCCGGAGACCGCAATGCTGGGTCTTCATCAGCAAGTGCTTCATGTCTTCCTCACCTTGAGCAAGTACGGTTTAGGGTTTTGGTAATTCATAGAAAAGAAAACCAGTTACAGTGAAATTGAATTCAATTAAAGGTGTCTCATATCTGTCAGCCGTAGGGTTGTCAATGGGTGATTTTTTTTAAACTAGTGTGTCGAACTTTTCTCCCAAGATGCCAATGGATGGCCTCAAAAATAAGGAAGGCATTAACAAGCCCTAGTCGTCTAGTGGGTTACACATTGGGCTGCTAACCGCAAGGTCAGCAGTTCAAAACCATGAACCCCTCCTTGGGAGAAAGATGAGGCTATTTACTTCCATGAGGATTTACAGTACTCTTGGGAACCTACAGGGGCAGCTCTACCCAGTTCTATAAGGTTATTATGACCCAGAATTGGTTTGATGGCATTGAGTTTGAGGGGTTTTAAAAAGGAATTTTTATTCTCAAATAAAAGACAAGGCGATCTTGGGGAAAGGCAGCGGAAATCTTTTACTCCCTTCCTCTGAATGCGATTAAAATGAAAAGAGCCGTCAAGTTCAAAACTATTTTCACAGAACAAGAGTCCTACTTTTTTATTGTTGTTCTGTTTCTCACCTCATGATATCCCTTTTAAAAACAGCCCAATCCATTTCATAGAATGCAAGGGAGAGGCTTTGGGGTCTGGACACTGTCTCCTCTCAAGTCTTCCTGTACCTCATTGTGTGACCTTGCAAATGACTTCAAATAAAGAATGAAGACACTTATAAACATGCATATCCTACCCATTCCCCAAACACATTTTTATGTGACTTCTGACAAGATCAACTTTCTTTTCTTCAGCACAATGATGGGGTCTTCCTCATGTCCCTGGTTTTCAAATCAGGCCAACCACAGAGATTAGCCAAGGAAGGAGCATTTCATAGCTATCAATATCTAGAGTGCTACTCAATCCAACAATTATTCACAGATATGACAATTAAGTACAGGTACTTCTGAAGGCTGAAAAGTTGCTTAGTCCAGACCCCAGGTCTACTGAAAGATTCTAGATTAATTGTTCCTCTCTTTCTCTCCCCAGTCCTTGCCCACTTTAAATCACATCTGTAGTGCATTTTATCAGTTGTTCTTGGCTGTCCAGCATAATTGGGTGGAAGGCTGCCCATCATGGCCTCCTCTCCCATGAAAGTTCAAAATGCCAAGGAGCAGTCTTGCTTCCTCAGACCCCCTTGCACTAGGGTACGGACATGTGATCTAGGTTCTGCTCATCTGGTGCAGCCAAGCAGGGCTTTTTCTCAAGAATAAATGGGAAGCATTTGTCTCCAGGAACACATCTATGCATTGCACGCATCAACGGTTTCTTTACCAGAACCAGGAATGAAACATTGTTTGGGGTATCCCCTCTGGGCCATGAATCTTCCCTAAGACTTTCTAATATCTTTGTGAGTTCACGAATATCTACTGAATAATTATCATGCTCCTTCTCCATCTTATTGGCACTTAATTGGCACATCATATCATTTAATCATTCAGTCAT
>NW_022111320.1:45896181-45902286 GCF_000313985.2 Echinops telfairi
CCCTCGTGAATCCTTGATAATCCATAAATTATTTTTATTTTCATATTTTACACCATCTGCTGTCTCCCTTCACCCACGTTTTGCTGGAATATTTTAAATGTAGACTCTAAGAATACTTTTCAAAAGGTTACATACATAACCTTCCTACAAATATAAAGGAACACATCAATGATTTTGTTCAACTCATTAAGAAACCAGTAATAAATTGAAACTAACTGGAATGAGAATTTGAAGAATAGATATTTATACACATTTTTAAAACCCACAAAGATAAGCAAAAAACATTGAAATGAGATTGCTAATAGATGTGATTATATTTTTGGATTGTATTTTCAGTTGATCGAGATCAATCATGTCATTACGAGAGGAAGTTTTTCTTTCCACAGGAATCATCTGATTGCCTCCAGACAGGAAGAGTTTGCCTTCAGAATGATTTGTCATGAGTCAACCTCTCTACCTCGATGGCAGGGGTGGGGAATGACTGGCCAGAGGGTTGTATAAGAAAACATCAAGACCAACTAACATTGCACACCTCACCAAAAAGCAGCCATTCCAGCCACCACAGGAGGGGTGAGTTAATTTAAACGCTTGACCAAATACAACAGGCTAAGTTTCAAGTTGATGATTTTGTGTGGTCAGCGAATGATGCTATAAATATTCCAATGGCCCTTGGCAGATAAAAGGCTCCCATCCCTGCCCTATTGTGTTATAAACTAACTTAGTCAATAGGAAATTCCATCCTCAACTGCACCCCAAGGTGGCAACAAAAGAGTTCTCCTATTTTGCCTAGTTTTAAGTTTAGGACCATTTTCCTTGACAGTGTCCCTCTTGGTGATCATAAATAGTCTAAAACAATTATTTCTGATCTCCCCAAATGGACTGATATCATTACATGTAGCCTGAGTAGTTGTGAGGTTCAGAAAACGTGTTCAATAACTACATGGGCTTCTTGGACAAATCTAGAGCCACAGAGCATTTCGTGTTTGTGTTGTTGTTAAAGAACATAAACAAACTGTCTCACAGGCCAGGGGTCCAAATTTAGGGTGTCAGCAGGATCCTGTCCTCTCTGCGCTTTAGTGTGAAATCTTTCCTGTCCCTCCCAAATTCTGATGGTCTCAATCATTTCTTGGTTTGCAATGGCTTCTAGATACCATATATACTCGAGTATAAGCCAGCCGCATATCAGCCAAGGCACCTAATTTTACCACAGAAACTGCATTAAAAATGTGCTGAAAAATTCAGCTTCTACATGAGTATATACGGTACATTTTCACATGATTATCTTCCCCTGTCTGCTGCTCTGTGTCTCATTAAAAAGTTTTAAACAGCTTTATTGGCATATAATTCACATATCATACTGTTGACTAGTTTAAACATGTTTTTAAAAGCTGTGCACTCATCACCACACTCAATTTCAGAACATTTTCTTCTTTCTTGTGCTCCTTATTATTAGCTACCCAGTAACCCCTAGTTTCCGCTGCCATAACTCCAACCAACTAGTCATCCAGTATCGTCTCTATAGATTTGCCTCTCCCGGATTTCATATAAAGGAACACATACAAAAACTAAACAAAACTCCAACAACAATACCAAAGTAAAACATAGAAGAACCTCAGGTATAAAGATAACAGACAATAATAAAAGGTAGAACAAAGTTCAAATGGGTCAAGAGGGAGAACAGATGATAAGGTGTTACATTTTAACCCCACTGCATCTGCACTGGTCCACTCTCCTGTGCACGCTGTCTGATGGCAAGGCTATTCACAGCCCTGGTCAAGGATCAGAGGGGATTTACTGGAGACTTAAACTACTTAGAGACCCTGAAAATGGATTTTGGGTTTTCACTGCCATCCACAGCCTTCTGCAAAGTGGGTGCTCAAAATTCAAGCTCTAATACTACTCCCACCTCCAGTCTCATATTTTATTATTTCTAGTTCTCAGATCACACGGGCTGGTGTGCTTTTTCCTAGAGCCACACAATATTGAGCAACTAGACTGAGTACTCAGAAATCTCAAATTGGGCTTTGAAAAGCCTCCATTATTTCCCTTCCTATCTTGATATTAGGAAACCAGGTCCAAGAAGTTCCACCAGATATAACCTCAGATGCCACAGATTTGGTGAATTCCTTTCCTCTGGAACCCTTTCCATTTTTCCAAGGTTCCTGTACAGCCAGTACCTGATCTTCCTTCCCACCTAACAGTTAACCAGATGCCAGGCCAGGGCTTCTCCTACCAACTGGCAGTCACTAGGTCGATTTTAATTCTTAGGGCTTTCCAGGCTTGGTAAATCTTTACAGGATTCATCTTCCCCCGAGGAGTGGCTAGTGGGTTTCAACTGCCAACCTCTGGGATCACAGTTCAGCATTTAACCCAATCATGCCACCAGGGCCAAGGTTCCCAGGGAAGCTTGACAGTCGGGGGTTCACAGGCGACACCCCTTCTTAACAGAAGGGTTGTTACATTTGACTGGGTGTCGTGAAATGGCTTCTCACTAGCCCAATTCACAGTGTTTAAGATGGCTTACTGCACAAGAAGAGTTCACATGCTTTAAAATCTTCCAGCGGACATGGGAAAGAAGCTCGGTAATTCTCTTGCGTTGACAGTTTTAAAATCCTACATGATATCCTCATAATGAGCAGTGATGAAGAAAACAAAATTTTCAGCAACGATAATAAAATTTCAATCAACCGTGCAAAAGAAAAGAAGAAATTCTTTCCATTTTCTCTCCAAAAGAGATGTTACAAAATTGTTGCCAACTGAAGAAATGAGTTTACAGCTAAAACATAGGAGGGGAGGGCGGGGGGAGGAAAGTCAGCGGTGCAGTATTCAGCTCAGGAAGAGAAATAATTGGTGTTTTCCACCTTCTGGACTTTGCATTGTTGATGGTACTTGTTAGCAGGTTGGTCTGTGTGATTTGCGTGGTCTGTGTTTAAACATGAATGCACTGTGCATAAATATGAATGCTTGTGCGTTCTGCACTTATTTTAAGTTTCCTTCGAGAGAGTTCTCTCTGGGTTTTAGCCGGTTACAGTTGACCTGACTGTGGCTCGTGTGCGGTGAGAGTGTGCCAGAGTCCGTCGGTGCTTGCTGGGGTTTCCGCTGGCTGATTTTGGAGAATGGGTGACACATTGGCCTATGAGCTTGCAAGGTCAGCAGTTCGAACCCACCAGCTGCTCCTCAGAAGGACGATGAGGCTGTCCTCATAAAGATTTCCAGCCTCAAAACCTCAGAGGGGGCAGTTCTGTGTCCTACAGGCATGCTGTGAGCCATAGTCAACTCAATGGCTGTGAGTCTGCTCACAAGACGTTTCTTCTGATGTGCCTGTAGGTGGACTCGAGCTTCCGATGTTTCAATTGCATGCTGAGCTCCAGATGTCCCTACCCCCAGCCCCTGCCCTCGGCGGCGTTGCTCACATCTGAGGGCCAACTCCCTCCCAAAGGTGTTGCCAAGGCCAGGATCCGGGTCCCCATTCACAGATCTCGATTCCCCTGCCCTGGCTCAGGAGAAATCCCTCTGGCTACTTTTGTAGGATTCTGCTCTCTCCTCTGCCTGCCCCACCTACCCGCAAGCTGGTCTTTCAAAAATGCCTTCAAAGGTTTCACAAAACTCAAGAGATACTTTTCACTTTAATCAGCTCCCATTTTTGTCACCCCTGAGAAAATGTTTAAGGCGTGGGAATGTGCAAGGCCTGACTTCCCGTTTTGAATCGGAGGTGGTGGTTGTGGAAACTAAGACATTGACCCGCTCCCTAAATTGCCTGGCTGTAGGAGCCATGAAGGGTGCCGCCATGGGTGTCCTGTCCGTAGTATGTCTGATTTTGTAAGTAGAATCTCTTGGAGGGGCGGTTGGTAAGCATTGGAGTGTTATCTTCAAACCCACAGGGGAGAGATGAGGCTGTCTGCTCCCCTGAACAGCCACCAAGCCACGGGGTCGCGATGAGCAGGAACTGACTGGAAGCTGCTGTGGGGCTTGTAAGTACGTAGCCTTTATAGGAAAGATAAATAATAATATGTCGTATCTTGAGTGGAGGGGAAAGTTCTCTAGTGACATCCCCTGCTGTTGTCCATAAGAGACATTCTAAACAAGCAGAAACCAAACGCGTTGCTGAGCTCAGTGGAGTCTGACTTTGTGTGTTTTCAGATTCGAACTGGGGCCTGTAGGGTTTTCAATGGGTGGAGTCTTACAGAAACAGGGACTCCTAGTGGGGCAACAGGTAAGCAGCACTTGGCTGCTAACTGAAAGGTTGGCAGTTTGAACCCATCCAGGAGCTCTGGGGCAAAAAGACCTGGTGAACTGCCCCCATAGAGCTTACAGCCAAAGGCAGAGGGGGACAACTCTACTTTGTCCCATGGCATGGCCACGAGGCAGAATCAACTCAACTCAATGGCTCCTAATAACCGCCTTCAGAAAGTGGATTGCAAAAAGTGAAAGCAAGCAAGCAGATTGCTGGGTGGATTCGAACACTCGCTCTCAGGTCAATCATTGATGGCGAACCATTTGTACCAGCCACGGCCCTGCCTGCTGCGTGCTTGCTGCATGGATGATCCGAGGGCGCTCGGAGGTAGCGCCCACCACACTGCCATCTGCTCTGCGGTGGGAATATAAATAAGCAATGAACCGAAAGATCTGAGACCAGTCACTGGAAGAGACAGAGCAAAGACGCTCGGCCATTTTTTTGCCATTTTCCAAACCACAACTGAAGTGGGCCTAACATTTACAACCTGGGCGGGGAGGGTGGGGGGAGGTGCCATGGCGGAGCATCAAAGGCGCTGACGTCTGGATTCTCTCTGGCTGTACATTCACTTCTCTTTTATCCCAGCGGCAGCTGTACCCACCTTGCTGTGAAACGGCATCATTAACCGCTGGCTTTCAGAGAGAGGTGACAATTTTCAGCTTATTCTCAGCTCATTTTCAGCCCAAGTTTTGGTTTGAAAGTGTTTTTCCTCCCGGCCCCCATCCCGTTGGCTGCAGCTTGCAGACGTGGATTCTGCTGGATGCCTTCTGTTTTCATCACCCTGACGGCTTTATTTGTGTTGCCAGTCACTGATTCGGTGTTTGGGAAATCGCCATGTTTGAGGCAGCAAAGCTTTTAGTTAATGGATTGATGAGTTTTAAACTTTTTTCTTTTTTTTTAAATAAAGGCCTTTCAAGTTTCCAAGTCATCATTCATTATGTTCAGGATAGTGATAACGGGGAACTTATTTCATAATTCATCCCAATTGGTATCCAATCAACAGGAGACTATATTTATTTCATCTTCACTTAAGCGTTTCTTGACTGAAGAAAGAGGTCATTACTTGCAGTAACGACCGGGTTGGGCAAACCAGGCTGAAACCTTCTTCCCTGAATATGGGATCTTGTTGAAAGGCCTCCTGAGAACCACCTCTCCTGACACGCTATCTGGAAGACAAACGAAGGGCAAGAGCCAAGCCAGTTGCTGTTACGTTGACGCTGACTCATGGCAGCCCCACGTGGGTCAGCGGCTGTGCTCCAGAGGGGTTTCAATGGCTGATTTGGGGGGATGGGGGTGGGGGGAGTGAATTTCCAGGTCTCTCCTCTTAGGTACTCCGATTGCATTTGAGCTGCCAACCCTTCGACCAGTGGTTGAGCGCTTTGCTGCTTGCACCACTCTGGTCCTACCAGACGCTTTCGCCAAAAGCCCATTCCCCGGAGTCCTTCCAAATCACGGGGCCCCTATAGGTCTGCAGAAGCGGATGGATGGCTACACCCTTCTCCTCAGGAGCGCCTGGTGAGTTTGATCCCCTGACCTTTCAGTTTGACAGCGGTGGTAGTCACATAATTGGTGTCAATTTGGGACTTGAGAGGATTAAGAGTGAAGGGGTGGAGTCTAGGGTCATGGGTCATGACCAATGAGGGTCATGGCCAATGAGACCATGGCCTTCCCCTGAAGATTCTGGGAACTCCTACAATTTCCTCCTTGGATGTGGGAGACACACTCTTTCTCTGCTCACTCCGAGAGATGCTCTACTGACAAGACACATGGCACTAGGCTGATACACCCTGTGCCCTAGGAACTGGAGGAGCCATGTGGAGACCCCGGCCAGCACTGAGATGCTTCTACTGCCACTGGATCCACAAGATTTT